>NC_052149.1:153983683-154330988 GCF_902713615.1 Scyliorhinus canicula | reverse complement strand
TATCACCAAGGGCAATTAGGAATGGGCAATTAATGGTAGCCTTGCGAATACTGCTTTCATCCTACGAACAAATAAAAAAGAGGTTAGAGAACGTTTAATCATCATAGAATCATAGAAGTTACTGTGCAGAAGGAAGGAATGCGGCCCATCGAGTCTGCACCGGCTCTTGGAAAGAGCACTCTACCTAAGCCCACACTTCCACCTTATCCCCATAACCCAGTAGCCCCACCTAATCTTTTTGGACACTAAGGGCAATTTAGCATGGCCAATCCACCTAACCTGCACATCTTTGGACTGTGAGAGGAAACCGGAGCACCCGGAGGAAACCCACGCACACATGAGGAGAACGTGCAGACTCTGCACAGACAGTGGCCCAGCCGGGAATCGAACCTGGGACCCTGGAGCTGTGAAGCAACTGTGCTACCGTGCTGCCCCAAGTCAGATTTGCTCCACTCTTTGCTCTTCTTGTCAGTTTCCCTTACTGAGGCTTTGTTAGCCTTCAAAACTGAACTTGTGTTTTTGTTAAATCACAACTGAAAGGATAATGAAGCTATCTGTCTGCTTTTCTATTAATTTATGTCTCTCATGGGTGGCACGGTGGCGCAGTGGTTAGCACTGCTGCCTACGGTGTTGAGGACCCAGGTTCAAATCCCGGCCTCAGGTCACTGTCCATGTGGAGTTTGCACATTTTCCTCGTGTCTACGTGGGTTTCATCCCTACAATCCAAAGATGTACAGGTTAGGTGGATTGGCCATGCTAAATTGCCCCTTGATTGGGAAAAAAATAATTGGGTAATCTAAATTTATTTTCTTTAAAATGATGTCTCTCTCACTATCTGACAAGTGTTAGAAATTTTAAGTTGTCTCACATATAAGTAATTATATTGACCGTTTCTAATTCTTAGCTAAACACATCTAAGATAGTTAGTTGGTTTTAAAATTGGATTTTTAAAAAAATTGAACGAACAAAATATTTGTGCACTCTAAGGCTTACTATAGGTATAAAATGGTACGATGCACATACGCACTTCAAATAGGAAGTGCATCAGACACGATTTGTGAAGGGATTTGTGTCATTCACCTAACAACAATGTGAAAAGTGGGCAAATGATGTCAGCGTGCTCTACTACTTAGACATCAGAGCTGGAACTCCATGTTCCATTCCTTTCCTGCCTCGGGCCTCGTGTTTAGACCATTGAGCCTTTAACTGCATAGTTACATCGGATGTATGGCAGAGAAACAAGCCATTCAGCCCCACACGTTCATGCAAGTGTTTAGGTCTCCTTCCATCTTTTCTCATCTAAATCTACCAGCATAACCCTCTAATCCCTTCTCCCTCATATGCTTGTCGAGTTTCCCTTTAAATGCATCTTTGCTATTCACCTCAACCACTCCCTGTGGTAGTGAGCTCCACATTCTCACCACTTTTGATCTTGTATTGATGGTCTTATGTTATGCTCTTCCCCACAAGAGAAACATTCTCTTTGTATCCACTTTGTCAGAACCTTTCATAACTTTAAAGACCTATGTTAGGCCGCTCCTTTGCCTCCTTTTTTAAAGTGAGAAGATATCCAGCCTTTTAAATCTTTCCAGATGTGCATACCACACATTTCTGGTATAATCTTCTCTGGGCCCTCTCCAGTGCCTCCATATCCTTTTTATAATACGGTGATGAGAACTGCATGCGGTAGTCTAACCGAGGCCGGGATTCACCATTGATCAGCCAAATCAACTCACTGCAGCGGGACCAGAGAATCCTGCTGCCGGGAATGGATGGAGAATCCAGCCCAAAGGATTTGATATAAGTTTAGCGCAACTTCCCTATTTTATCGCTCAGGAAATACAACCTAGTGCTTTTTTATGCTTTATTTTATGGCCTTGCTAACCCTCGGCACGACTTTTAGTACCTGATGGAATTATACTCTGAGATCCCTTTGTTCCTCTACCACCTAGACTTGGATCTTCCGAGTAATAAGTGACCTCCCCAATATTCCTAGCAAAATATATTGCCTCACATTTATCTTTGCCAATGATTTTCCCATTCTGCAAGTTTATTAATGCCCCCGTAATTAGCTGCAGTTCTCTTCAATATTGATGATCCATTTATTACTCATTTCATCATTCAATATCATGCCTATCTGTTCTATCTCCCTGGTAAATTCTGAAGCAAATTAATTAATTAATATTTCTGCTATCTCTCAATCATTACTGTGGCACTATCACTTAAGAATCCCATTTTCATCACAGCCTCCTTTATTATTTTCAGTTTACTATTTTCAGTTACTTGATAATTTAATGTTCTAGTTGTTCTTTGCCTTCCTAATGTATTTTCTGCCTTCTCTCCTAATCTCTTTGTATTCTTTCTTATCCTGCAGTTCACTGCTGGCTATGTATTGTCTGTATGCCTCTTTGCAAACCCTCAATTGTTCCATTATCTTTATTCATCTATGGAGTCTCACTAATGTTTCATTTTTGTTTTCCTTTTAGCAGAATGTATTTTTGTTGAACATTTTTAAATGTTATTCATTGTTGTTCTACATTAGTGTTTGCTGCTTCCCATTTTATTTTTCTAAGTTCTTTTCTCAGCCCCTGAAAGTCAACTTTTCTCCAATATATCAATGTCATTTTTATCATACTTATGTCCCTTTCTATCATCATCGTAAAGTGTATTATGTTATGGTCCCTATTTCCTAGATGTGCCCTACTTTCGCTTCTCTTATTTGCTCCGGTTCATTGCCCATCACAAGATCCAATAGCAAATTGGTTGAGAAAGGAATCCTGTACAGATTGGAGGAACTCCATTTCCTCATCCCCTTTACCTCCCTCTTCTTTCCAATTAATATCAGGGTAGTTCAAATCCCCATGATTATTATTCAGTGTTTTTTACTCAATTCCCGAATTTGTCTGCACAGTTATTCCTCCACCTCACTTTCACTGTTAAGTGGTCTGTCAATCACACCTAGTGTGATTGATCCTTTAGTATCTTTTACCTCTATACATATGAATTCTATATTTGTCTTGCTGATCGTTGCATCCCTTTTCTTTACTGCCAGTATGTTGACCTGAACAATTACAGCTACTCCAACTCACCACTTTCCCCTTCTATCATTTCAGAATATGTTATATCCTGCATTGTTTCATTTGCAGTATTGATTTCTAGCCCATCTCATTAATTGTTACTATATCTGGTTCTTCACAACACATGATTATCTCCAACTCCCCTGTTTTCCTCCTGACACTGTGGCCAGAATTTTCTCAATTTTAATAAGATTTCCTCTCAGTTTTAACCATCTTTTTAGACTCCGATTCTGTAACTCTATTTCCTCCCTTGCTATCAATATCCCCCTATACTTATTCTTTCTTGTGTTCTCCTACTCTCTCCTGTTTACTTTTAGTTCACTTACATTTCTTGTAGATCCTTGCCCCACTCTTACAGGTTGAGCACCCCTTATTTGAAATTTGGAAATTCAAAAAGCTCTGAAATCCGCACTTTTTTAAAGCGGTGAAATCGGGCGCGATTCTCTGCCCCCCACGCCGGGTGGGAGAATAGCGGGAGGGCCTCCCGACATTTTTCACGCCCTCCCGCTATTCTCCCCTCCCCCATGCCCGACCCACGTCACGAATCGCCGCTCACCGTTTTTTACGGCGAGCGGCGATTCTCCGAGGCCAATGGGCTGAGCGGCTGGGCCTTCGCGCCCGTTTCAACACGGCAGCAAACACACCTGCCGCCGTGACGCACGGGGCCGCGCTCCTAGCCCCGCCTGGGGGGAGAATCGGCCCCAGAAGTGGGCGTGAAGGCTGCCGTGGATCACGTCCTGTCCCACGGCAGCCTTTATGATTCTCCACGTTTGCGGAGAATCTCGCCCATGTTTCTAGTAAAGAAATAGCATGGTGTTCACTCGAGATCCACTAGTTATGCGATGGTACACAACCTTACCTATACAGGTATTCCAAAATTCAAAAAAGTCCGGAATCCGAGACACTCTCAGCCCTCAGCATTTCGAATAAGGAATGCTCAATTGGTACTAGTTTAAGATGTTCCCATACAATTCTTCTTTGAGGACCTGGTTCTATCCCCATTTAGGTGATGATCCAATCCTATCAATACAGCTACTTCCTCGTTCCAGAATGGTGCCAGTGTCCCATGCAAGGGACATTCTTTCCCACACCAGCCACAGTTAATTTGCCTGATCTGTCTTCTCCAATGCCAACTTGTACATAGAATCATAAAATCCCTACAGTGCAGCAGGAGGAGGCCATTTGGCCTGTCGATTCTGCACTGACCCTCTGAAAGAGCGCCCTGCTTACACCCACTCCCTGTAACCCCACCTAACCTGCACATCCCTGGACACTAAGGGCAATTTATCATGGCCAATCCACCTAGCCTGCACATCTTTGGACTGTGGGAGGAAACCGGAACACCTGGAGGAAGCCCACGCAGACATGGGGAGAAAGTGCAAACTCCACACAGTCACCCAAGGCCGGAATTGGACCCGGGACTATGGTGCTGCAAGGCAGTAGTGCTAACCAATGTACCACCGTGCTGCCCCGATTGGACTTCAAACAAGTACTGAGGGGGTGTTTAAATGGAGCACCCCCCATTGCTGATAACAAATGACGTTGGGGTGAGCAAATCAGAGGCAGGCCACCATGAGCACAGCATAAATCATGAAACTATTTTTGCAAAGTTTTTCTCACTGCCAACGCTGGTAGGATTCCCTTTGGTTATCTCACTGAAACCGACACTTCAAAAAAATATCAGAAGATTCTGTCCACTGTTTGAGAAGAAGCATTGTTTTAAAGCTAAGACAATGTATGTAAATAGTTAAAAACCAATGGGCTAATTCTAACTTAATTATTGACAAGTTATAGACCAATTGGCTATTTTCCAACCACTGGCTACGGTGAGCTTTCAATTTGTAAGGTATAAAACATTTTGGTCAAGGAAAGAGAGAGAGAGAGAGAGAAGGGGGGGGGGGGGGGCAGAGAGATATGAAGAGACGTGGAGGGGGATGTTGAGACAAAGGTATGGCGTCAATCCAGAGATAGTCCAAAGATGTGCAGGTTAGGTGGATTGGCCATGCTAAATTGCCCTTAGTGTCCAAAAAGGTTAGGTGGGGTTACTGGGTTACGGGGATAGGGTGCTCTTTCCAAGGGCCGATGCAGACTCGATGGGCCAAATGGCCTCCTTCTGCACTTTACATTCTATTACCCTCGAGGTTCCACCTTTAACTTTACAGCCTAACTCCTGATACTCTTTCCACAGGACCTTTTCCCTGTTCCTGCCTATGTTGTCTGTTGCAACATGGACCATAATAACTGAATTTACCCCCTCCCTTTACAAGTTCCTCTGAAGCAATCACAAGATATCCCTTACCCTAGCACTGGGTAGGCAACACACCCTTTAGGCTTCTATTTCTTGTCTGCAGAGGATGTCATCTATCCCTCTACTTATAGAGTCCCATATTATACCACAACATTTCTATTCTGCTCTTCTTCCACCAGACAGCCTTCTTTTTTTTTGTAAATTTAGAGTACCCAATTATTTTTTTCCCAATTAAGGTGCAATTTAGCGTGGCCAATCCACCTAACCTGCACATCTTTGGGTGTGGGGGTGAAACCCACGCAGACACGGGGAGAATGTGGAAACTCCACATGGACAGTGACCCAGGGCGGGGATTCGAACCCGGGTCCTCAGCACTGCAGTCCCAGTGCTAACCACTGTGCCATGTGCTGCCTCCCCCAGACAGCCTTCTAAGCCACAGTGTCGTGTACTGATTGTGGCTGTCCTCCCTGCAGCCATTCTCCTTGTCCTCATGGTGAGCAAGCACATTGAACTTGCTGGAGAGAACCAGAATCTGTGTTACCTCCTTCTCAATGTTTGATAAGTCCCTGCTACCTTTCTCTCTGTCAGTTACCCCACCATCCCTTTCCTCAAGCTGTATTATCCTTCCTGGGTGACTATATTCTGGATAAAACTGTCCAAAAACCCCTCTCCCTCCCATATATTTTGGAGTCTCTCAACTTGCACTTCAGCTCACTGACTCTGGACTGCAGAGATTCAACATGGAGGCATGTCCTGCAGATGTGTTTGCTCAGGTCAGTTTTACAATTCACAATCTCCCACATTCAGCAACGATGACACTCAAACTGCTCTACAATATCTCAGACTAATCTTATTTATTTATTTAATTAATTAAAGTCTTCATTCAGTTATGTGAAGTTGTTTAACTATAATTTAGATACAGCACTTACATTTTCTAAGTCTGACTTTAAACTACTGTCCTAGTTCAGGGAAAATATATCTTATAACGCACCAACCAATCACCTGCCCACTAAAAAAAATAATACCCCTGGATTTCAGACCTCAGGTCTTGCTGTCCCCTACGTCCTCTTTCAGATCACTCCTTATTCTACACCTCGTCTCTCACCGCACTAACTTCCTTACTCTCGAAATTTCCCAAGTAACTACTCTGTCCAATGGCTTCTCAGACTATCACAGAGAGCTCACCTCCATGAAGCTGGTAGCATCCCACCCACCCAGGGCTGCGGATGCCCAGTGTTATGGGCCAGGGTTAGAGAACCTCAAAGTGTATAATGGAGTTCACCTAGCTCACAACTTTTAATAGATTGTGGTATGGGGAGCACACATCCCACTCTACAGGTGTGGTACAGCAGAAATGGAAAAAGTATTTTTTAAAGCATAACAATGTTTATTCTATGAACTCAAGTTAACCTTTTTTAAACATACAGTGAACATCTTAGCAACCATTAATTCAAATACAACCCAAAAAGACTACAACACTAAGTAATCCTTTAAGCTTTCCTCTTAACATCCATACGACTTAAAAACAAAACCTTTAACAGAAGCACATTAGGTTAAAGTCACTACTTTCGTTAAACCCGGCCGCCAAGACTCACGGCGGCTGACGTGCACGATGACGTCAGCCGCGCATGCGCGGGTTGGACGGCTCCAACACGCGCATGCGCGGATGGCGTCATCGCGCATATGCGTCAAACCCGCGCATGCGCGGTCCGTCATGCCCCTCAGCCGCCCCGCGGACTGATCCTGCGGGGCGGCGGAGGGCAAAGAGTGCGCGGGTTTCAGACCCGCTGCCCGCGATCGGTGCCCACTGATCGCAGGCCCATGCCACCCTTGGCACGGCCGTGGTGCGGCCGTGCCAATCGGTGGCATGGTTGTGCAGAACGGCACTTTGCGGCTGTTTTCACGAACTGTATTAGCAGGTGTGTTTAAATTCGTGAAAACAGCCGTAAAAGCCTGGGAAATCGGCATCGGATGGGGAGAATCGCTGCTCGCCGTAAAAAAACGGCGAGCAGCGATTCATGGCGCGGGGCGTCCGTGGGGGGGGGGGGAGAATAGCGGGAGGTCGGGAAAAATGTCGGGAATGCCCTCCCGCTATTCTCCGACCCGTCGTGGGGGGCGGAGAATCGCGCCCATCTAGTCTTTTGATGGCAGAGAGATCAATAGTACACCTGCTCTGTCTGGATTCAGCTCCAACACTGAAAACAAAACTAAAATACACCCTGCAGCAAACAGCCTAAAATGAAAGTAAAAAGCTGACAGACAGCCCAGCTCCACTCACTCTCTGACATCATTGCAGTAATAAGCACTCATTTCTTAAAGGTACTCTCACTACAGATATGTATCTACACACCCATTTATAAAAACCCATTTCTTAAAGGTACTCTCACATGACTCCAGCCACTGAAAAATTGCCAACAGTACTGCTACTGACATTGTTTCGACCCAAGGAGGATGAGGGCAAATCGGTGACTATAGACAGTCTGGTAGGGATTAGTGGCCAGATAGATGATGGGTTCATTATGGGGACATCGGAAAGGTTCTTCGTATGGTGTTGAAAATTAGCTTCTCGGGATAAATTGCATTGGGTTGAGTGGTGTAGCTTCATTCTGCCCATTTTTATTCAACATTAATGTTGCTGGCCCTCTTTTTTAATTAAAAAAAATAATTTATGAGATGTGGGCGTTGTTGGTTAGGCCAGTATTTATTGCCCATCCCAAGTTGCCCTTCAGAAGGTGGTGGTGAGTTGCCTTCTTGAACCGCTGCAGTCCTTGATATGTAGGTACACCCACTGTGCTGTTAGGGAGGGAGTCCCAGGATGTAGACCCAGCGACAGTGAAGGAACGGCGATATATTTCTAAGTCAGGGTGCTGAGTGACTTGAAAGGGAGCCTCCAGGTTATGGGTTTCCCAGGTATCTGCTGCACCTGTCCTTCTAGATGGTAGTGGTCTAAGGAGCCTTGGTGAGTTACTGCAGTGCATCTTGTAGATGGTTCACACAGCTGCCACTGTTCGTCAGTGGCGGAGGGTTTGAACAAGGAGGAGCAATCAAGTGGGCTGCTTTGTCCTGGATGGTGTTGAGCTTCTTGAGTGTTGTTGGAGCTGTACTCATCCAGGCAAGTGGAGAGTATTCCATTACACTCCTGATTTACATCTTTTAGATGGTGGACGGGCTTTGGGGGGTGCTGTGCCTGAACCACAGTTGTCTTAACCCGTATACGGTGGATAAATGACTGCAAGTCTGCTTATGAAACAATGCAATATTTATTTACCAGCACACAATTGTTAGAGTAATCAATCACACACACATAAAACATAAGATTAACTACAAAGTTAGTTCGCACAAGACCTTACCAACTTTGACGTGACTAACAAGAACCAGACAGATATTGGCCTTTATTGCAGTCCTCGATAGTTGGTTGTTGGTCTGGTCTGTTCCTGACTCTAGTCTTCCATCTGCTGGTGGTACGGATGGTCATCCTCTTTGGTTGGTGAATGTCCCCGTTGTTGGTTGCTGCTGCAGAGAGAGACCAAGGGGTTGCGCAGCACTTTTTATCCCTGGCGATTTTGCGCCCTTTCGAGTGGTCCTAGGTGGGCTACCAACCAATCGATCAGGGTTCGATCACCCTAATTGATAAAATCCAATCAAGGTCCGCCACCTTAATGGTAGGGCATGCCCTTACCGGTCATATTCGTTAGTGTCCAAGGCATGTAGGCCTTACTAAATAAGGAAAGTAGGCACCGTTGAGCCTCTTACTTTGATGCAATTTACATGTAAGTCCTATTGTCCCAGAATTGCCTGGAGATGGTCTTTTGCCTGTGTTATTTGCAAAGTCTGGGCTGCAGCTTTTAATGTTTATTCTGAGCTGCAATTTGCTTGTCCTCGATGTTGGCCACTTTTTCGCAGCATCCCTTTGCCGGATGCCATTTTTACGTGGCCACAGGGGTTCAGGAACTGAGTTACCCGCCGTAGGATTCCTAGCGTTTGGCCTGCTCTGATAGCCACAGTATTAACATGGCTAGTCCAGTTCAGTTTCTGATCAATGGTAACCCCCAGGATGATTGTGGGGGATTCGGTGATGGTACTGCCATTGAATATCATGAGGCAGTGATTAGATCCTCTCTTGTAGGAGATGGTCATGGCCTGACACTTGGGTGGCACGAATGTAGCTTGACACTTGTCAGCCTAAGCCTGGATATTGTCCAGGTCTTGCTGCTTTTGGACATGGACTGCTTCATTATCTGAGGAGTCGCGAATGGTGTTAAACAATGTGCAGTCATCAGCAACTATCCCCACTTCTGACCTTATGATGGAAGGGAGGTCATTGATGAAGCAGCTGAAGATGGTAAGGCCTAGGACACTACCCTGAGGAACTCCTGGAGCTGAGATGATTGACCTCCAACCACCACAACCATCTTTATTTGTGCCAGGTTTGACTCCTACCAGCGGAGAGTTTTTCCCCGATTCCCATTGACTCCAGTTTAGCTAAGGCTCCTTGATGCCACACTGGGTCAAATGCTGCATTAAGGTCAAGGGCAGTCACTCTCACCTTACCTCTGGCATTCAGCTCTTTTGTCCATGTTTGAACCAAGGCAGTAATGTAATGAGGTCAGGAACTGTCCGCTCAAGGATGGCAGCAGGCCCCAAAATTGCTGCTTTGCCACTGCCACCCGGTAGGCAACTCCCACCACCTGGAGGTGCGAAGCAGAACTAATTGCCCATTTGGGCATTAACTTTTAAAGATAGCGTTACATGAGTGATAAAGTTGAGAGACACTGGGCGCGATTCAGCAGGCTGAATTTAAAGCTCGCTGAACGGCAAATTTAGTGGGGAGTTTCCCAATGGTTGCATCACTCAGAAACATCCCACTATCCAACAGCACATTGCCATTTTCTTCGGCCTTGGAGTTTCTCCCCACTGAGGCCACATTTAGAGGGATTCCCAGCAGGAAAGGCTCCTTGCAGATCAGGACGCTATTTTGTCCCGCAGCCCTGCGCTTTGTCCTCCCCCCCACTTTTTAACTGCCCCCCCCCCCCCCCCTCATGCCCCCAAGAACCCTGCCTCACCACCCTCCACTTACCAAGATAACCCCGGGCCTGATCCCTGGCATTGCCAGGGTTCCTGGATCCAGTGCCAAGTACCCAGGTGCCGGGGGAGTGCCAGTGTGCCACCCTGCCCTGTCCCTGACTACCTGAGATCTCCACTGGCTTGAGACCCCCCACCCCCCACCCCCGCGATGCCGTTACACCTGGTCCACGTTTGTGCGATGAGTCCTTATATATTCAGATCTGGATCTCGACCAGTGAGGGCAAGATCCAGATCCCGCCAGAGGAGCGAGTCAGGTGACCCACAATCGACCCGGTGTCCGGTGCGCAGCCCGATATAGAGTTTGCGATGATTCACTCATTACGCCCAGATCCGCGCTGGATGCAACAGGGTCGCTGAATTGCGCACACTGTCAGCACCCAAAATTGGCTGTGTTTTGGGCTCCTCGCCCTGCTTTGAAAATCCACAGTCAATTTAATGAGAGTTCCTGGTAAACCTGATCCTAGTGCCATTCTTTTCACTAAACTACCTTTCACCAGGATTTCCCGAGCATAGAAAAACAATAGAAGTAAGGAACAAAAAATAGACCTGTATTCGAAACCTAGTTAAAGGTTTCGTTCAATATCTGGTATACAGAGTTAGGCCACAGATCAGCCATTAACTCATTAAATGACAGGACAGGCTAGAGGGACACTGTTCCAATCCCTTCCTCAAAATGTTAAAGTTAGATTAACCTGAATGTCAAGGCATGAATCCAAAAGATAACTAGTTCGTGTGGTCTTAACATTTGACTGAAACAATGCCATCTGACATGGTCAGCTGTACCATCATTGGCCAACTTTGATATTTGGCATCACAGATATTACTCAGGAAGTTGACACATCTTGCTTCAGAAGTGCCTTTCCAAATTGGGCCTGCTGACATCACTTCCAAGAGATTTGATAATTGTCAACTAGCCTGTAAAGCAAGGAATAACCTCCAGCCAATACAGTGTGTCCCGAGGGTAACTCTTTACACAGGTGCCACAGTACGGTGTGTGTACAATTAGAATTCAGTAGAGAAGTGCTTTTAATTAAACATCATTCTGATGACACATTAATGAGGTTACAGATTTTAATTAAGGTCTAATTGAGAACTCGGGTTTCAAGTGATCCTATATTAACTCAAAGTGCATGAAATGTCATTTAATTAAGTGATGAGGTAGACTTAGTCTGGGGTCTCCTCATTGCTTTTAAGCCCAAGGGATTGCTCCAGTTTACATTGAAGTTGTTCATTCTATCAGGTGATAATTACTTACTGGAGAGAAAGTATTGACGATTATGATGATTCTAAAACAGAATATATTTGTCATTCGGGTAAGTTAACAGGGATCATATAGTGTTCATATTAACTCATTCCTTGAACAACTCAAATATGATCCGCCTTCTCCTGCTAAATAGGCAGGAATGTCATACACAGTGTGTAAACATTTGGCGGGATTCTCTCTGGGGGACTAAGTCCCCACACCCGCCGGAAAACGGGCGAGAATCGCTCCGGACCTTTTCCTCGAAGGCCCGGGGTAACTCCCTGTTCTCCAGGAGGCCGGCAGGCCTCCGGCATGCGTCCCACAGCTCTGGCTGCTGGCGGGGCCCTGCTGGACAGACCGCGTGGCCGCGCTTGCGCACGGTGGCCGCAAGCGGATCTGCGCATGTGCACGGTGGCGCACCATGGCGCGGGCGCCACTGACATGGTGGAGCCACACAGCGGGCCTGCGGGGAGGAAGATAGGTTGCTCCCGGATCGCGATTGCCCACCGATCGGTAGCCCCCGATCGCTGACCTGCCCATCGTCGAGGCCCCCCCCCCCACCCCCGGTGTCCAATCCCATGCCCCCCACCATAACGCCCACATCAGCCGCGACTCTGAGTTCCTGCCGGGTGGAACCACATTAGAACCACGCCGGCGGGACTCGGCGGGCACTCAGCCTGTCAAACACGGAGAATCACCAGGGGTGCCTTTTCCAACAGCCCCCGACCAGCGCCACATCGATCGCATACGAGCAAATGGCGCCGATTCTCCGATTCTCCGCCCCGCGCCGAGCGCGATTTCGGCGCGGAGGGTCAGAGAATCCATTACCTTGCTGAATAAACGAGAACTCTGGAAACCTACACAGTGCAATCCTTTCCATGTTCAAATAAATAGGAACCTACACAGTGACAGTGTTAAACTCTTACCTGAATGAACAGCCTGCATTGTTACACCATGAATAATCTTCACCCCGCTGGATGGATAGGAATTCAGTACATTTCCACTCTAACGGAAACATATCCTGCAGGCTACAGAGGAACTCCATACGGTAACATAATCTTGGCTTATTTAACAAACAGAATGTTAATAGAGTTATACAGCGTCAATGACAACATGCACAATGAACTCTATACACTGCTGTAAAAGCCAATGCTGAGTAGTACAGAATATAACAGCTCATGCTTGGGAGTTAAACATATACAAGGAAATTAATGTAAAGGGCACCACATACACCATTCAGCCTGAGATGAGTGAACAGATTTTATGCATTCATTAGTACAGTATGAACTGAGGACCTGTAAAGTATTTGTTGCTGCTCCTGCAGTAAGGGAGAAATGCCATTCATTGCACCTCGGAAGAAGTTAAAATCAGAGCTCGATTATTCTCAAAATGAGATGGCATTTCTGATCAGATGATTAGTTCCCCAGAGAACCCCCGATCTTCCAGGTTAGCCCAAAATTTCCTTCCTCAGAAGAACTTGGCTGGCAGATAAGAGAGGTTGAACCTGAATAGAAAGCAGTTTCGCCCTCCTGTTCCCATGAGGAAGAGTAAGAGTCATGCTGGAAAGGATTTCAACTATGAGACTCTCAGTATTTCTGAAATCCCTGTTCATTACAGCAATCACTCAATAGTTTTGGGTCCAGCCTGAGAAAGTTGGGGGTCCAACCATAGAAAGCATCCTATCTGGCTGCATCACAGCCCGGTATGGCAACTGCTTGGCCCAAGACCGCAAAAAACTTCAGAGACATGAACGCAGCCCAGTCCATCACACGAACCGCAGTCACAGATGCCCGAACCTCCACCGGCGTCACCACCGAAGCTTTGACGATCACAGAGGACGACCAGGGCCCCGATCGACTGATTGCTTCATTTTAACGTGTATATAGTAAAATTGTAAATTGTTACAATAACAAGGCAAAACGCTGTATGGAGGCATTACGGTACCTCCATAACCTTAACTTCTACCACGTTACCATGTTGTAATGCCAAGCCACCACCCCCGCCGCACTGAACAGGGGGTGAATGTGGTAGTCTGTGTAGAGGTATTACGGTACCTAGTAATGCTGAAACACCATTGGTAGATAATGTATGTTTTCTATTGGTCGAGCCTGTATGGTAGCTCCGCCCTGCAAGGCGGGGTATAAGAACCCGTGCCGCCCCAGCAGTTTCCTTTCTGTACCTGAGCTGCTGGGGGAGAAACATCTAGCTTATTAAAGCCTTCAGTTGTACTACAACCTCGCTTTAGTAGTCATTGATTGTGCATCACACTGTACCTCGGTACACGTGACAATAAACAAAATCCAAATCTAATCCTTTCAAGAGACCAAAGGAGGGGGCTGAGAAGGTTGCACACAATAGAAGCAATTTGACTTTTAGCAAGAGACAATGTTGCAAAATAGCAAATGGGAGCTGCTATTTGTGATCGGTGCTCAGAGAAGGTTTAATGCCTGAACACCAAGCACAGAGAATTTGGTTAGAGATGCACATCACCAGGTGTCTGTCCATTTGCTTTCCGTGGCTTTTCCAGAATGTCAGTACCTGCAACAAGTGTAGCCCATGGTGACCTGAAAATTGGATAAAAGTCAAGTAGTCCTTTCCCCTCTGCCTTCATTTTTCAGTTCACTGCCCAGCCAAGTGTCCATTTGGCAATAGAATCACAGAGAAGACAGACCTCAAATCGTTTTATCCATCCAGCAGGAATGTCGGACTAGTGGATAGCACTGGGACTGCAGCGCTGAGGATCTGGGTTCGAATCCCGGTCCTGGATCATTGTCTGTGTGGAGTTTGCACATTCTCCCTATGTCTGCGCGGGTTTCACCCCCACAACCCAAAGATGTGCAGGTTAGGTGGATTGGCCACGCTAAATTGCTCCTTAATTGGAAAAAAAAATTGGGTACTCTAAATTGATTTAATACCTGTCTTCAATAAGAGGCATAGCTACACAATAATCTGTCAGATAGTGCTTGCTACATATGTCAGTGTTTGCTTTAATGACAGTGTGAATACGCCAACGCGCTATGAATCATAAATTAATATGCTGTGATCAGAAAGGCATCTTAAGCAATCTCTAATTGTTACAAATTTACTATGATTATGATTAAAATATAAACAGGACACATTGGAAATACTCCGCAGGTCAGGAGTATTCATGGGGAGTACCTCCAGCATTTTCTGTTTACGTTTCAGATATTCAGAATCCACAGTATTTTACCTTATGGTTCTGATTAAGATGTTTTGTGCCATATAGTTAGACTACATCAACTATATTGTTGATTGTTGCACTTTCTCCAGTGAAATTGGACACAAAAGCCATTAACAAGAGGATAGTTTTCAGTGAGATCTCACTCTGGGATTGAAATCCTACCAGAATGAGAGAATTGGATCAACAGTGTAGCAAGTCCGATGTCAAGTCAAACTCATGTTCCTGTCTGGTGAGACTTCATTTCTGGAGTGCCGACTTGCTGAATCTGTCATCCATACATGCGTAAGTTGAGGAAAAGATTTGACTGGTTATAGTCATGATGTCTGTCCATCGTGGTGTGCGGCAGACCACCTGACCTTTAGCTTCCCGTTAATTTTCATAAGCTTCATAACTTGCGACACAATATGAGGAATCACTGTAGAGTCAAGGTATGTGATGTGTTGGGTAAGCTGGGTCTGCGAGGACTGCATTTACTGCAGTGGTGAGAGAGACAGGCTTCCAACACTTGATTTTATTGAACTCTTAACTATCATACATGCTTTAATGTGGGTTGACACTATGCTGACTTGACTGGAGACCTGAGGCTAACCTGACCAGCCTGTCTTACTACCACATGGTGTATGTTCTAGTTGCTGCTCACGAGCTCTGACTGTCTCAGAGGTTGGATCCCGAGAGAGCGGGAAAACTAGTGCCCTCTGGCTTTATAGTGGTCGTGTCCTGTCTGATGATTGGCTGCTGTGTTCTGTGTGTTCACTGGTCATCCTGTGTGTCAATCACTGTCTGTCTGTGCACCATCATATGCCTGGATGTATATTATGACATCTCCCCACCTTTTTTTTTTCTTTAAAAAAATGTGTGCAGGTCAATAAATAGTGAGTGTGTGTGTACAGGACCCTGACTGTATACAAAGTATGCTAACATATTTACATGGGACGGTGTCTCGTGCAGATAGAGGGCAGATAACAAATTAGGAAAGAACAATATGCACAGATGTGTAAACAGATCACAAGGTAATGCAACATTCAGTCTCTGTGGCGGGTGGCGAATTCTGGTTGACCGCCTCAAGGGTGGGTCAGGGGCCGCCTGCACTTGAACGGGCGGAACTGCCTCCAATGTAGAGCTCGGTAGAATAACTTGCAGATCGATGGCCTCGTGGAAGGGCGCGTCCTGAGGAACCAGCATGCGAGGCGGGACATCACGGTCAGGCTGGCGTGGAAGTAGCCGCAGTGCCCACCTATTACGCCGAAGCAAGGAGCCATCATGCATGTGAATGAGGAACGATCTCGGGGCCACTTGCTTAACCACCACAGCCGTGGCAGACCAGCCACCGTCAGGTAGCTAAACGTGCACTCGGTCAGCGGGGACCAGAGCAGGGAGATCTGTGGCATGGGCATCGTACGCCGACTTGCATTGGGCCCGAGACTGTTGCATCCTTTGCAGGACCGGAAAATTGTCAAGGTCCGGAATGTGGATAGCCGGCACCATCGTCCGTAGTGTGCGGTTCATTAGCAGCTGTGCTGGGGACAGGCCAGCGGACAAAGGAGTCGCCCTGTAGGCTAACAGCGCCAGGTTAAAATCCGAACCCAAGTCAGCAGCTTTGCACAACAGTCTTTTAACGATGTGGACCCTCTTTTCAGCCTTCCCATTTGACTGGAAGTAGTGGGGGCTTGATGTGACGTGCCTAAAATCCGTCCACTCCTGGCTGAACAAGCAAGGGCCGTTGTCAGTCATAACTGAGAGTGGGATGCCATGCCGGGCAACAGTCTCCTTGCATGCCTTAATTACTGTTGCTGAGGTGAGGTCAGTTAGTCTGACCACCTCGGGGTAGTTGGAAAAGTAGTCCAGTAGGAGGACATACTCTGGGCCTTTGCATGAAAGAGGTCAACACCAACTTTGGACCATGGGGAGGACACCAGTTCATGCGGCTGTAGAGTCTCTTTGAGCTGAGCTGGCTGGAACCTTTGACACGTTGGGCAATTGAGGACTGTGTTGGCGATATCTTGGCTGATGCCAGACCAATATACTGCCTCTCGGGCTCGACAGCAACACTTTCGACCCCCAGGTGACCCTCATCGATTTGGCCGAGGACCAGCTCTCGCATGCTCTGTGGGATTACTATCCTGTCCAGCTTCATTAGTATGCCATCCACCACCACTAGATCGTCCTTTACATTATAAAACTGGGGGCACTGCCCCTTTCGCCAACTATCCGTGAGATGTCACATGATCTGCTGGAGTAAAGGATCCCTGGCCGTCTCCTGAGGAATTTGCATGACCCTTTCATCAGTGGCCAGAAAGTTGGAGGCACAAAACTTCACTGAGCGTCAATCTGACAGACAAAGTCCGAATGCTCACACGGCGTGGTGATGGATCTAGAGAGTGCGTCGGCCACAATGAGCTCTTTGCCCGGGGTAGACCAGGTCGAAATCGTAGTGGCGGAGCTTGAGGAGGATATGTTGTAACCGTGGCGTCATGTCATTGAGGTCTTTTTGGATGATGTGAACCAATGGCCTGTGGTCCATCTCGACCGTGAATTTGTGGAGTCCATACACGTAATCATGGAATTTGTCAATCCCTGTGAGGAGGCCCAGGCATTCTTTTTCAATCTGAGCGTATCGTTGCTCAGTGGGTGTCATGGCTCTAGAGGCATATGTGACTGGGACCCAGGAGGAGGAGTCGCCCCGCTGGAGGAGTACTGCCCCAATGCCAGCCTGGCTTGCGTCGGTGGAGATCTTCGCCTCCTTGGCGGGGTCGAAAAACGCCAGTACGGGGGCCTTGGTGAGTTTCGCCCTGAGCTCACGATACTCTTGCTCATGAGCTGGGAGCCACTGGAAGTCTGTAGTTTTTTTAATGAGATTGCAGAGAGCTGTGGTGTGTGATGCAAGGTTGGGGATAAACTTCCCAAGGAAGTTGACCATCCATACGAAGCGGACGACCGCCTTCTTGTCCTCCGGGGTCTTCATGGCGTTGATCTCCGACACCTTGTCTGCATCTGGTTGCACACCGAACTGCGAAATGTGGTCGCCAAGAAACTTGATTTCTGATTGACTGAATGAGCATTTGGCTCTATTGAGTCGGAGGCCATGCTCGTGGATCCTGTGGAACACTCGCTTGAGGCGATCGATGTGCTCCTGAGGAGTTGTGGACCAGGTAATGATATCATCGACGTACACTCGCACCCCCTCGATGCCCTCCATCATTTGCTCCATTATTCGGTGGAACACCTCTGAGGCGGAGATGATGCCAAAGGGCATCCAGTTGTAACAATAACGACCAAACGGGGTGCTAAATGTGCACAGCTTTCGACTGGACGCGTCCAGCTGTATTTGCCAAAACCCCTTGGAGGCATCCAGCTTCGTGAAAAACTTGGCGTGAGCCATTTCGCTGGTTAGCTCTTCTCGTTTAGGAATAGGTTAGTGTTCCCTCATGATGTTACAGTTCAAATCTTTGGGGTCGATACAAATGCAAAGTTCCCCTGATGGTTTTTTGACAAAAACCGTGGAGCTAACCCAGTCCGTGGGTTCCGTGACCTTAGAAATGACGCCCTGGTCCTGGAGGTCGTGCAGTTGCTGCTTGAGGCGGTCCTTAAGGGGTGCCGGCACCCGACACGGTGCATGGACCACAGGTGTGGCATTTGGCTTCAATAGTATTTTGTATCGGTAAGAGAGCGTGCCCATGCCTTCATACACGATGTGGTATTGTGCTATGGTGTCATCGAGTTGGGCTTGGAAGTTGACATCTAACGAGGCCATTGCCTCTGCGGATGACATAGTGTGAACCCGCTGCACAAGGTTCAGGAGTTTGCAGGCCCAAACACCGAGCAAGGAAGCTCTTTGGATCCTACAATTTCAAAACGCAGCGCCGCTTTTGAAGAACGGTGGGACACCGCAAGCTGGCATGAGCCACTGGCAGCAATGGCATTGCCATTGTAGTTGAGGAGCTGGCAGGCCGGTGGAAGAATGCTTGGCTTGACGCGGATGGTGTCAAGGTCAGACTTTGAAATGAGGTTCGCTGAAGCGTCGGTGTCCAGCCTGAAGCGTATGCGAGCCTTGTTAACTGTAAGGGTGGCACACCACTCGTCGTCCGGATCAATGCTCATTACTAGGAGTTGTTTCACCATCGTTGCTGAAGGCAGCGTATGCCTGGTGATGATGCCCATCCGGAATGGGGATGTGAGGCCCTCGGTGTCGGGATCTGGGAGAATGTCGGAGTCGGAGTCTGCAACGGGTTGCTGTACTGACCGGACGCTCCTGCGCTGTGGCTGGGATCGCTGTGTGTTGGGCAGTGGAGCAGATATGCAAAGGGCTGCGTAGTGGCCAATCTTGCCACACTGGAGACAGCGTCGAGATTTCGCGGGACATTGCCGCTTTAAATGGTCGGAGCCACAGTTGTTGCACGTCATGGCGCCGACGTCAGGTCGTTCCGTGCGCCACCGTGCATGCGCAGTGCGGTCGAACAACGTGCGCACTTGCGCAGTTTGGTCGTCGACCTCGCCGTCCCCTTGGTCGTGGCGCGCATGCGCAGGAACCCGGAAAAGCGCACAAAATGGCCGCCCTCATCCAGACTCAGGCCCTGCAGCTGTTTGATGGCCTGCACCGTTCTGCATCGTGGGGGTTTTGCCGTGCCGTTTCTGCCGCCTTGATATGGGAGTACCGGTTGTTAGCGTGTTCGTGGAGGACGTAGGTCTCGATGGCGATGGTAAGGATGAGCTGCTTAACTTTAAGGAGCAGCTGGCGAAGGGGATTGGAGTGGACCCCGAAAACGATCTGGTCATGGATCGTGGAGTCAGACGTGGAGCCGTAGTTGCAGGACTGCGCGGGGATGCGGAGATGGGTTAAGAAGGATTGAAAAGGTTCATCCTCACCCTGAAGCCTCTGCTGGAACACATAGCGTTCAAAGCTCTCATTGACTTTGATGTCACAATGGCTGTCGGACTTCAGCAGGACTGTTTTAAACTTTGTCTTGTCCTCGCCTTCAGCAAAGGTGAGGGAGTTGTAGATGTGGATAGCGTGGTCCCCGGCTGTAGAAAGGAAGAGAGCGATCTTCCTGGAATCCGATGCGGTTTCGAGGTCGGTGGCTTCAAGATACAGCTGGAACTTCTGTTTGAAAATCTTCCAGTCAGCACCGAGGTTGCTGGCGATGCGGAGCTGCTGGGGAGGGCGGACGCTGTCCATGTTACCGGATGGCTGATCGCTGGTCAAAGGCAGATTATCTCAAGGTAGGTCCGTCAAACTCGAGCATGACTCACTGGTACCATGATGTGTTGGGTAAGTTGGGTCTGCAAAGATTGCGTTTACTGCAGTGGTGAGAGAGACAGGCTTCCAACACTTGAAGAAATGCAACTCAATTTTATTGAACTCTTAACTATCATACATACTTTAACTGTGGGTTGACACTATGCTGACTTGACTGGACACCTGAGGCTAACCTGACCAGACTATCGTACTACCACATGGTGTGTGTTCTAATTGCTGCTCACGAGCTCTGACTGTCTCAGAGGCTGGATCCCGAGAGAGCGGGAAAACTAGTGCCCTCTGGCTTTATAGTGGTCGTGTCCTGTCTGGTGATTGGCTGCTGTGTTCTGTGTGTTCACTGGTCATCCTGTGCGTCAATCACTGCCTGTTTGCACACCATCATATACCTGTGTGTACACCATCATATACCTGTGTGTATATTATGACAGTATGAAGTGTGATGCGATGAAGAATTTGTTCCTACTGAGCAGGCATTTAATAAATTAAAAGCTGAATGGATATTATACTTTGTGAAAAGACATGTTGTTAAATTCATCACTGACGTTACTTCAAGGAAAAGGACAGAGTACTTCAATTAAAGATTTTGGAGGAGACATTACTCCAAGAATCCTCCATGTGGTTCGGCTTTGGAGAGGCACAGTACAATATATTAACGAGAGTACACCCAATGCTGCCTCGGCTGTTTCACTGATCAGTGATTAAAGCACTGAAGAGATATTGGGTTGACAACCACCCTGAAGCTCTCTGTATGGAGGAGATACAGATGTTGGACTAACCTGGACAAAAGTTATAGAGGAATCTGCTGGATGAACTGCGCCCAGGCATGTTGCACACCGCGATGTCTAACCACTATTGGCTAACACAGGGGTACAAAGGACCAAATATTGTGTCAACGTTTTGAGTTCTTGGGTAATTCCTGCCTCCTGATATGGGATGGGGCAGTTGAAGAGCTAATGCTCATTCTGCCCCTGCAATATTGTGGTTCCTTAGAAAGCAGTGGATGTGGTTTCCACATGTGGATGTACCATCTGTGTGGATGGTACTGACATTAGCGACAATAAAAAACTTGTTTTTATACGGTACCTTAGCAAAACACCCCAAGTTGCTTACACAATTGAAAGTGGAGAATGAATGTTATGTGTGTTGCAATGTTCCACAAAGTTATTTTGTATTACACTCCCTTATATAGTATTTTGAAATGTAAAAATGATGGCAAACTGAGAGGACTGGCTGATGCTCTTTCTCGCTCATTCAAGTGAAATAATACTGTTATTTCTCTTAAGTAAAAATAAATTTTGGGTAGTGCTGCTCCCAGTTTGATCTTGATTTTCAATCCTCTATTGTGACCTCTTTCCCATGATACACTTTGGGTGTCATTTATAATCAGCTCCTTCTTCTTTGGAGGTCTCCAGCAAACTAGATGTTCTGTGCACTCCTGCACTCCTGTGGGAATTCAGGATTTGCGCTTCCCTTGAATAACCTAACATTTTATCAGTCCTATGGTTTGTGCTCCATCATTCGGTCAAGAAGTGCCTTGCCTTAGGGAATTGGCCAGCGCACCACATTTGAAGCCAAACTTCCACTTTGTACATTCGTGCAAGCCTCCACTCTTCCACAATGTAGGTAGTGTAAACCCCAGTTTGATAGAGTACAGCTTGAGAGTGCTTACTTCAGGGAATTTGTTGAGTGAACGAATTTGATAGAGGGAAAAAATGCTGTCTTCATCTTTCACAAAATTGAATATGGTTCTTGCTCTGGGGGAGTGTCATGTCCCGGAGATGATAACCTCGCCTGATGCGGAGAAGACATTTGACCGGGTAGAATGGGATTATCTGTTTGCGGTTTTCGAAAAATTTAGATTTGTGCCGGGCTTTGTAGCGTGGGTGTTATATACAACCTCATTTGCCAGTGTTTGCACTAACAGTGACCTCCGACCCCTTGCATCTTTACTGGGGTATCAGAGATGTCTGTTGGCTCCTTTGCTTTTTGCACTAGCAATAGAGCTACCAGCTTGTGGCCCGAGATCCTCAAATACATGGGGAAGAATAGTTAGAAGTGGGGTAGATCACAGGGCCTTGCTGGACGCTGATGACTTATTATTATATGTGAGGGATCCAGAGGCATAAATAAACATTATGGGAACCTTGCAGTGTTTTGGGGACTTCTCCGGTTACAAACTAAATATAGGAAAGAGTGAATACTTTGTTGTTGGGTTACTGAGGTTGGGGGGGGGGGGGGGGGGGGTTTCAGGGGAGTGCTGTTCCGGCTTGGAGTCATATCTGGTATTTGGGTGTCCAGATGGTAAGGGACTGGGGGAAACTCCGGAGCTTGAATTATACGAATCTGGTGGCAAAGGTCAAATCAGACCTGCAAAGGTGGGACGGTCTGCCATCATCCCTGGCGGACCGTGTGCAATCGGTTAAAATGAACATCTTGCTGAGATTTTTATTTTTATTCCAGTGCCTTCCGATATTCTTATCCAAGACGTTTTTCAGACAGATTGACCGTTTGGTGACTGGGTTTATTTGGGCGGGTAAGAGCTCAAGGATCCGGAGGACGTTGCTCCAGAGGGAGAAACAATTAGGCGGCTTGGCCTTGCCAAACTTTCAATACTATTATTGGGCAGTTAATGCTGAAAAGGTGCGAGAGTGGTTCAGGGATTCGGATGAGCTTTGGGTTCTGGTGGAAGCAGAGTCTGTGAGTGGAGCAAATCCAGAGGCGCTGGTATCAGCTCTGTTACCAGTGCTACCAAAGAAATACTCATCTAATTTGGTAGTAGTAGCCATGTTAAAAATCTGGAGGCAACTCCGCCATCATTTTAACTTGAGGGCTGCCTGTAGGCTGACTCCTATCTCTGCGAATTGTCTTGTTATGCTCTTAGCGTAGCAGAAGCAGCTTCCTTGATGTGCACTTGACAAAGGAAGGTTCAGATGTGGAGATAACTTCAACACGTTTATTAAACTATTTACAATTCTCCTACTCGGGTTCGCCACTACTGTTAATCCTTCTATAGCTACTCAGACTGACTAACCAGTCTGCTACAATCCATGTGGTGGGTGTGATCAACCCTGTGTCTGTACTCACTAAATGTCTCCACTGGAAAGAGGAAGATCATATGTGTTGTGTCCTTTATATATGGGTTGGTGTAATGCCCTCCTGTGGTGGTGTCACCTCAGTGTGTATCGTGAATGCCCATTGGTCGTGTCCTATCTAACTGATCTATTGGTTGAGTTTCTGTGTGTCATGTCTCTGGTGCTGCCTCTAGTGTCTAGCAAGTCTACATGTATTTACATTATCCCCTTGTGTATTTACAGTGATGCATATCACCACACGAATCAGTTATTTGAACCTGCTAGGTCGGATGTGAAATTTAGGGAATGGAAGGATAAAGGTTCAGAGAAAGATGGGAGACTCATTGTTATAAGGTCGGTTCGCTAGCTTTGGGGAACTGAAAGAGAAATATGGGTTCACAGATGCTGATGGGTTCAGGTATCTCCAGCTCCAGTACTTTTCAGCCTTTCTGATGAAGCAGCCTTATATCTTGGTCAAAAGGATCTTATCCTGTTCTGGTTCAGAGGTGGCCAGCATGTCAGGTATATGCCAGTGGATGATGGGGGAGGAGACCGTCTCTGTTGAGGGTATGAAGGCAAAGTGAATCGAAGAGCTGAGACCGATCTTGGAGGAGGAGGTTTGGAGTGAGGTGCTAAGGAGTGTAGTTGACATCGTCCAGTGCGAGGCTCAGTCTCATCCAACTGAAAGTGGTGTTCTGGGCACACCTTACAAAAGCTAGAATGAATTGATTTTTTGAATAGTAATTAGGTTTTACTGTTGTAAGGGGAGACGGGGGTGGGGGAGGGGACTCTTACTGTTTAATTGTTATTCTGTGTTTTTGTAGGTTTTGTGCTAAAATTGTTTTAAAAATTTAATTTAAAAATTTACAAAAAGAAATCCAGTAGGGAATTCAGAAGGAACTTCTTTGTTCAGAGAGCAATGAGAATGTGGGATTTGGTACTTCATGGAGTGGTTGAGCTGAACTCTTTCCCTAATTAAGGGAAAATAAGACAAACACATAAGGGAGAAGGGAATAGAGGTGCCATAATATACACCAGTATATCATGGTGCAGACGCACCCACTGATTGACATACAGCAAGACCAATCAACACACACAACACCGCAGCCAATCACCAGTTAGAGCACACTTACTATAAAGACAGAGGGCATCAGTTTTCCCGCTCATTCGGGATGCAACCTCTCAGAAGGACAGAGCTCACAGCTTACAGCACAGATCTTCACCATGTGCTGAGTGCATAGACTGGTTAGGATAGGCGTAGGTCTTTAGTTTAATCTAACATAGTGTTGACCCACAGTGAAAGTATGTTCAACAGTTTCTAGCTTAATAAAATAATGTTGTACTATTTCAAGTGTTGGTAGCCTGTCTTTGTCACTGCTGAGGTAGATGCAGTTTCCACGGATCCAGAGTACCCAACACATCATGGTACCTGTAGTTGATGTTAGAACTTCTTAGACCTATGCCAACTTGACATGACGCACAGGTCACGCAAAGCCATCCTTCCCTTTGAAATCGTGGGATCCTCGAAAGCCTCCCTGCTTGGCACACAGGCATGCAAGCTGTTGAACCTAGTTCAGAGAATTCACTCTCTCTCTCCTGCTGACGCGTCTGCCTTTCAGGACACTGATTTTAGGGCGCAGCTCGACGCCATTATTAACCAGTACCACAACGTCTTCAAGGGCATGGGCATGCTCCCGTACACCTATAAGATTTTATTAAAACCGAATGCCACGCCTGTGGTGCACGCACCTCGCAGGGTCCCAGCACCCCTTAAGGACTGCCTCAAACAGCAGCTGCAGGAACCCGAAGACCAAGGAGTGATCTCCAGAGTCACGGAACCGACCGACTGGGTCAGTTCCATGGTATGTGTAAAAAGGCCAGTTAGAGCACACTTACTATAAAGACAGAGGGCATCAGTTTTCCCGCTCATTCGGGATGCAACCTCTCAGAAGGACAGAGCTCACAGCTTACAGCACAGATCTTCACCATGTGCTGAGTGCATAGACTGGTTAGGATAGGCGTAGGTCTTTAGTTTAATCTAACATAGTGTTGACCCACAGTGAAAGTATGTTCAACAGTTTCCAGCTTAATAAAATAGTATTGTACTATTTCAAGTGTTGGTAGCCTGTATGTGTTACTGCTGAGATAGACGCAGTCTCCACGAATCCAGAGTACCCAACACATCAAGAGGGTCACTTGATCATAGATTTAGATAAGGAATGATGGGAGGAGGCTCAAGTTGAGCATAAACACTGGCAGGGACTGGTTGGGCCAAATGGCCTGTTTCTGTGTTCTATATCCAATATAAAAAGATGTACCTCAATGTACTGCAGTGTGACGGAGCATTTTTGTGAGTGGTGCTCAGGAAAACACTGGGGATTTGTAGTCAGTGACAAAAAAAATTAGTTTTTATAAATATAGAGTACCCAATTATTTTTTTCCAATTAAGGGGCAATTATCATGGCCAATCCACCTACACTGCACATCTTTGGGTTGTGGGGGTGAGACCCAAGCAGACACGGGGAGAATGTGCAAACTCCACATAGAAAGTGACCCGGGGCCAGGATTGAACCCGGGACCTCAGTGGCGTGAGGCAGCAGAGCTAACCACTGCGCAACCCTGCTGCCCGGTGACAAAAAAAGTTAAGTTGAGCATACAGTTTTATCCTGAGCTAACTTCTGCATACTTCCTGCAGGCACAAAGGGTGCACCTAAACTGGAATTTGACTATCCCGGCAAAGCTAATCTGATAGTGTAAATCTTAAATTAGGACCCATCTCCACCTCAAATAAAAATAGAGTTAGACTCCCCTGAGAGATTAATCTCATACCTCACAACAGGACAAAGCAGTGTTGGTGTGAGCTCCAGGGCCTCTGGAGAGGTGACTGCCTGTGCGGAGTTTGCACTTTCTCCCTGTGTCTGTGTGGGTTTCCTCCAGGTGCTCCGGTTTCCTCCCATAGTCCAAATCATAGAATCATGGAATCATGGAATTTACAGAGCAGAAGGAGGCCATTTGGCCCATCGAATCTACACCGGTCCTTGGAAAGAACACCCCGCCTCAGCCCACCCTATCCCTGTAACCCAGTAACCCCACCCAACCTTTTTGGACACGAAGGGCAATTTAGCAAGGCCAATCCACCTAACCGGCACATCTTTGGACTGTGGGAGGAAACTGGAGCATCCGGAGAAAACCCATGCAGACACGGGGAGAACGTGCAGACTCCGCACAGACACTGACCCAAACCGGAAATCGAAGCAGGAACCCTGGAGCTGTGAAGCAACAGTGCTAACCACTGTGCTACTGTGCTCTTCTGTGCTGCCTGACATTACCAACAAACACGATTGGTACAGAGATTTATGAAGCATTGAATAGTTACGTGGTTGGAAAGTACGGGTTCAACTGGGTTCATTGGAGGAATCACAAGCGATGGAGCGGCACCGGGCCCATTTCCATCGGGAACTTCGATTCTCCTCCCCCCGCGCCAAACACGATTTCGCCGCGGGGCAGCAGAGAATCCAGCCCCCTGTTCTGCCTGCCCAGTTGTCAACGGAGCAACTGATGGACTTCTTAAAGGAGAAGTTCAGCCAGTAGAGAAGGGAAGCCCTTGAGGACCTAGTCAAGGTGGTAGAGCCTCTCAAAGCAAGGGTTGATCATGTGGAGCTGAGGTTGGAGTCCCAGGGCCAGGCGTTCCAGAAAGTGGAGGAGACGGTGGGGGAGCACAAGGAGAAGCTTGCCTCATTGGCGGCCAAGATGGGGGTGATGCGGGAGACGCAAAAGAGGCTGAGAGCAAAGGTGGAGGATCTGGAGGTCAACTGAGCATACAGGGCTTTGATGCGGAGGCCGCGGATAGGTGAGCCACCAAGGGCGATGGTGGTGCTGTTGGTGGTGCTCCGGTTTCTTCCCACAAGTCCCGAAAGACGTGCTGTTAGGTGAATTGGACATTCTGAATTCTCCCTCCGTGTACCCGAACAGGCGCCGGAATGTGGTGACTCGGGGCTTTTCACAGTAACTTCATTGCAGTGTTAATGTAAGCCTACTTGTGACAATAAAGTTTATTATTATTATTGTGGTGGACAAGGCGCTACTGGCGGGGTGGTCGACTCGGAGTGTTCGGCGATTGTGGTTCCAGACCACATACCATGCTGGGTGAATTTGCGGGTGGACCGCGGGGGGGCCAGCGCCCATAGTGGAGGTTGGGTGTGGGGTTGCTGGCGGATGAGGAGGTATGCGAGCGGGTGAGGGCTGCCATCCGGGGGTATGTGGAGCTAAATGGCACAGGAGAGGTCATGGTCACCACGCTTTGGGAGACGCTCAAGGCATTGTGTCAGGGGAGATTATTTTGCTTTGGGCACACAGGGAAAAGGCGGAACATGCTGAGATGGCACGTTGGTGGAAGAGATTCTGAGGGTGGATAGGAGGTACTCGGAGGCCCCGGAGGCAGGATTGTTGAGGGAGAGGCAGAATAATGGGATGGAATTTGGGCTGGTGTCCACATGGAAGGTGGTAGGGGGTATTGGCACTACCGAACTTGATGTATTATTATGGGTGGCCAATGCAGAGAAGGCGTTGGGGTGGTTTGAGTATTAGGAAGTTCTTTGGCTGCGGATGGAGTCAGGTCCTGCAAAGGGATGGGCTTTGATGGGGTGGTGAAGATGCCACTGCCCTTTGCATCAGCAAAATATTCCTTGAACCCGGTGGTGGTCTGCATGTTAAAAATATGGTGGCAACTCCTTCAGCATTTTAGGTTGAGGGCTATTTGTAGGAACTATCTGTTTGAGCCAGTGAAATTGGATGCAACATTTGGGGGGGGGGGGGGGGGGGAAAGGTTGTTTCTGGAGGGACGGTTTGCCAACTGGAAAGAAAGCACGATTCGGAGGGGTCAGATGTGTTCAGAGTATTTTCAGGTGCGCGTCTTTGTTTGGCGGGCATTTCTGGCATTTCTAGAGGCACCGTCATCTACCTTGCTGGAAAGGAGACTCTTGTGTGCGGGATGGGAGGAGGGCAGCACGTCTGGGGTATATGGGCGGACCATGGGGGAAGAGTATGTTTCAGTGGATGAGGTGAAGACCAGGTGGGAGGAGGAGCTAGGGCCCGTTTTGGAGGAGGAGGTGTGGAGTGAGTCCCTTTGTAGGGTGAATGCATCATCGTCCTGCTGGAGGTTGAGTCTGATTCAGCTAAAGATGGTGTTTAGGGCACACCTCACTAGGGCCAGGATGAGTCGATTCTTTGAAGAGATCGAGGATAAGTGTGAGAAGTGCTCGAGAGGGCCTGCTCACCACAAGCACATGTTCTGGTTCTGCCCTAAGCTGGTGGGGTTTTGGGCGTCATTTTTTGAGATCATATTGACTATCCTGAATTTGGATCTAGAGCCTGCCCGTTAGCAGCTGTATTTGGGGTGTTGGATCAGCCAAAGCTGAGGACGGGATGGGGGTGGACATTCTGGCATTCCCCACGTCACTGGCCTGGCAGTGGATTTTGCTGAGTTGCAGGCAGGGCACGCCACCTAGTGCTGCAGAATGACTGGGTGAATTGACGGAGTCCTTGAGAAGGCCAAGTTCATGTTGAACGGGTCGATCGATGGGTTCCAACAAAGAGGTGCCGTTCATATTGAACTTTAAGGATCTGGTCACTGTTAATTGTTAGTGTGAGGGGTAGTTCTGTTTGGTGGGTTCTATTTTGCTTTTTTATAGTTATTATGTGATTACTGTGATTGTAATTTGAACAAAATGATAAAAGTTGAATACTTTTTTTGAAAAGTTGTTGACCTAATCTTTTAAAAGATGCCTAAAATTTTATTGGAAATACTGAACAGAGGACAACTTCATCAATGTACTTACACAGTAATTGGCACACCAGGCTCTGCCAATTCTCAACAACTACAAAGAGTAAATAGCTCAAGATGAACTGATTTATTTAGATAATTATAGTGAATATTCAATAGAATGATTTAACTTATTACCAGCTTTATAATACCACAACCAATAGCCACAAGTAAAAGATTTAACTTTGATGGAAATTGAATTTTAATCTATTTTATTTTGGGGTTATGGGTGGGTGCACAGTTCATTGAACGCTTTTTGTTAAGCTGTTGACAGTGTGCTAGAGTACCCTGGGGTAAACAAGTACCTAACATTGAGAATATCTAAGGTATATCGGTTCATGATTTGGATGTGTCATAAATAAGACATAAATAAGTATTGGGTAACATGCCCACTGTATGCTGAAGTATTCAAGGTGAGATAGTTATGGTGTAGTAGGTAGACTACTTGTGTATTGGGATTGTCCCAGTTATAGGATCGTTCCAGCTTTTGGAATTTCTGTCTCTTTTCCAAAGAAAATGGATCCAACTTCCTTAAATTTTTCTCTTTAATTAAATGTGTAATAATTGGAACAATTTGTGCTGTTCAGTATTTATTGTCAAAGACAATGGTGCCCTTTAGGTGATTAGGTGTCTCGCACTGAATATGGTGCTTCAGGCAGAGTTTGTCCACAATTTACGGAGCAACAATTTGATTTGCTCTCTATCTTTATCTTTGCTAATACAACACAGGCTTGTTTTTTTATGCACTGTAACTCTCACTGAAGTTCCAAAGAACAAAGAAAAGTACAGCACAGGAACAGGCCCTTCGGCCCTCCAAGCCCGTGCCGACCATGCTGCTCGACTAAACTAAAATCTTCTACACTTCCTGGGTCCGTATCCCTCTATTCCCATCCTATTCATGAATTTGTCAAGATGCCCTTAAATGTCACTATCGTCCCTGCTTCCACCACCTCCTCCGGCAGCAGGTTCCAGGCACCCACTACACCCTGTGTAAAAAACTTGCCTCGTACATCTCCTCTAAACCTTGCCCCTCGCACCTTAAACCTATGCCCCCTAGTAATTGACCCCCCTACCCTGGGGAAAAGCAACTGACTATCCATTCTGTCTATGCCCCTCATAATTTTGTAGACCTCTATCAGGTCGCCCCTCAACCTCTGTCGTTCCAGTGAGAACAAACCGAGTTTATTCAACCGCTCTTCATAACTAATGCCCTCCATACCAGGCAACATCCTGGTAAATCTCTTCTGCACCCTCTCTAAAGCCTCCACATCCTTCTGGTAGTGTGGCGACAAGAATTGAACTCTATACTATCCCTTCATCTCTCTCCATGGCTTCTTTTACACAACGATTGCTTTCCAGTTCTAACTACTTTATATTTAATGAACTTCCTTTATTACTAATTGGTCCAGGTCCTTTCACATCTTGTTGCAGGGTATCCTGTTTCTCCAACACAAAATTAGTGTTTGTACCATTTGGCTTTGTATATATTTTTTACTGTTTTAATAAAAAGGTATGCATCATTCCTTATTTCTTGCTCTGCCTTCAATCTTTAATCATTTATAAACTTGGACATTTTGTTTATGGCAATGAGGCATTTATATAAAAATGTAAGAATCTCTACTTGTGACTTCTTTTTTGCATAAAGGTTCCCAAGCTCTGACATCCAAGCTAATTCTTCACCCTGTGTTGACTCGAACTCTTAATCCATGATTCTTCTACTAGCAGTAATTTGGAACATTGTCAAAAAGCTTTCTGGAAATCAAAGCATATAACATCAATTAGATTTCCCTAGTCAACACAACAGTAATACTTTCAAAACGTTTCCAAAACATGAAGTAAAAGTGATGTTACTTTCTGATTCTATGTTGCACATGTTGCAATTTTTAAAACATGTTTTTCTCAAGTGCTCAGACACAAGGGCCGGGATTCTCCCGCAATCGGCAGGGCGGCCCGTACTGGCGCCAAAGAACGGTGTGAACCACTCTGGCGTTGGGCCGCCCAGAAGGTGCGGAATCCTCTGCACTTCCAGGGGCTGGGCCGGCGCTGGAGGGGTTGGCGCCACGCCAACTGGTGCCGAAGGGCCTCCGCCGGCCGGCAGGACTGCCAGCATGTTCTGGTACATGCGCAGAACTGCTGCCGTGTTTCCTGCGCATGCGCAGAGGGTTTCTTCTCCGCACAGCCATCGCGGAGCCTTACAGAGGCTGGTGCGGAGGGAAAGAGTGCCCCCACGGCACAGGCCCGCCCGCAGATCAGTGGGCCCCGATCGCGGGCCAGGCCACCGTGGGTGCCGGATCCCCCCGCGCCTCCCCCCGAGAACCCCACTTACCGCCCTCCAAGCCAGGTCCTGCCGGTATGGACCTTGTCTATTCACGCTGGTGGGACTGGCTGAAAATGGGTGGCCGCTCGGCCCATTGGGCCCGGAGAATTGCCAGGGGGGCCGCTGCCAAAAGCCCACTACCGGCGTGGCGCGATTCGTGCCCCCAGCCGAAAACCGGCGCCGGAGAATTCAGCAGCGGCGTCGGAGCGGCGGGGCGGGATTCCCGCCGCCCTCCCGGCATTTGTCCGACACGGCGGGGGATCGGAGAATCCCACCCAAGGGGCGGGATTCTCCACCGGCGGGGTGCTCCATTTTGCCAGCACCCCGGGGGTTTCCCAACAGCGTGGAGCTGCCCCACAATGGGAAACCTCATTGAGCAGCCGGCGTAACGGAGCATCCCGCCAACGCGCTGAAACAGAAATGTGGCACAGCGGGACGGAGAATCCAGCCCAAGATCTCAGAATTGTTCTTGAACCATTGCTATAGGCCCAAGTACATATTTTGGCCCTTTTTGAATTCACATTCATATTATTGGCTTTAAAGTCCTCAGAAATATTTTGTGAATTTTTCAAACTTGTGAGGTTATTCGTCAATGCAGAGTGACAATGTAGGTTCCCTCCTTCGATACATGGTGGATTGCCCTATACAAATGGAATGTTGAATCTCTGAGAGAGATTTAAGCCAAGGCAGTTTGTGCCCCCTAGTTCGTACTCATAATGACAGCGGTTGCAACAGAGGAGTTTGTGGTTTCATGAAGTTCACCTTCCCAGACAAAGCAAGATGCAAGGAAGCAAAGGGTTTTCAAAGCGACATCTCAGTCTGTTTCCTTCCAATAGTAAGCATAGCTGTTACACTGCAAACTGCAAAGTAACCTGGCAGCGAGTGGGTTAAATGATGATTAAAAAGAGGAGTCTCTTTGGTTACAAAATAAAGCAGCAATGTGCAAAATCCAGGTGGAAGGATCAAACATGTTAATTATCTGTTGTAGTCATGTTCTGTCAGGTCTGAGCAATTGTTTGAGTCATTCTTTTTCTGTTGACTGAGCCGAATGTCTACGCATTCACCACACGACCTCCATAGAGCAATATGTGATTATATTTAACATTGCTGGGTTACTTTTCCGGGAAATGAAAACAATATAGAACGAGGCCATTCGATGTATCATGCCCATGTCTGCTCTATGATGAGCAACTTGGTTTTTCCCCGTCGCCCTGCAAATCTTTTCTCTGCAGATAATCCAATTCTCTTTTGAAACTTTTCATACTTGAATCTGCCTCCACCACACTCTCAAGTAGTGTATTCTAGATCCTAGTCACTCGCGAGGTTCAAAAGATCTTTGCTCATGTTGCCCCTAGACCTATTGCCAATATGTTGATTCGGTTGCTGGTTGTGTGGGTTCTCAACAATGGTGAGCAGTGCTGCCAACTTTGTTGCCAACTGAAGTGAATGGTATCGAAGAGAGAGGGAATGTCTCAAGTGCCAGAATGTTGCACACTGGTACTGTCTCCGAGCGATCAGGCAGGCAAAGGCTAGGGCTTCCACCCCCCTGCCCGTTCCGATACCCGAAGACGGCACTAGTGGGCATGGCTCCACCCTCACTCTCACAACTTTGGACATGGCCTTGAAAAAGGTAACATGGTACCCGACAAGTCTAGGGCAAAACCAGAGCATGTCGGTATGATTGGCCGGGCCTCCCTGGCACTGTTTGCATTTGCATTCCACCTCCGGGAATAATCCGCTCATTTCTCTCTTTCCCAAGGGAGAACGAGCTTTCGTTCGACCGCTCAGCACATTGCTGCCACCGGAAGTCAGGAGAATAACATTCTGACAGTCTTCCCACAAAATACTATTCGCCTGGAAAAAGTTCTCCACTGCATTCAGCATACTTGCTCCAATCTTCCAGACCTGTATGGAAGACTTTCAGCTTACCAACAGTGGAAACTTGAACTTTTGTGTCCACACGTTCCGGGATAGTAATCATCTGGGGTGGTTCAGCAGTTCCACAAGTGAGTCTGGAGCTTCCTTTTGTCCTTATCGCCAGTTTAGTAAGTTGAGCAAGCCAGCAGTAGTGGGACAAGGATTTATCGAACTGCATGCAATACTCTGCCCACAGCAGTAACTCTCTCCCAATCCAGTCCTCTTGGGACAACAAACTGTGGGTCCTGCTGGTTGCTGCTTTCATGTGTTGTCTCTAATGAGCACCAGCTAGGTGTGCCCCTTCCCCCACTGGGGAAGCTCACGCTCTGCAAGCCTCGCAGGGATATCGACAGTGGTTTCCCCGTGGTACTTGTCGGGGTTATTACAGAAACCGAAGCAAGCTTCAATTGCTGCTGTTAAGTTGCGAAAAGTTCATTATTTTCAAACCAAGTCACCGGAAATATTTCAGCCATTTTATTCTGATTTACAATAATATTTTATTGTCACAAGTTGGCTTACATTAATACTGCAATGACGTTATTGTGAGAAGCCCCTAATCACCACATTCCGGCGCCTGTTTGTGTACACAGAGGGGGAATTCAGAATGTCAGAATTACCTCAGCAGCACATCTTTGGACTGTGGGAGGAAACTGGAGTGCCCGGAGGAAACCCACAAAGACACGGGGAGAACGTGCAGACTCCGCACAGACAGTGGCCCAAGCGGGAATTCGAACCTGGGTCCCTGAAGCTGTGTTGCAACAGTGCTAACCACTGTGCCACCATCCCGTCAACATTCCTTTACCCCCACAGCCAGCAGAAAGCTACACTGAGGAGAAATGAGACAAATCCCTCAGTGTACAACCAAATTGTTTAATTTACTTACTTCTAGGATGTGGGTGTCACTGACAAGGGTAGCGTATATTGCCCATCACTAATTGCACTTGTTGAGGTGGTGTGGAGTTGTCTTTGTGAACTGCTTCTGTCCCATGTGCTGTGAATACTTCAGTGATGCTGTATGATGGGAAGTTCCAAGATTTTGACCCAGCATTGATTTTTGTTTTCTAAATTTAGAGTACCCAATTATTTTTTCCAATTAAGGGGCAATTTAGCGTGGCCAATCCACCTATCCTGCACATCTTTTGGGTTGTGGGGATGAAAACCGCGCAGACACGGGGAGAATGTGCAAACTCCTCACAGACAGTGACCCAGGGCCGGGATTCGAACCCAGGTCCTCAGCGCCGTAGGCAGCAATGCTAACCACTGTGCCACCATGCTGCCCGACCCAGCAATGATGAGGGAACAGCAGTATATTCCAAGTCAGGATGTTGTGTGATTTGGAAGGGAATTCTTGGGTGTTGATGCTCATGCACCTATTGCCTTTGTCCTTCTAGGTGATAGAGGGCATGGGTTTGAGAAGTGCTGTCGAAGAAGCTTTGGAGAGTTGCTGCATTGCATCTTGTTATGGCACACACTGCTGTCAGTGTGTGCTGGTGTGATGTGAGTGAATGTTTATGGTGTTGGAAGGTGAACTGACCAAGCAAGCTGCTTTGGGTGGTACCAATTGCCTTCTGAGTGTGGAGCTGCACTGATCCAGGCAAGTGGAGAATATTCTATCACACTTCGGATGTGAGCCTTCGAGATGGCGGAAAGGCTTCAGGAGTCAGGAGTTGAGTCATTTGCCACAGAATACTCAGGGCGGGATTCTCCGTCTCGCCTCACCAAAAACAGATGCAGCGCGTCCCCGCTGGCAGAGGGATTCTCCCATAATGGGCACCCCAACGCCATCGGAAAATCGGCGGGCGTGAGTGCGCTGCCGGCGAAATGGAGGATCCTGCCGATGGAGAATCAGCCCTCAGTCTTTTACCTGGTCATTGGTGAGCCCACCTATTATTGATGGTGGGGGATTTGGCTATGCTAATATTGTTGAATGTCAAAGGAAAGTTTTTAGATTCTTGTTGGATATCATTATTTCCTGGCACTTCTGTGTCCGAAGTTACTTGCCACTTGTCAACTCAATTTAGAAAGCTGTTGAGATCTTGCTGCAGGTGGGCATGGACTGCTTCAGTATCCAAGGACTTAAGAATGGACCTGAAAAAGGGAACTGTAGCGACATGTATGACCGACTGGTAGAAAGGGACGACACCGTACTGGACGCAACAAGAATTAAATGGGAGGATGACCTGGGGATTGAGATAGGGTGGGGACTCTGGAGCGAAGCACTGCATAGGGTCAACTCCACCTCCACGTGCGCAAGGCTCAGCCTGACGCAACTAAAAGTGGTACATAGAGCCCACTTAACAAGAAACCGTATGAGTAGGTTCTTCCCGGAGGTGGAAGACAGATGTGAACGGTGCCAAAGAGGCCCGGCCAACCACGCCCACATGTTCAGGTCTTGCCCCAGACTTGTGGAGTACTGGACAGCTTTCTTCGAGGCTATGTCCAAAGTGATGGGAGTGAGGGTGGAGCCATGCCCGATAGTGGCGGTCTTCGGGGTTTCAGACCAGCCAGATCTATTCCTGGGGAGGAGGGCGGATGCCCTTGCCTTTGCCTCCCTGATCGCCTGCCATAGAATCCTGTTTGGCTGGCGGTCAGCAGCATCACCCAAAGCTGCAGACTGGCTGGCCGACCTCTCGGAATCTCTCCAAATGGAGAAAATCAAATTCGCCATCCGAGGGTCAGACGACGGCTTCCACAGAATGTGGGAGCCATTCATGCAATTGTTCTGGGACCTGTTTGTGGCCAACGACCAAGAGGAAGAATAGTCAGGTGGCCAAGAATCAGGGGAAAATGGACGGGAATCGGGGGAAGGTAGCCGGCGGGGGGGGGAGGGCTATGGGTTTGTTATGGGGGTTTGTTCGCATGTTTTTACGCTTATCTCTTTTTCTTGTTAATTTATTGTTTTTGTATTGGAGGGGAGGGGTTACTGTTTTTCTCAGTTGTGATAAAAATTTGTTGTTGAAAACTTGAATAAAAATTATTCCAAAATAAAAAGGAAGGACAAAGCCGCAAGCGACAGTCTGATGGCAAGCTAAGGCCCAAAACCAAATTGTAAACAAATGCCTACAAACATGTGCCTCGGCCACATTGGGGAATGTAAAATATGTATGCCGGCTAAAGGGGGCAGCCACAGTTGTTATTATGGAGATGCTTACCTGTAAATATACATGTCAATGTTTGCTTGTTTTTTTTTCCTAATAATTTGTAATTTGTTGGATATAAAATATGAAAACTCAATAAAAAACATTTCCAACAAAAAAAGAATGGACCTGAACACTGTGGTGAACATCCCTGATTCTGACCTTATGATGGAGGGAAGGTCACTGATGGATCAGCTGAAGATGGTTGGCCCTAGGACAAGCCCCGGGGCCTCCAACAACTACAACCATCTTCCTTTGTGCTAAGTATGATTCCAACCAGTGGAGAACTTTCTCCATGATTCCATTGACTTCAATTTTGCAAGGATTCCTTAAGGTGACATTCGGTCAAACGCTGTCTTGATATTAAGGACAGTCACTCTCACGTCTGGAATTCAGCTTTTTGTCCATATTTGGACCAAGGCTTAAACGAGGTCTGGAGACAAGTGATCCTGGCGGAACCTAAACCAAGCACCGGTGAGTAGGCAAATAGTAAGTGTCACTTCAGGGCACTGTCAACAATACCTTCCATCACGTTTCTGATGATTGAGAGTAGACTGATGGGGTGGTAAATGGCCACATCAGTTTTGACCTGCTTATTGTGGACAGGCCATAACTGGGCAATTTTCTATTTATCAGGTAGACATCAGTATTATAGCTGTACAGGAACAGTTTGGCTCAAGCTCAGCTAATTCTGGAGTACAAGTCTTCAGTACTACAGCCAGGGTGTTGTCACAACCACAGCCTTCACTGTGTCCAGTGCGTTCAGCCATCTCTTTATATCAGTTGGAGTGAATCAAATTAGCAACAGAGTAACTTCTGTGAGGCCATAAGGCCGACTTCTGCTCCTATATTTGTTCTTATGTCATGGTGGGGACCTTAGGATGAGGCTGTGATGGCTCACCCACTTGGCACTTCTGACTGGCATTGATATAGGCACTGGATAGGACAAAACCCGCCAGCCCATATGAACCTGTAAAGTCGTCTTCATTACCACTGGGGACTTGTGTCAAAATTGGGAGAGCTGTCCCACAGACAAGTCAAGCAAATGCTTCTTGCACCAATTTTTTGGTGTCTTTTGCACCAATGAGCCTCTTCACTCCCATTAGCTCTTGAATTATCCACCAGCATTCATGACTGGATGTGCCAGGACTACAGAGCTTTGATCTGATCCATTAGTTTTGGGATCAATTTGCTCTATCACATGCAGCCTCTATTGTTTAGCAATTCCCTCGCTCTGTGTTTCAGCCTCATCGAGTGACAACTCATTTCAGGAATGCCAAGTGCTACTCCTGCAATGTCCCTTTACACTCATCATTGTACCAGGGTTAATCCCCTGATTTGACGGTAATGACGGAGTGAGGGATATGCAGGACATGCTGTCACAGATCAAGGAGGAATACAATTCTGCTGCTGCTGATGGCCCACAATGCCTCAAGGATGTCTAGTTTTGAGCATTAAGAACTGTTCTGAATCTCTTTGATTTACAATCGTGCTGCTGCCACACAACCTGATGGAGAGTGTCCTCAGTGTGAAGACGGGATTTGGTCTTCCCAAGGAGCTACCATTTTTGGTGCCAATGGGAGAGGACATACCCAGGGATGGTGATGGAGGTAGGTCATTGTCTGTAAGCAGTGATTTGGTGAGTGTGACTATGTCAGGCTATTGCTTGACTTGTCTGTGGGACAGCTCTCCCAATTTTGACACAAGTCCCCAGTGGTAATGAAGACGACTTTACAGGTTCATATGGGCTGGCGGGTTTTGTCCTATCCAGTGCCTATATCAATGCCAGTTCCATTTTGTTCTTATTGTTATTTGCAAAGCAAGATTGACAAACATTTTCTGTTTAAGCTACTAACATTGGGCCGAATTTTCTCATTATTTGGCAGAGTGACACAGCAGGTGGGAAAAATGGTGTGGATCCATCAGCCCCAAGAGCTGCTTCCTCCGTCATATTGTGAGCCACTTGGCAAAAAAGAAAGGTGCGGGTAGCATGGCGTCACTGTGGCGGGGTGGGAAGGATTGGATTGGATTGGATTGGATTTGTTTATTGTCACGTGTACCGAGGTACAGTGAAAAGTATTTTTCTGCAAGCAGCTCAACAGATCATTCAGTACATGGGAAGAAAAGGGAATTAAACAGAATTCAAGAAAATACATGAGAATACATAATAGGGCACCACAATATATACAATGTACTACATAAGCATTTGCATCGAATGAAGCAGACACGGGTGTAGTGTTAATGAGGTCAGTCCATAAGAGGGTCATTTAGGAGTCTGGTGACAGTGGGGAAGAAGCTGTTTTTGAGTCTGTTCGTCCGTGTTCTCAGACTTCTGAATCTCCTGCCCGATGGAAGAAGTTGGAAAAGTGAGTAAGCCGGGTGGGAGGGATCCTTGATTATGCTGCCTGCTTTCCCCTGGCAGCGGGAGGTGTAGATGGAATCAATGGATGGGAGGCAGGTTTGTGTGATGGACTGGGCGGTATTCACGACTCTCTGAAGTTCCTTGCGGTCCTGGGCCGAGCAGTTGCCATACCAGGCTGTGATGCAGCCCAATAGGTTGCTCTCTATAGTGCATCTGTAAAAGTTGGTAAGGGTTAATGTGGACATGCCGAATTTCCTTAGTTTCCTGAGGAAGTAAAGGCGCTGTTGTGCTTTCTTGGTGATAGCGTCGACATGAGTGGACCAGGATAGATTTTTGGTGATGTGCACCCCTAGGAATTTGAAACTGCTCACCATCTCTACCTCGGCGCCGTTGATGCTGACAAGGGTGTGCACAGTACTTTGCTTCCTGAAGTCGATGACCAGCTCTTTAGTTTTGCTGGCATTAAGGGAGAGATTGTTGTCGCTGCACCACTCCACTAGGTTCTCTATCTCCCTCCTGTATTCGGACTCGTCGTTATTCGAGATCCGGCCCACTATGGTCGTATCGTCAGCAAACTTGTAGATGGAGTTGGAACCAAGTTTTGCCATGCAGTCGTGTGTGTACAGGGAGTAGAGTAGGGGGCTAAGTACGCAGCCTTGCGGGGCACCGGTATTGAGGACTATTGTGGAGGAGGTGTTGGTGTTCATTCTTACTGACTGTGGTCTGTTGGTCAGAAAGTCAAGGATCCAGTTGCAGAGTGGAGAGCCAAGTCCTAGGTTTTGGAGCTTTGATATGAGCTTGGCTGGGATTATGGTGTTGAAGGCGGAGCTGTAGTCAATAAATAGGAGTCTGATGTAGGAGTCCTTGTTTTCGAGATGCTCTAGGGATGAGTGTTGGGCCAGGGAAATGGCGTCTGATGTGGACCGGTTGCGACGGTATGCGAATTGAAGTGGGTCAAGGCGTTCCGGGAGTATGGAGGTGATGCGCTTCATGATCAGCCTCTCGAAGCACTTCATTACAACTGACGTCAGGGCCACCGGGCGGTAGTCATTAAGGCACGTTGCCTGGTTCTTCTTTGGTACCGGTATGATGGTGGTCTGCTTGAAGCAGGTGGGGACCTCGGAGTGGAGTAGGGATAGGTTAAAGATGTCTGTGAAAACCTCTGCCAGCTGGTCCGCGCAGGTTCTGAGTGCACGACCGGGGATCCCGTCCGGGCCCATCGCCTTCCGTGGGTTCACTTTCAGGAAGGCCGATCTGACTTCGGAAACTGTGATGGTGGGTATGGGTGAATTATGGGTTGCTGGGGCACTCGATAGCGGATTGTTGGTTACCTGCTCAAACCGAGCATAGAATGCATTAAGTTCATCGGGGAGGGGTGCACTGCTGCCAGAGATACTGCTCGGCTTCGCTTTGTAGCCCGTTATGTTGCTTAGTCCTTGCCACAACCGCCGAGAGTCTGTCTGTGACTCTAGTTTAGTTTAATATTCTCTCTTGGCATCTCGGATGGCTTTGCGGAGGTTGTACCTGGATTCCTTGTATAGGACAGGGTCGTCTGCCTTGAACGCCTCAGATCTGTCCTTCAGTAGGGAGTCAATCTCGCGGTTGAGCCATGGTTTCCGGTTGGGGAACGTACGTACTGCTTTCTTTGGCACGCAGTCGTCCACACATTTGCTGATGAAGTCTGTGACGGTGGTGACATACTCATTTAAGTTAGTCGCTGAGTTCTTAAATATGGACCAGTCCACTGTCTCCAAGCAGTCACGTAAGAGCTCTTCTGGCTCATCGGACCAGCACTGCACAACCTTCTTAGCTGGGTTCTCCCGCTTGAGTTTCTGCTTGTAAGCCGGGAGAAGGAGCACAGTCTTATGGTCTGATTTCCCAAAGTGCGGTCGGGGGATGGAACGGTAGGCGCCCTTGATTTTTGAGTAGCAGTGGTCAAGAGTGTTGTCGCCCCTGGTGGTACAGGAAATGTGCTGGTGGAATTTTGGCAGTACACTCTTGAGGTTGGCTTTGTTGAAGTCTCCGGCCACAATGAACAGGGCCTCCGGGTGTTCTGTTTCATAGTTGTTTATGACTGTGTACAGTTCATCCAGCGCCTTCCTCACTTCTGCCTGGGGTGGGATGTAGACCGCTGTGATAATGGCTGAGGTGAACTCACGTGGAAAATAGTATGGGCGGCACTTTACCGTCAAGTATTCCAGGTCTGGGGAGCAGTAGGTCGCCAGGGTCACCACATCCAAGCACCAGGAGGAGTTGATGAGGAGGCAAACCCCTCCACCCATGTACCACAACACCCACATCACCCTCATCAACCCTCTCAGTTACATGATTTAAAAAAAACTCCAGCAAGTTAGTTCAACATGATTTGCCCTGAACAAATCCATGATGACTTTCCTTAATTAACCATTATTTGTTCAAGTGATTATTAGTTTTGACCTGAATTATCATTCCTCAAAGTGTCCCCACCACCAAGGTTAAAATGACTGGTTGGTAGACTGATGAATGTAGGAATTTCAGATATATTGTTTTATATGTCGTTGCTGCAGTAAGGGTTAATAGCCGGGATTAGTGTGGTTAGTGTGTGTGCCTGCTGCAGCAGTGTTTCTAAAAATCTGAGTTTGCAAGACAGCAAAGCTTTTTAGATCCAGAGGTGCAGTTAAAGCATTGTAAAAGTTTGGGCTGGTGGGTTTTTTTTATATTAAGAGGGTTCTCTGTGGAGTAGGTAATTAGAGACGGGGGTTGGATTCTCCGTCCCGCCACGCCACTTTTCAGCCTCGACCGGTCGGCAGGATTCTCCATTACACCGGCCAGTCAATGGGGTTTCCCATTGTGGGGCAGCCCCATGCCGTCGGGAAACCCCCAGGCGCCAGTCTGCTGCACTCTAAACTCCTGGCTCCCTTCACGCACTTTGCGGAAATGAAATGAAAGGAGTACCTTGCTCCTTCCTCACGTAACTCCCTCCCAGGCGCCAGCAAAATGCAGATTCCCACTGCCGGAGAATCCCACCCAGTGTGTTCGGTTTACTAAGTTAATGTTGTTAATGGGAGGAGTCAGAGGTTGAAGCAATCACACTTTAGTTTTTGGCTCGAAGGTAAACTGAGAGGTTTTCTGAAGAAATACAGTCAGAGATTCTGCATTATTCTGACAGGATGTCAGGTCACTTCCTTTAAGTAGTCTCAAAAGATCTCTTTTCTCAAAGTGCATTATTCAAGATATCTCTATGCAGCAATTATTCCTGAGTTTACTAACTGTACTTAAAAGTGGATTGGAATCTGAGATGGTTTTGTTGTTTGATTGGGAATAAAGATAGCCATTAAGGGTTATTGTGTCACTGTAGTGATTAACACTGTTAAGGGATAATTAATTGGAAGCTATTTTCTTGTGTGATGTTAAAGATATTTTAATACCGTAATGGTAATAAAGTTTGTGTTAATATACCGTATCCCAGTTTTGTGTGAAATCACTACTGGAGCGAAGTATTTCCTCACAGTCTTATAAAATTAAATAAAGTATTGGGGTTTCTGTCCAGTATCCTGGCCACTAGTGATCTGGCCTGGGATTGTAATAGTAGTCATTGGATTTACGCCTACACCATCTTTTGAACAAGAGTGTAGCATTTACAGTTCTCCAGTCTTCTGACACCAACTAGTATCAAACGAAGATTGCAAAATTATGGCCAGTGCCTCCGTAATTTCCATCCTTACTTCCCTCCGTAACCTTGGATGCATCTCATCTGGCCCTAGTGACTTTCCAGCTCTAAGTGCAGTGGGCATATCTAATACTTCCTTGTTAACAATGTTTAGCCCATCAAGTGTCCCGCCTATCTCCTGTTTCACCATGACTTGGGTAGCACCTTTCCCGCGGTAAAGACAGATGCTAAATATTAATTTAGTACCTTAGCTATGCCCTCTGCTTCCATGTGTAAATCCCTTCATAGATCCCAAACTCAGCCCAACTCCTCTTTTTACCATCCTCTTATGCATGTCGTTCAGTAGCACAGCAGACAGTGCATTTACTCTTGCATCATCTCACACTGACTGTTTTCAATTTCCAACAAAAATATCAAGCTGAAGTGCCTCAGGGTAACAGATAAACATTCACAACAGGTCACTTCCTTCAGCATATTTTAACTTTGAATAATGGTTTACAAAGAGGATGGAGTTTCAAACTGACAGAAGCACAATATTTTAGAATGATCGACGATATCACATGACCGTTGGGAAAAGGATCCTTAAAATCAGGTACAAACGTAATGGTTACTAATTGCACTAAATAGTATTTGGCAGTTAGAGTAAAAGGGAAGAGATTTATAGCTAATGACGGAATGTGGAAAGTCTAGTTTGTGTGAAGATTCCTACCTATGCTGAAGCCGGCAGCATTCGGAGCAGTTTGATAATCTTACTGGCGGTTGGATAATGTTGTTGGAAACTCAGTGTACTGGAGACATGTCAAATATCAGACGTAGGAAATTGTTGTTCTCTTTTGAAGCTGAAGTCAGCCAAATGAAGCAGCAGCCTACCCATTTATGAGGGGGAGACCTGAATCCAACAATAATTTGCGAGGGACAGACAGATGTGCCATGTATCTCCATAATATCAAAGAGGGTGGAGGCATGCAATCAATCACTAGTGGATTAGTGGCGCAGATAATTGCAGGAATGTCTGCCATGGGGATAGTGGACAGCTCTCAAGTGAGTACATGAAGGCCATGGCTATAGTTGTGCAGGAGTTGTCTACCACTGTAAACATGATGACAGATACATTGGGCGTGATTCAACGTTCCCTGACGCCGATTTTGTAATTGCTGATTGCGTGGAGAATCCCTTCTGATGCTGAAATAGGGGGCAGCACCTGCTTGACGCCGGTTTTGTATCCTCCGTCCCCTCCAAAATGACATTATCGGGTCGCGCACCGAAAACCGTTGGAACAGCCACGGACCCATCCATTCTCCAGGCGTTTATATTATGGGAGCCGGGAGTTTTACTCGGCGCAGCTGCTAGCCCCTCACCCGTCGCAGGATCGGTGAGGGGTTGGTGCCAATTTTGACATCATAAAATGCCGCAGTTCCCACGCTGACGTCAGCAGTTAGCCTCCAAAACGGTGAATCCAGCCCCTTAACTCTGTGTGTCACTGTTCTTCAGTATGTTGTTGTCCAGCAGGCTGGTAGGAGTGATATGAAAGGGATGATGGTGAAGGAGGACATAATCATGCATTCAAACACTTGAAAAATGAAATGAAAAAATGAAAATCGCTTATTGTCACGAGTAGGCTTCAATGAAGTTAGTGTGAAAAGCCCCTAGTCGCCACATTCCGGTGCCTGTCCGGGGAGGCTGGTACGGGAATCGAACCGTGCTGCTGGCCTGCTTGGTCTGCTTTAAAAGCCAGCGATTTAGCCGAGTGAGGTAAACCAACCACTCACTTTTGGAGTGAGTTGCACCAAATGCTATGTTAGTGAAGGTGATAGCATGCAGTAAACAGCCTCCAGCACAATTATCGCTGGCTGGACACTGAAATTATGTAAGACAGCAGACAGCATAAAGCTGTGGTGCGCTTGCAGTGCTGTCAATGGATGTGGGTCAACCTAGCATCATAATCCCTGCGCCTGCTCTCGGGCGCTACCCAATTTAGCCCCCAGCTGCCTTCGCTAGATGGTGAACTGCACAAACTTTGCTACAACCAATTATTGAAATGAAGTTTCACTGAGGAATTGAACAAGAGAAGTAAAAGAATCAATTGAAAACAGTGAATTGGGATTAAGTAGCCAGCTTCAGCTGAAGGACTGGGACCAAGACAGGAACTGTGGGCTAAATGGCTTCTCTTGTACCGCACACTTTCCCAGTACTGTACAATTCAACAGAGGTTGTAAAAATACCTTCGCTGAATAGTCCAATCCTGGATCCACAGACTTTGCCATAGGTTTGGCAGGGGGTGCGAGGCACCCTCAATTACGATGCGAGAGCGAGGTCTGTAATCAAAAGGCTTTAATCTACAGAGAAATGAACAGCATCCGAGAGAAGTGTGCTCACCACATGGAGCCCTATCCTATATACCGTTTCCTGGGGGCATAGCCAGAGGCGGAGTCCCCCAGGGTTCCAAGCCTCTTAAAGGGGCAAGGTATTAAAGGTCAGGTACCGTTTACGGCAGTTATTAATACTGTTCATCACAGGGTGCTTGATGAGGTGGGTGGGTGGGACACTCTGTATTCTGCATTCTCCTCCAGCTGTTTACGCATGGCCTCCGTGTGCTCCACCCTATGATTCTCAATGTGATTGGTGCCTTCACAGATGCTCCTTCTCCAGTTTGTGTGTTCTTTGGCAAGCGATTCCCACATGTCGCTGGGCATGTTGCATTTATTTAGAGAGGCTTTCAGAGTGGTCTTGTAGCGTTTCCTCTACGTTTCCGCTTGCCATTGCAGAGCTTGGAGTAGAACATTTGTTTCTAGAGTCTTGTGCCGGGCATCCGGGCAATATGGCCCGCCCATCGCATCTGCTCGAGCGTGACCAGTTCCTCGATACTGGGGATATTGGCCTGGGAGAGTACACTCATATTTCTACACCTACCCTGCCAGTGGATTTGCAGGTCTTTGCAAGAGACAACGTTGGTGATACCTCTCCAGGTATTTGAGGTGTCTGCTGCATGTTTCTGATGCATACAGGAGGGCGGGCCATGTGTACGGTCTACAAGGTGCAATGCAGTAACTCCCAAAGTTCCTTAGACAACACCTTCCAAACCCACGGCCACTACCATCTAGAAGGACAAGAGCAGCAGATACCTAGATCTCCCTCCATAACAGTACTGTGGGTGTACCTACACTTCAGGGACGCAGCGGTTCAAGAAGGCAACTCACCACCACCTTCTGAAGAGCAACTAGGGATGATCAATAAATGCTGGCCTAAACGGTGATGCCCAAATCCCATAAAAATGAATTACATTTTTTTTTCAAATACCATGGGCGAAATTCTCCGACCCCCACGACGGGTGGGAGAATAGCGGGAGGGCCTTCCCGACATTTTTGCCGCCCTCCCGCTATTCTCCCACCCCCCCGCCGAAGTCCCGACCCGAATCGCTGCCGCCGTTTTTTTACGGCCGGCAGCGATTCTCAGCTGTTAGATGGGCCGAAGTCCCAGCCCTTTACGCCGTTTTTACGAACGGCAAACACACCTGGTCTTGCCGTTCGTAAAAACGGCGTCACAAACTCGCTATTAATAACCATGGCACCGATTGGCACGGCAGTACCACGGCCGTGCCAAGGGTGCCATGGGCCCGCGATCGGTGGGCACCGATCGCGGGCAGCGGGCCCGATGCCCGCGCACTACTTGTCCTTCCGCCGCCCCGCAGTATCCATTCGCGGGGCGGCTGAGGGGCAACCCGGCCCGCGCATGCGTGGGTTTCGCGCAAAAACGCGATGACGTCACCCGCGCATGCGCGGGTTGGAGTCTTCCAAACTGCGCATGCGCGGCTGACGTCATATGACGCGTCAGCCGGCGCTAACTCCGGCAAGCGGATTTTCGTTAAGCCCGTCTTGCCGGAGCCTACGGCGTCGGGCTGCTAGCCCCGACCGGGGACCAGAATCGGTCCCCGGTCGGGAAGGGGCGCGCTGCCGTAAAACCCGCCCGGGTTTTACGCCAGCTTTACGATTTCTCCCGTTTTGGGAGAATCTCGCCCCATACGTCAGTATTGCACCTTTGTATCATAGTGTGCAAGATGGATCAAATGGCTTGTTGGCTCAGACTATTGCAACAATCAGGTTAACTTTATGATCTCCTGCTGAATTAATTAGTAGGCATTCAATTAGTCTCCTCCATGCAATTCAGAGATGTTGAAACCATGTCCTTTGATGGAATGACTGGTAAGATTGCTCGGTCAACAGTTTTGTCAATCTTGCTGTGCTCAGTTTGTGGTGAAATTGTGGAGGAAATTCAACAAAGTTCTACCTCTGATACTTGGTGCATTATCCATCAGAATTAATAGTGAAGCATCTTTTGTCAAAATGCTAATTCATTTCATTTGAATTTTCTAAATGCTTGTTTCTAATCAATCTCTTTTCTCAATACTGTTAACAAATTGAAATATCAGAACTCAAAAAATCAATAAACAAGGTGAACTTGCATTCTGCCACTTTCACTTCTTTCATCCTCTGAATTTTGATTTCCAAATGGTATCTGGCGAACCTGTCTGTTAATTTACTTAAAAAGGAAGTACAAAGTATGAATTTCATGTTATGTTAACTCATAACATTTGTCTTTTGAATGAGGCATTGAACCTAGGCTCAAAGCCACGCTCGAGCACATTAACACCACTGACTGGGAGGGGAAGGCCATGGACCGCTTGGCATAGCTCCAGCTGGTCCATCAAGGCACAAGCTGCTTCGAGGTTTAGCGACTTGACGGCGATGCACAACGATGGCAGCAGAATAAGTCGAGGAATGTCAACCCTGTGAATTCCACTCCACCCACCCAGCAACTGCGGAAGAGCGTGTGGCTTTAGCTCAGTGGGCTGGACAGCTGGTTTGTAATGCAGAACAAGACCAGCAGCGCGGTTTCAATTCCCATGCTAGCTCATTACCCGAACAGGCGCTGGAATGTGGTGACTAGGGTCTTTTCACAGTAACTTCATTGCAGTGTTAATGCATGCCTACTTGTAACAATAAAAAAAAAGAAAAAATGATTTGAAGACTCACTAAGTGTGACGGATGTCATCCTCGATTTCGAGGGACCGCCCACGGAACTAGGCCTTGTTTGCCCTCTCAGACGGATGTAAAAGCTCCCCGGCACTATTTTAAAGAAGGGCAGAGGAGTTCTCCCTGTGTCCTGGCCAAAATGTATCTCTTTATCGAAGGTAAAAAAAAGTTTGGGCCAGCATTCTTATTTGCCCGTTTTTACTGTTTTTTCCTGCTAGATTATCTGACTAGTGGATTGCTGCTGCCAGGTGTTCTACATTACAACATTACCTGCATTTCTTAAAATTAAATACTTAATTGGCTGTAAAAAGCTTAGGAACGTCCTGAGGCCATGAAAGAATTTATATAAACACAGGTCTTTCTTTGCACGGACAACTTTGAATAGTTGGTTCATAGAACATAGTCATACAGTGCAGAAGGAGGCCATTCGGCCCATCAAGTCTGCACCGAGCCACTTAAGCTCTCACTTCCACCCTATCCCCGCAACCCAATAACCCCTCTTTTTTGTTTAATAAACAATTTTATTGAGGTAGTTTTTGGCTTTATAAACAGTTACAGACATCATCAGAAAGGAAGCAAAAAGGCAAAAATGTGCAAACATCCACGTACTTTCAATACTTCCATCGTAACATATTGCACAAGCCCACTCCCCTCCCACCGGTACTACCCGCCATATTTTCCCTCCTACTCTACTCTACCCCCCCCCTCCCCCCACCCCCCTGCTGACGCTCACTCTCCCGCAAAGAAGTCGATAAATGGTTGCCACCTCCGGGTGAACCCCTGCACAGATCCCCTCAAGGCGAACTTAATTTTTTCCATCCCCAGGAAACTCGACATGTCCGCAAGCCACCCTCAGTCTTCGGGGGCTTTGAGTCCCTCCACGCCAATAATATTCGTCGCCGGGCTATCAGGGAAGCAAAGGCCAACACATCGGCCTCTTTCTCCCCCTGGACGCCCGGGTCTTCCGAAACCCCAAAAATTGCCACCCCTGGACTCATCACCACCCTTGTTTTTAGCACCTGGGACATGACCCCCGCAAATCCCTCCCAGTACCCCCTCAGCTCAGGGCATGCCCAAAACATGTGAACATGGTTCGCTGGTCCTCCCACGCACCTAGCGCATTTGTCCTCTATCCCGAAAAATTTGCTCATCCGAGCCACCGTCATATGGGCCCGGTGAACGACCTTAAATTGGATCAGCCCGAGCCTAGTACATGTCGCGGTCAAATTTACCCGACTCAGGGCCTCTGCCCACAGCCCATCCTCCATTTCCCCGCATAGCTCCTCCTCCCATTTAAGTTTCAGTTCCTCTGTCTGGGACCCTTCCTCCCTCATGAGCACCTTATATATACCCGAGACTCTGCCCTCCCCTTCTTCTCTCCTAGAGACTATTCTGTCGAGGATCCCCATTGGCGGGAGGCGCGGGAAAGATGGGACCTGTCTACGAACAAAGTCCCGCAACTGTAGGTATCTAAAATCATTTCCCCTTACCAACCCAAATTTCTCCTCCAAGCTCCTCAAACTCGCGAAGCTCCTTTCCAGGAACATATCACCCACCCTTCCCGCCCCTGCTCGCCGCCATACTCGGAACCCACCATCCATACTGCCGGGGGCAAACCGATGGTTGTCGCAGATTGGCGCCCAGACAGACGCCCCCATCTCCCCCACATGCCTCCTCCACTGGCCCCATATCCGCAGGGTTGCCACCACTACCGGGCTGGTGGTGTACTTGGCCGGCGGCAGCGGTAGAGGAGCCGTGACCAGGGCCTCCAAACTGGAGCCCCTACATGAAGCCGCCTCCACCCACTTCCAAATAGACCCCGTACCCACCATCCACTTCCTTATCATAGCGATGTTGGCCGCCCAGTAATAATTGACCAGACTCGGCAAAGCCAGCCCCCCCTCGCTGTGGTTCCTCTCCAACATCGCCTTCTTCACCCGCGGAGACTTTCCCGCCCAGACAAAGCTCATGATCAGCCCGTTAACTCTTTTGAAGAAGGACTGTGGGATAAAGATCGGGAGGCCAATAACCCCTCTTAACCGTTTTGGACACTAAGGGCAATTTATCGTGGCCAATCCACATAACCTGCACGTCTTTGGAATGTGGGAGGAAACCGGAGCACCCGGGGGAAACCCAGGCAGACACGGGGAGAACGTGCAGACTCCTCACAGACAGTGACCCAGCAGGGAATCGAACCTGGGACCCTGGCGCTGTGAAGCCACAGTGCTAATCACTTGTGCTACCATGCTGCCCTTTGGGTAAAAAGAAAGTACTGCTGAATGTACTGCTCTACATGCAGTGGTTTCCCTGCACTGCTGATACCCCTCTGAATGCAGCTCAAGAGGGAAGTAGTCTGACTGCAATGAGTTTCTGAGGCCTGATGGGGTGGTCTAGTCGAGTCACTGAATCTGATACTCAGCAGCTACCAATAGATGGCTTCTTGTAGGAAGTGCTTTGCACTTTATTTGCGATTCTGGTCAAAAATGTCATAAGAACACAAGAAATCGGATTAGGAGTAGACCATGCAGACCAGCCAGCCTGCTACGACATTCGATAAAATCATGGTTGAGCTTGGGCGCCCACTTTCCTGGAGCTCCCCATATGACTTTGATTCCACAAGAGGCCAAAAAGGTGATTACCCCACCTTAAATGTGTTGAACAATGGAGCTTCCTCTAACCTCTGGGCTAAAGAATTCCAAGGATTCACAACCCTTTTTCCCCTCATCTCAATCCTAAACAAACAGCCACTTACCTAGAGACAGTGCCTCCATGTTTTAGATCAGACATTGTCAAACTCGGGGCGCAACCCACAGGTGGGTCACGGGCGGGTATCGGGAGGGCCAATGAGCCGTCCGTCGCGGCTCTCCCGATCACGCAAATCTGCGCGCAACAGCCGGCTGTTAATAACGCCAGCTGCAAGTGACCTTCAAAATGGCCACGAACATGTAAAATAAAAGCGGCCGCACTGCGCATGCGTGCCAGATCATCTGCGCACATGCACAAAACTATGCACATGAGCACCGATGATCGGGCACGCATGCGCAGTGCGGCCGCGTTTTGTATTAAACGGTCGCAGCTTTTTGTTTTACAAGTTTGGGGGGGTTTTATTCATTTTATTCATTTATTTTATTCATTTAATTTTTATTTTTTTCATTTATTTTATTCATTTTTTTATTTTTTTTGCTAGTTTGGGTGGGTTTTATTTGATAACATTTTACAGGAAAAGATGCAGAACTTTGGACAGATGGAAACTCCATACTTTCCGACACCGGAAGGCTTCATCTTCGTCCAACAGGTTCCATTGGAGGAGCGTATGCGAGGGCCAAAGGGACCCAAAACCATTTCCTCCATTTTTGTCAGCAGCAAACAAGGTAAGAGAAAATGGTGGGTCGCGCAGGTCGGCTGGCGTAGGTTGCGAAGGTCGGCCGGCGTGGGTCGCCAAGGTCGGCCGGGTTGGGTCCCAAAGGTTGGCCGGTTGGTAAAAATGGGTCCCTGGAAAAAAAGTTTGAAGAACTCTGTTTTAGATTACCCCACGAGCAGAAACAATCCCTCAGCAACTACCCTATCAAGCTGATCAGGAGTTTGTATGTTTCAATGAGGTATCACCTCAGAGAATACAAGCCCAATTTACTCAGCCTCTCATCATAGGACAACCCCCTCATCCCAGGGACCAATGTAGTGAACCTTCGCTGTACCAACTGCAACGCAAGTATATTCTTCCTTAAATAGAGACCAAAACTTCACACAGTATTCCAGGTGTATTCTCACCAAAACCTTGTATAATTGTAGCGAGACGGGCGGCACGGTGCCAGCTATGGCGCTGAGGACCCGGGTTTGGACCGGGCCTGGGTCACTGTCCGTGTGGAGTTTGTGTAGGTTTCACCCTCACAACCCAAAGATGTGCAGGGTAGGTGGATTAGCCATGCTAAATTGGCCCTTAATTAGAAAAAAATAATTGGGTATTCTAAATTTAAAAAAAATAATAATTGTAGCGAGACTTCCTTATTCCTGTACTCCAATCCCTTACAATAAAGGCCACATGCCATTTACCTTCCTAATTGCTTGCTGCACTTGCGCACTAACTTTCGATGCTCCTTGTAAGAGTACACCTAAATCTTTTTTTTTAATTTTAGATTACCCAATTTTGTTTTCCAACTGAGGGGCAATTTAGCGTGGCCAATCCACCTAACCAGCACATCTTTGGGATGTGAGGGTGAAACCCACGCAGACACAGGGAGAATGTGCAAACTCCACATGGACAGTGACCCAGGGCTGGGATTCAAACCCGGGTCCTCAGCGTGGTAGTACTCCCAATGCTAACCACTATGCCACCATGCTGCCCTTATCAAATCTTTTTGAACATCAACACTTCTAAGTTTCACATCTCTTAAAAGTTATTCTGTTTTTCTATTCTTACAACCAAAGTGAATAACTTCACACTTCCCAACATTATACTCCTTTGGATGTCTTGTTTCCCATTCTTCTTGTCTCTATCTCTTTGCAGCCTCTCTATGTCCTCTCGACAGCTTACTTTTCCAAATAGCTTGGTATCATCACAAACCTAGACATGCTACTCTATGTCTCTTCATCTAAGTTATTAAGTTTGATTGTAAATGTCTTAGGCCCCAGCACTGGGGCGGGATTCTCCCCTACCCGGCGTGATGGGGGGTCCCGGCATAGGGGAGTGGCGCCAACCACTCCGGGGTCGGGCCTCCCCAAAGGTGGGGAATTCTCCGCACCTTTGGGGGCTAGCCCCGCGCCAGAGCGGTTGGCACCAGAAGACTGGTGCAAAAAAACCGGCGCCACCGGCCTTTCAAGTCTGCCGCCCGGCAGCAGGGCTGGCCGAAAGGCTTTCGTCGGTCGGCGCATGCGCCGGCGGTGACGTCAGTGGCTAGCTGCCGCTGACGTCACCACTGGCGCATGCGCGATGTGGGTTTCTCTTCCGCTTACGCCATGGCGGAGGCCGTGGCGGTGGAGAAAGAGAAAGAGTGCACCCAGGGCACTGGCCCGGAGTCCGGGCCCCGATCGCGCGCATGGCCACCGTGGGGGCACCTCCCGGGGTCCGATCGCCCCGCCCCCCCCCGGGGGCCCGGTCGCAGCGCCGATCCCACCGCCACCAGAGGTGGTTCAAACCCCGGTGGCGGGAGAGGCCTCCCAGCGGCGGGACTTCGGCCCATCCGGGCCGGAGAATCGCCGCAGGGGCCTCGCCGATCGGAGTGGCGTGATTCCCGCCCCCGCCAATTCCCGGGTGGCGGAGAATCTCCTCCACGGCGGGGGCGGGATTTTCGGCGGCCCCAGGCGATTCTCCGACCCTGCTGGGGGTCGGAGAATTTCACCCCTGATCCCTGTGACTCTCCACTAGTCACTGCCTTCCAACTTGAAAAAGTCCCATTTAGATCCACTCTCTGCATTCTATCTGTTAACCAATCTTCTATCCATGCTAATACATTTCCCTCAGCTCCATGATCCCTTATCTTGCCCACCAACCTTTTGTGTGGCACCTTATCGAATACCTTTCAAAATTCAGGCACACTATACACGTGGCACAGTGGCCCACTGGTTAGCACTGCTGCCTCATAGCACCTGGGACACAGGTTCAATTCTAGCCTTGGGTAACTGTCTGTTTGGAGTTTCCATTTTCTCCCCGTGTCTGCGTGGTTTGCCTCTGGGTGCTCCAGTCTCCTTCCACAGTCCAAAGATGTGGAGGTTATGTGAATTGGCCTCGTTAAAGTACCCCTTACTGTCCAAAGACGTGCAAGTCTGGTTACAGGGATAGGGCAGGGTAGTGGACCTAGGTGGGGTGCTGTTTCAGAGGGTTGGTGCAGACTCGATGGGCTAAATGGCTTCCTTCTGCACTGTATGGATTCCATGGATCTTCTGGTTCCACTTTATTTAACCTACTTGTTAAATCCTAAAAAATCACTAACATTTCTCAAACAGGATTTCCCTTTAGTAAAACCATGTTAAAATTTCCTTAATAAGAAATTCCAACATGTCAGTAGTTTACTTTTTAATTTACTCTAAAGTTGGCAATGCGCTCTGGAATCTCTAGGCTAAAGAAGATGACGGTTACATGCTATGCAAATTGACTGCTTCGTTGTATATAAAGTCTGGTGCAGTAAAGCTCTTTCATATTGTATTCACAGATTGAAATGTTTCAAGTTACTGACACACAAGATGAAAGCACTGAGTTCAGAAATAGACTGCTATTTAACAATGTTAGGTTAACTGGCCTGTAGTTTCATTTTTTAATTTCCCTCCTTTCTTGAAAGCAGTGTAACATTTGTCACCTTCAACCCTGATTGGATCATTCCAGAATCGAGGGAATTTTGGAAAATCATAGTGAGTGCATCTACAATTCTGCCTTTTGGAGATTTGTCGGATTTTAATCCCTCACGTTTTGCCAATACTCTGGGTGCGATTCTCCCAAAAGGGAATAAAGTCTCCCCATGAGTGTATTTAGCAGCCTATTTCCTGGAACTCGCAGTATTGAGAAATACATGGCCAAATCAACGCAACTTCTTGTTGAATAATGGGTCTGAACGGGAAATGCACAGCCAAGGACGCACATAGCCCTGTTTTGTACAGCGGGGAGCTCTGCTCGCCAGAACTCCCCACTGTAGCGAGAGATCATTTTAAAATGGTGTCCCGATCCCCAAGGCCCCCGAGACCTCCACCACACCCAATGCGCTATGAGGGGGTCCCCCCCTACAAACACTCACGCAGGTCTACCCAGCCTGATCACGCGCGCGCAATACACCAGCTTGGCAGTGCCAACCTGGCACCCTGGAAGTGCCCATGCCAGCTGAAAGTGCCATATGGATACCTTGTCAGTGCCAGGCTGGCACCCAGTGACACTGCCAGTGTGCCAAGCTGGCACTGCAAGGGTACCCAGGTGGCACTGCAGTGCCAGGGCACCACCGTGCCCAAAGGGCATGCAGCTGGCTGCCTCCGATCCTCTGGGAGACCGCCACAATTGCCATTCCATCTGGTCCCCGTTTGTGGGACCAGTGCTGAACGGCGCTCACCCAAAGTTTCTGAGGTGAAGGGGTTGAATCCCAAAGCCTCAGGTACCTCGGGAGTCTGCACATTAGAGTGAGGTTTATTGCCTCGTTCTAATATGCAGATTTGCCAAAAGGTGATCCTGCTCATTGTGGGCGGAATTCACATCGCAACATCTCGCGAGATCTCGTTGGATCGTGCGAGGTTCTGGGCGTGGGGTCTCCCTGCTGCAATAGCCATGCTGCACCGCGACAAGCTGCTTTTTGGGTGCAGCGTGGCCATTGGATCGCACCGTTTTTTCTTAATTTCCTCACTCTTTTTAGCTCCTAGGTTATGGTATGAAACTTTTATTACAAAGACAGGCAGAATTTGTTCAATGCCTCTGCAATTTCTTAATCCCGATGGTAATTTCTCCCATCTCTGTTTCTAAGAGACCAGTGTTTACTTTAGCTACTCTCTTCCTTTTTATATGCATTTTTATATTTTTGGCAAGTTTACTGTCATATCCTAATTTTTTCCATTTTTATCACCTTCTTGGTTGCTCTTTGCTGATTTCTGGAACACACTTAAACCCCAAACTCAGTGTGAGCCTCTTCTTTAAATTTCATATTACCTTTAACTTCCTGAGTCAGCCAAGGATGGGTCTTTCTTGCTGAGCTTATATGTTTTCAATGGAAAGTATTTTTAATGAACATTTTGAAATGTTTCTTTAGTTTCCCATTATTAATTTATCTCCATTCCTTTTAGTCTATTTTTACCATTAACCTTAGCCAGATCGCCCCTATGTCTATGGAAGTGGCTTTGTTTAAATTTAAGATTTTTGTTTGTGATTGGAGCATGTCACTTTCAAACATAACATGGAATTCAATGGTACCATGATCATTATTTTGCAGTTTTCACTATGACATTTCTAATTAACTCTGCTTCATTACACAATAGTATTGTCCGAGGAGAGAGCCGTCACCGACAGCGATGTTGGCCTGTGTCAAAGAGGTGAGGATCCACCGCACCTTCACCAAGATGACCTGCCTCATGTGAGCTCATGTCAGACAAAATTATCCTTCCCTCTCACTGACCAGGTGTCAATTGTCTTGTTGGATCTCCATGATGGGGCTGGAATGTCCAGAGTCGCTCCCCCACCAAGAGACCACCTCAGAGGAGAGTTCCGAAGACACCACCAGTAACGTGCCACAGCTATCACCTGCATCTTCCATCAGTGCAGAAACACACACCTCGGTGGGTGACATTAGTGGACAGGCATCTGGGACACAATCTGGTGAGCACCACACTGTTGATAATGCATATCAGGTGAAGAGGAGCATCCATGGGAGACAGTAGTTGGAGATCTGCTGGATCCCAGGACACAGTTGGGTCCCAAGCAAATGCTGAGCCTCTGGACAAGGTTATAGATACTGCAATAGAACAGTACAGCACAGAACAGGCCCTTCGGCCCTCGATGTTGTGCCGAGCAATGATCACCCTACTCAAACCCACATATCCACCCTATACCCGTAACCCAACAACCCCCCTTTAACCTTACTTTTTAGGACACTATGGGCAATTTAGCATGGCCAATCCAGGTTCCACCGAGAGCTAATGATAGGATAGAGCCGTAAGATTCAGGAGGGGATGTCAGGGAGGGAAATGGGGTTGAGCAGAAGGATGCAGCCTCGTCCTAAGAGTATCCGGTGACAATGAGGGCCTCCCTGATCCTGCTCACATGTCGGACCATCGTCACCGCCTGTCTTCCATCCTCCGACTCCTCCTCAGGCTTGTCCTCCAGCCCCTCCTGAGTCACCTCCTCCTTCTCAGATGTGGCCGCATGGACCTTTCACCTCCTACTGCTCCTCCTCTTCCTCGCCCCACTACAGTCCCAAATTGTGGAGGGCACAGCAGACCACCACAAAGCGGGAAACCCTCTGGGAGGTGTACTGCGTGGCACCACCAGAGCGTTCCAAGTATCGGAACCTCCTTTTCAGCAGGCTGGTGCAACATTCAATGGCAGCACGGGTGAGAACTGGGGCCTCATTATAACGGGTCTCCACGCCGGCGACATCAGCCATGACCTCAGCGGATATCCCTTGTCCCCCACGAGCCAACCCATCATCCTGCGGTGATCGTCAAAGACATTGGGTGCCCCTGGATGTAGCTGTCATCCACACTCCCAGTGTAGTGGGCGCATAATTTGGACGCATTGGACCCACACGATCTGAATAGTCAGGGAGTGGAAGTCCTTCCTGTTAATATAGGGCACTCCCTGATGCCCTGGTTCTTGCAGAGCAACATGCATGTCATCAATCACTGCCAAGAGTTGGGGAATCCCGGCTGTAGCTGCAAATCCTGCAGCCCGGGCATCTTGAGGAGCCTGGTCCAGCTGGAAGGTGATATAGTCTGATCTTTGTGCATACAGAGCATCCGTCACTCCTGGATGCTTCTGTATGCTGAAGATTGGGATATGTCACACAAGTCCCCTCCCGAGCCCTAGAATGACCTGGTAGAATAACAGTTCAGAGCTGCAATGAGCTTCATGGCCACCGGGAGCAGGTATCCATTGGGTGCCAAGTCCGGGAGGATGTGGCGCATGTGCCACATTGTCTCTCTCTCTCTCTCTCTGAGACGCAGTCTTCTACGGCACATGGTGTCCGTCAGCTCATTGAATGACCAACGATGTCTGTACACCTTAGGCCATCGCTGGCCTCCCCTTCTGGGTCCCTCCTCAGCCTGATGGTTGGCCGGGTCTTCCGGTGGCCCCCTGCACATGTGGTGCTGCCTCCAGCCTGTGCTGGTATTGCTGCTGTCTCTGGCATCTGTCCACCTCAGCAAACATCGTTTTATCTGGAAGCAATTGAAGAAGGAGTGACCGACAATCAGTTAGGGCTTCCACCCCAGGACCCTCAAATCGCCCAAGCTTCCCCATGCTTGCGTGTCCCACCTTCTCTAAGAGTGCCAAGTTGTGCTGGCAAACCTTGCTCTGCACACTCACTCCCGGCCACATCAGGAGCCCCAAATCCCAAACCTCAGGCCTCTGCCGGGAACATTAGCAAGGTTGTGCTCAGCTGCTCTCCACTCCCCCACACACTTTGGCCGTGAGAAGATCCACAGTGGTGAAGCCCTGCTCTTAAGTGTTTGATTTTTGAAAATATTTTGTTTGTTAAGCGGTCATTTTTTAAAAATTCATTTTCCGGGATGTGGGCGTCGCTGGTGAGGCCAGCATTTATTGCCCATCCTCATTTGCCCTTCAGAAGGTGGTGGTAAGCTGCCTTCTTGAAACGCTGCAGTCCTTGAGGTGTAGGTACACCCACTGCGCTGTTAAGGAGAGAGTTCCAGGATGTTGCCCCAGTGACAATGAAGGAATGGCAATATATTTTCAAGTCAGGGTGGTGAGTGACTTGGAGGGGAACCTCCAGGTGGTGGGGTTCCCAGGTATCTGCTGCTCTTGTTGTTTTAGATGGTAGTGGTCGTGGGTTTGGAAGGTGTTGTATAATGAACCTTGGTGAGTTACTGCAGTGCATCTTGTAGATGGTGCACATGGCTACCACTGTTCATCGGTAGGGAAGGGTTTGAATGTTTGTCGAAAGGGGAGCAATCAAGCAGACTCCTTTGTCCTGAATGGTGTTGAGCTTTTTGAGTGTTATTGGAGATGCGCTCATTCAGGCAAGTGGAGAATATTCCAATACACTCCTGACTTGTGCCTTATAGATGGTGAACATGCCCTATATATAGATCTTTGACTTGCCCTAGTAGCCACAATATTATTGTGCTAGTCCAGTTTAGTTTCTGATCAATGGAAACCCCCAGAAAGTTGATTGTGGGGGATTCAGCGATGGTAATGCCATTGAATGTCAAGGGCCAGTGGTTAGATCCTCTCTTGTAGGAGATGGTCATTGCCTGGCACTTGCGTGGCACGAATGTAACCTGCCACTTGTCAGCCCAAGCATGGATGTTGTCCAGGTCTTGTTGCATTTGGACACGGACTGTTTCATTATCCGTGGAGTCACGGATGGTGCTGAACATTGTGCAGTCATCAGCAAACATCCCCACTTCTGACCTTATGATGGAAGGGAGGTCATTGATGAAGCACCTGAAGATGGTGGGGCCTAGTTCAGTACCCTGAGAAACTCCTGCAGTGACATCCTGGAGTTGAGATGATTGACCTCCAAACACAACCATCTTCCTTTGTGCCAGGCATGACTCCAACCAGCAGCATGGTAGCATTGTGGATAGCCCAATTGCTTCACAGCTCCAGGGTCCCAGGTTCGATTCCGGCTTGGGTCACTGTCTGTGCGGAGTCTGCACATCCTCCCCGTGTGTGCGTGGGTTTCCTCCGGGTGCTCCGGTTTCCTCCCACAGTCCAAGGATGTGCAGGTTAGATGGATTGGCCATGCTAAATTGCCCTTAGTGTCCAAAATTGCCCGTAGTGTTGGGTGGGGGTACTGGGTTATGGGGATAGGGTGGAGGTGTGTACCTTGGGTGGGGTGCTCTTTCCAAGAGCCAGTGCAGACTCGATGGGCTGAATGGCCTCCTTCTGCACTTTAAATTCTATGTCTATGTCAGTGGAGAGTTTTCCCCTGATTCCCATTGACTTCTGTTAGCTAGGGCTCCTTCATGCCATACTCGATCAAATGCTGCCTTGATGTCAAGGGCAGTCACTCTCACCTCACTGCTGGCATTCAGCTCTTTTGTCCATGTTTGAACCAGGGCTGTAATGAGGTCAGGAGCTGAATGACCCCAGCGGAACTCAAACTAAGCATCCTGAGCAGGTTATTGCTGAGTAAGTGCTGCCTGACAGCACTATTGATGACTCCTTCCATCACTTTGCTGATGATGGAGAGTAGACTGATAGGGCAGTTATTGGCTGGGTTGGATTTGTCCTGTTTCATGTGTACAGGACACACCTGGGCAGCTTTCCACATTGCCGGGGAAATGCCAGCGTTGTAGCTGTACTGGAACAGCTTGGCCTGGAGTGCGGCAAGTTCTGGAGTATCCGTAACAAATATTTGTAAATCAACTACGTAACATTCCACATATCATACTAACCATTAAACAACAAGTAAACATCACCATTCCACATTGTTACCAATACAACATTATATCAGCTCATTTTCACAAAAAAAATCAATTACCAGGTTACTCAACAGAAACGGAGGAGGAGCCTGAGAATGTGTTGTCATGACCAGACCTTTGTCATAGAAATGATCTGTCCATCAATGTCTGACTTGTTCCACGTATCAGTGCCATTCTCCGTCCAGGATCCACAGCTGTGCAGACCCTCCCACACGGCCCAACCTCATCGGAACCAAATCCTGGCATCCACATGTTCCCCTGGCGCTCAAGGTGCAGTTGAACATCCTTGACTGTCAGCATGTTTAACGCGGTGGCGTGCCAGTTAAATGCAGCATTCACCACACCAGCAACAAAAGCATCAGCAATCTGCAAAAGTATTTCTTCAACGATGTCATCATGTGGCCCATTCGGATCAATTTCATGCACCAGGTCCCACTGCGTCCTCTTGATTCAATCTGGATTGCCTTCTGACTCATACGTCCCCAGCGCTCGGAGTTCCAGGACCCAGGTATCTTAGAAAAATTGTCTTTCTTTCTGGCTACAGAAAAGGAAGGAAACAGCAACAGCTGCCTCAAGGCATTTGCAGCCACCAGCAGGAGCAAGCAGCAAACACAATCTTTTTTGATTTGATTTATTATTGTCACATGTATTAGTATACAGTGAAAAGTATGTTTTTTTGCACGCTATGCAGACAACGCACACCGTACATAGGGAAGGAAGGAGACTACAGAATGTAATTTTACAGTCATAGCTAGGGTGTAGAGAAAAGATCAACTTAATACGTGGTAGGTCCATTCAAAAGTCTGATGGCAGCAGGGAAGAGCTGTTCTTGAGTTGCTTAGTATGTGACCTCAAACTTTTATCCCTTTTTCCTGACGGAGAAGGTGGCAGAGAGTATGTCCGTAGTGCGTGGGGTCCTTAATTATGTTGGTTGCCTTTCCGAGGCAGTGGGAATTGTAGACAGAGTCAATGGATGGGAGGCTGGTTTGCGTGATGGACTGGGCTACATTCACGACCTTTTGTAGTTTCCTGCAGTCTTGGGCAGAGCAGGATCCTAACCAAGCTGTGATGCAACCAGGAAGAATGCTTTCTATGGTGCATCTATAAAAGTTGGTGAGAGTCGTAGCTGACATGCCAAATTTCCTTCGTCTTCTGAGAAAGTAGAGTCGTTGGTGGGCTTTCTCAACTATAGTCGGCATGTGGGGACCAGGACAGGTTGTTGATAATCTGGACACCTAAAAACGTAAAGCTCTCGACCCTTTCCACATCGTTACCATTGATGTAAACAGGGGCATGTTCTCTACGCTACCTAAAGTCGATGACAATCTCCTTCGTTTTGTTGGCATTGAGGGAGAGATTATTGTCGTCGCACCAGTTCACCAGATTCTCTATCTCGTTCCTGTACTCTGTCTCGCTATTGTTTGAAATCTGACACACTACGGTGGTGTCATCAGCAAATTTGAAAATCGAGTTGATGGGGAATTTAGCCACGCAATCATAGGTGTACAAGGAGAATAGTAGGGAGCTGAGGACACAGTCTTGTGGGGCACCTGTGTTGAGGATGATCGTGGAGGAGGTGTTGTTGCCTATTGTCACTGATTGTGGTCTGTGAGTTAGGAAGTTCAGGATCCAGTCGCAGAGGGAGGAGTCAAGGCCCAGGCCGCGGAGTTTGTAGGCGGAGCTGTAGTCGATGAACAGCAGTCTCACGTAGGTGTCCTTGTTGTCAAGGTGTTCGAGTGTTGATTGTAGAGCCAGGGAGATAGCATCTGCTGTGGACCGGTTGCGGTGATAGGCAAACTGCAGTGGATCGAGGTCGTCTGGGAGGCTGGCAGTGATCCATCTCATGACTAGCTGCTCAAAGCATTTCATGATAACAGACGTTAGGGCCACCAGTCGGTAGTCGTTGAGGCAGGCTACCTTGTTCTTCTTTGGTACTGGTATTATGGTGGTCTTCTTCAAGGAGGTGGGGACCTCAGAGCGGAGGAGTGAGGTGGTGAAGATATCTGCGAATACACCTGCCAGCTGGTCTGCGTAGGCTCTGAGTGCTCGGCCAGGGACTCCGTCGGGGCCCGTCGCTTTCCGCGGATTCACTTTCAAGAAGGCAGCTCTTACCTCTGAGGCTGTAATAGTGGGTATGGGTGTGTCCAGGGCTGTTCGGGCAGGTGGCACTGATACATTGGCTGACTGCTGAAAGCGGGCATAGAACTTGTTCAGATCATCGGGTAGGGATGCTCCCGCCCCAGATATTCCGCCTGGCCTTGCTTTGTAGCCTGTGATCTTGCGTCGGCCCTGCCATAGTCATCGTGGGTTAGTGTCTTTGGCCTGGGACTCTAGTTTGATGCGGTATTGTCTTTTTGCATCCCTGAGTGCATGTAGGCATGTTCGTGTGAGTGCGCATGTGAGCAAGGTGATCAAGGAAACATGGCTGTCATAACAGCCAGACCGCTTGAAGCCAGCTATATCAGTCATATCTTCAATATTCACTGGTACTTTGCAAAATAGTCAACAGTAGTAAGAAATAAACAAAAGGACGTTTGCGTCTGAGGCAAAACTCTTACTAACACAGCAAAGCTAACACTCAAATGTAGCAATTTGTGTTTTCCACTGCTTATCTCTCTTTGCCCTGTAGCTGAAATGCAGAGAAGCGAAACAGGTGTGCGAACTGGGAACCAACCGAGCAAGCCTGCACAGCAATAAACAAGAGATGACGGGAGCTTATTAAATCAAAGAATACCATAAATCAGGCTCCAGGAAGGTATGATGCCAAATAGCCTTTGGCCAATACTTGACATGTAATCGGGTTTCCACGACCACTTAGGGTATTTACAGAAGGTATGGAAAAATATTATCCTAATGACACTCCATTGCTCACTATGCTGCTGTACAAATAGAATAGGAGTGAGAGGCATACCTGAACAAATGGCAAAGCACCCTATAACCACTGCTTTTTCGTTCAACTCAATCATACTCTCTGTACTTGTGTATAATTTCCCACATTAGTGCACATCTTCTTAGCACATGAATAGCTGTACGCATGTAGTTAGAAGCAAACACTTGCTATAAAGGTACATCCCCGCAGAGAAGTGTGCAGACATATTTCTTGTGCACCCCTATGCACGGTGGTGCAGCTCAGTGCAGAGTTGCATGTGAGTGTACCTGTACATGTGTGCTTCTGTCTGCGTCTATGTATCAGAATTTATCTGCAGATCCTTGTGCATCTGTGTACACGTGGACATTTGTTTTCATGTATATTTGAAGAAGGGCAAGACTGACACTTGGTCAATGATCTTTATTCCTTGTTCAGTGTCAGGAAGCATGGGGGGGTAGGGGCAGCACGGTTTCTCAGTGGGTAAACCCTGCAGCCTTACAGCACCGAGGTCCCAGGTTCAATCCCGACTCTGGGTTACTGTCTCTGTGGAGTTTGCACATTCTCCCCGTGTTTGCGTGGGTTTCGCCCCCACAACCCAAAGATGTGCAGGCTAGGTGGATTGGCCACACTAAATTGCCCTTAATTGGAAAAAATGAATTGGGTACACTAAATTTATTTTTGTAGGGCAGCACAGTGGCGCAGTGGGTTAGCACTGCGGCCTCATGGCACCAAGGTCCCAGGTTCGATCCCAGCTCTGGGTCACTGTCCGTGTGGAGTTTGCACATTTTACCCGTGTTTGCGTGGGTTTCGCCCCCACAGCCCAAAGATGTGCAGGGTAGGTGGACTGGCCACGCTAAATTGCCCCTTAATTGAAAAAAATAAATTGGGTGCTCTAAATTTAAAAAATAAATAAATAAAATCCTTGTTAAGTGTTGTGTGCGCAGAGAAGTATAGTTTCCAGTTGTACGTCCATGACGTGTCGGTATATTTATCAATGTGAGTGAACAGATGAGATTTAATTCATTCTTAGATTGTGGGTGTTGCTAACAAGGCCAGTATTGTTGCCCATCCTAAGCTGTGCTGCGAGCATTTTAGTGTGACTGAGTGGCTACTTCAGAGAGAAGTTTAAGTGTAACCCACAGGAGAATGTGGGACAATGTACCCTGTTTCTTTGTAGTGCACAGGTTATTTATTGAAATACACAGGTCCTTTATTTTTATCTTGCACAATCATACACATGTATAAATTTAAAGGGGCTCAACCTTTGTGAGCAGCTCTGGGTTGCTGCATGGTTGAGTGGTTTAGAGGAAACATTGATGGAGGACTGGAGTTACAGGTGGACCAGGCTCAGGAAGAACATTGTAAAGACGATGTACAGACATTAATAAAACAGTTTTTTTTAATAAAACAGCAATCGAACCATGTCATTGGTACTTTACTGAATCTATTGAATCTATCTATGGGCAGCGGACCCCCCCCCCCCCCCCCCCCCCGCAGTGTTGTAGGTGGCCCAACATTGGCTAGTGGCTCCTGGTCCCGTCACTGTCCACCGGGTTTCCTGTTGTTCACACCCTCCACCGGCAGGGAACCCGTGGCCCAGGGCGGGGCGGGGGGGGGGGGGGGGTCACCAGCAGGACTGGAAGATCCCACCAGCAGGAACAGCACGGTAGCATAGTGATTAGTACAGTTGCTTCACAGCTCCAGGGTCCCAGGTTCGATTCCCGGCTGGGTCACTGTCTGTGTGGAGTCTGCACGTTCTCCCTGTGTCTGTGTGGGTTTCCTCCGGGTGCTCCGGTTTCCTCCCACAGTCCAAAGATGTGCCGGTTAGGTGGATTGGCCATGCTAATTTGCCCTTAGTGTCCAAAACATGTTAAGTGGGGGTTATTGGGTTACAGGAATAGTGTAGATATGTGGGCTTCAGTAGGGTGCTCTTTGTAAGGGCTGGTGCACTTTGTTTGCACTGAGTACTGAACTTGGTGCATTTGAGTGCTACAGTGAGAGTTTGGTGACTGAGGGAGTGCTGAACTTGGTGCATTTGAGTGCTACAGTGAGAGTTTGGTGACTGAGGGAATATAAGGGTTCATTTTTATCTAAAGTCTAGTATTTCTTTTATTTAGTTAATTAACTTAAAAGTTGTTTGGTTTAGAAGAAGGTGAATTTTGAATCAGTCTTAAACAAGGTTCTACTTGTAGGTACTTGCAACTGGAGCTTGTTAATTAGTTAATTGGATTAGGCCAGTTTTCAGAGGCTAGATTCACAGTATAAAAAGGATCCAGCTACAGTGCAGGCTTTGTTTGCACTGAGTGCTGAACTTGCTGCATTTGAGTGCTACAGTGAGAGTTTGGTGACTGAGGGAGTGCTGAACTTGGTGCATTTGAGTGCTACAGTGAGAGTTTGGTGACTGAGGGAGTGCTGAAGTTGGTGCATTTGAGTGCTACAGTGAGAGTTTGGTGGCTGAGGGAGTGCTGAACTTGGTGCATTTGAGTGCTACAGTGAGAGTTTGGTGACTGAGGGAGTGCTGAACTTGGTGCATTTGAATGCTACAGTGAGAGTTTGGTGACTGAGGGAGTTACGTGAGGAAGGAGCAAGGTACTCCTTTCATTTCATTTCCGCAAAGTGCGTGAAGGGAGCCAGGATTTTAGAGTGCAGCAGACTGGAAGCAGAGTCGGAGGGCGGAGGTCCAGTTGGTCTACAGGGCAGCTATACTCTGTAAAGTAAGAGGGGATGGAGGCTAGGGCAGTTGCATGCTCCTCCTGTAGGATGTAGGTGGTGAGGGATACCACCGGTGTCCCCGCTGACTATACCTGTGGGAAGTGCACCCAACTCCAGCTCCTCAGAGACTGTGTTAGGGAACTGGAGTTGGAGCTGGATGAACTTTGGATCATCCGGGAGGCAGAGGGGGTTATCGAGAAGAGTTACAGGGAGGTAGCCACACCCAAGGTACTGGACAAGAGTAGTTGGGTTACAGTCAGGGGAGAGAAAACTAACAGGCAGACAGTGCAGGGATCCCTCGTGGTCGTTCCCCTTCAAAACAAGTATACCGTTTTGGATGCTGTTGGGGGGGATGACCTACCGGGAGAAGGCCCTAGCGGCCAGGTCTCTGGCACTGAGTCTGGCTCTGGGGCTCAGAAGGGAAGGGGGGAGGATAGAAAAGCATAGCAATAGGAGACACCCGGAAGGTATGTTGCCTCCAGGATGCCAGGGCCAGGGATGTCTCGGATCGTGCCTTCAAGATCCTGAAGGGGGAGGGTGAGCAGCCAGAAGTCGTGGTGCACATTGGTACCACCGACGTAGGTAGGAAAAGGGGTGTGGAGGTAATAAGCCAGTTTAGGGAGTCAGGCTGGAAGTTAAAGGCCAGGACAGACAGAGTTGTCATCTCTGGTTTGTTGCCAGTGCCACGTGATAGCGAGGCTAGGAATAGGGAGAGAGTTCAGTTGAACACGTGGCTGCAGGAATGGTGTAGGAGGGAGGACTTCAGGTATTTGGATAATTGGAGCGCATTCTGGGGAAGGTGGGACCTGTACAAGCAGGACGGGTTGCATCTGGACCAGAGGGACACCAAAATCCTGGGTGGATTGGCCATGATAAAGTGTCCAAAATTCTATGATCTATGATTAACCTGGGACAAACGTTCGGCACAACATCGTGGGCCGAAGGGCCTGTTCTGTGCTGTATTTCTCTATGTTCTATGGTGCAGATTCGATGGCCAAATGGCCTCCTTTTGCACTGTAAATTTTATGATTCTATGATAACAGCCAAAAAATACAGCTCCAAGTTTTCCTACCCAAATATCGTTGTGTGGAGATTCCTAATATTGCAGAAAGCATGTTGGGCACAATTCTCCCATCGGGAGACTAAGTCCCGGAGTGTTTCACTCCAGTGTCAGAGCCCGCTCCCAGCCCCCTATTCTCCCACTCCCGGGGGGCTAGGAGCGGCGCCACGTCATTTACGCGCGCTTGGCCTTGGCGCCGTTTAAAAGCGGCGCTGCGTAAATGATGTCACCCGTGCATGCGCGGTTGCCGTCCTCCCCACGGCCGCCCGCAACAAGATGTCGGATGGATCTTGCGGGGCGGCGGAGGAAAGGAGGTCCTCCTTCAGAGAGGCCGGCCCGCCGATCGGTGGGCACCGATCACGGGCCAGACCCCTTTTGAGGCCCCCCCCCAGTGCAAGAACCCCCCTCCCACAGGCCGCCCCCCGAGCGTTCCCGCGCTGTTCCCGCTGGCAGCAACCAGGTGTGGATGGCGCCGGCGGGAACCTGTCGTGTTGGGCATACTGCTCGGCCCATCCAGGCCGGAGAATCGCCGCTCGCGCATTACAAACGGTGAGCGGCGATTCTCCCAGCAGCCAGCCGTGAATCTCGCCGCGCCAGTTTGGGGGGGTGGGAGAATCGCGTGCGGGTGCTGGGGCGGCGTGGCGGGACTTGCTCGGCGCCCCGGCGGTTCTCCCACCCGGCGTGGGGGGGGGGGGGGGGAGAATTCCGCCCGTTATATCCACAAAGACATAAATTTAAATGTACATCTTATAAACTCCAAAGACTCACCTTTCAAAATTGAAAGCTTTTTCATGATATTTAATTCCAATCACCATAGATCCATATAAAGGTTACGGCACAGAAAGAGCCTTTTCAGCCCATTGTGTCTGCACAGGCCAGTAAATTTTTTTTTAAACTAGCAACTCATTTTAATCACATTTTCAAGCAGCTGATCTGTAGCCTTGCCGGTTACAGCACTTCACATGCAGATCCAGGTACCTTTTCAATGAGCTGAGTGTTTCAGTCTCAACCACAATGAGTTCCAGATGCCCATTACCCTCATATTCCCTCTCCTCCTTCCACCAATCACTTTAAATCTATGCCCCCTAGTAATTGATCCCTCAGGAGGGGAAACAAGTTTTCCCTGTCTACCTTGTCTAGGCCCTTCATAATTTTGTACATATTAATTAGGTCACCCCTTTCACCTTCTACTGCATCATAGAATTTACAGTGCAGAAGGAGGCCATTCAGCCCATCGAGTCTACACCGGCTCTTGGAAAGAGCACCCTACCCAAGGTCAACACCTCCAACCTATCCCCATAACCCAGTCACCCCACCCAACACCAAGGGCAATTTTGGAAACTAAGGGCAATTTATCATAGACAATCCACCTAACCTGCGCATCTTTGGACTGTGGGAGGAAACCGGAGCATCCGGAGGAAACCCACGCACACACGGGGAGATGTTCTAAGGGAAACAACCCAAGCCTATCCAATCTGTCTCCATAACTTCAATTTTCAAGCGCTGGCAACATTTATGCTTCTAATACTGAATGGCTCACCATGACTCAAACACCAACTCTTGTTTCCACCAACAGATGCACAGCTCCTGAAGGCAATGAATCATTCCACAGCAGGATTCCAGAGACCCCAAATTTTCAGTCAAGCATGAACCTGAAAAATGCAACTCGGCAACTAGTCAACAAGGGGAAGGGCTGGAGCCAAGTATAATCTCCACAGATTGGATAATGGTCAGATGTGGGTGTGTGAGCTCCCAATGACACGCTCCTTAAACCACTAAGACCAGCTGTAGCATGCTTTGTCAAGGTTAACCAATTGAGTCAAATTAAGGTTGAACTGGGCACCATCCTGCTCTGCATGGCTCAGTGACACACTACAGGTTATGCTCCACTTGACCAGCTTAACCAGACCACAGTTTCTACCCAAACACATTGTGCAGAAGGGATACACACCAGTCTGACCTAGAACTTCAATGGTAATTGCAGGAAGTTGTTTATCCACATTCAAGGAGTAAACTGTCATTCAAGAAATGGCTCCAGGCGCCCTTTAAGTTTCACTATGATGTGCAGTTTAAAAGCCTGATAGAAACTATCTCCTGTTTCTCAACATGCCAGCAGTATCCCTCCCCTTTGCCCCCAGGCTCAGAAGTGCTGTAAAGGGCACTGTTGAGAATTACTGCCGAAGAGGCAGGTTGGTGGGAAAATCACCACCTTTGTTGTCATGGATACATCACAGGGGAAGAGATAAATGCTCCCATAAATTACAGAAGCGTTCTTGCTCTAACCAGTGACAGAGAAGAACAACAATGCTAGGAGGATTTACAGTAGAGATGATCAATCTCGGCTAGTCAATGGGCCACATGAGTGAGTCTCCTTCATCTCAGTGGCTGCAAGATTGAAATCAGGCTTGTTCACTAACCATCACCCCGTGAATAAGATTGAATGCATTTAATACATGCCGAATATTTCATAACAAGTTACAGAAAATGCTTAACCATTTATATATTAATAGAACTAACATCAATTTCAAATGGTAAAAACAAAATAAATATTTGGGCTTTGGATGCAAAGTGCACGGCTCTCACAGTCAATGTTGTGTGCTTTACGTGTACATCATTTCAGTCATGAGGGTAGGAATAAAGTACACGGATCAGAATCAGCAGAATATGGCAGCCCTGCCCGAGGGCGACGGTCAACAAAAATGTCTCATGGGCCGCACTCAGAACCCAGATGGGCCGCGTGTGGCCCCGGGCCACAGGTTGCCCACCACTGATTTACAACCTTCTACTTGTTTAAACTGCATACAGATATGTCAAATCTTAGTGCCGAAAGGCTGACACTCTCTCAGTATTAACCCTCTGCTTCCTATCTTGGGTCAGGACCTTTATTTTCTCCCCTTATGTCATTTCACTCAGAGGTAAATATTGTCAACTCCGTAGGTTGGGTCGTTTCTCTCCCCCCCCACTCACCGACATCCAGTGTTGGCTGGTGACCTGGATCAGGAACGTTCTGGGTGGCAGAGGAGTAGACTGGATGACACCCTACAAGCTCGCCGAGCGCGCAGCAGTGGCCGTCCGGCTCGCGGTCAATGCCATCCAAGGCCTCAAAAGAGCTATGCTCGGACCCAAGGGCACTCGCTGTCTTGAGGCGGTTCAGGTGTGCAGTGGTCTGACCGGAGCCCTGCTCCGTCAGTATTGACCTGAGTCCCTGAACCCTCCCTCGGGAGCCGGTGCCCCACAATCCTAGCCACCTCATGGAAATAACCTCCGTGCCTTTTCACACTGCGCGGAGAGGTTTCCTGTACGGTCTGCTGCTCCACACCTTCCACCTCCTTGCCCTCAACCATCGCCCTGACATGCCTTGGCATACCTCATAGCTGTCTGGTGGCGGAGGTCCCCACAGGAGGGCCCTCGACAAGGTGGCCTCCCCCTCAATCTTGGAGACCTGGGGTGGAGGGTGATGCACGCACTGGACCATGCAATCACCGATTACACAGGTTCACGGACTCCCAAGAACCCTGTAACTTTTGATGTCTTGTGGAGTCCATGAGCAATGTCTACATTGAATATTCCGGGCTGCACTCCCTTTTTAGTTTTCTGACAACTCTTTTATTGGAATTTTGTTTGTACTTCAGCCCCATGCTTCTGATCTACGGGCACCCAGTGCAGAGAGGGGCAGGGAAGGCATGAACCTGCTCCTTGGCCTGACAGACCTCGTCATCAAGAGGTCCAGGCAGCAGGCGACTGAGGAGGTCATCCGGCCTGACTATCTGCCCCTCTTACGTGCCAACTTTCGCGGCCGGATGTCCCTGTAGAGGGAGCATGCAGTGTCCACAGGCACCCTCAAAGCCTTCCGTACTCACTTGGCACTGCAGGGGTTGGATTGCTTCATCAACCCCTCTTATCACATTTTGATTTGATGTTTCCATTGCTCTACGCTATTTTTGGGCAGTGCCCCGACTAGGAGTGGCCCCTATGAATTGATCCCCGTGTTTATTTCTGTTATTCTACGGGGTTGATTGGACCCTGCAAGTCAACATCCACTGGCTTGCATCAACCAATTTAAAGCTCTCTCTCATGGAAAGTAGAAAGCTCCCGTAGCCACGCCTATACAAGGCAACCTGTTCATCTCAAACACAAAGGAAGATCAAACTTTCCTGAGGAAACTCCATTTTTTTTTGGAAATATTTTTTATTGAGTTTTCATATTTTATATCCAACAAATTACAAATTATTAGAAAAAAAACACGCAAAAATTAACATGTATATTTACAGGTAAGCATCTTCATAATAACAACTGTGGCCGCCCCCTTTAGCTGGCATACATATGTTACATTCCCCAATATGGCCGAGGCACATGTTTGTAGGCATTTATTTACAATTTGGTTTTGGGCCTTAGCTTGCCATCAGACTGTCGCTTGCGGCTTTGTCCTTCCTTTTTTTTTTGAATAATTTTTATTCAAGTTTTCAACAACATATTTTATCACAACAGAGAAAAACAGTAACCCCTCCCCTCCAATACAAAAACAATAAATTAACAAGAAAAAGAAATAAGCGTAAAACCATGCGAACAAACCCCCATAACAAACCCGTAGCCCCCCCCCCCCCCCGGCTACCTTCCCCCGATTCCCGTCCCGGAACAATTGCATGAATGGCTCCCACGTTCTGTGGAAGCCGTCGTCTGACCCTCGGATGGCAAATTTGATTTTCTCCATTTGGAGAGATTCCGAGAGGTCGGACAGCCAGTCTGCAGCTCTGGGCGGTGCTGCTGACCGCCAGCCAAACAGGATTCTATGGCGGGTGATCAGGGAGGCAAAGGCAAGGGCGTCCGCCTTCCTCCCCAGGAATAGATCTGGCTGGTCTGAAACCCCGTAGACCGCCACTATCGGGTATGGCTCCACCCTCACCCCCACCACTTTGGACATAGCCTCGAAGAAGGCTGTCCAGTACTCCACAAATCTGGGGAAAGACCAGAACATGTGGGCGTGGTTGGCCGGGCCTCTTTCGCACCGTTAGGTAACTCCATTTTACCTTATTTGGAATCTTTCAAAGTTGTACAAACTCGGATAAGTAGAAAGACCAGGACATTTCCTTTAACAGCCTGTCCCCAGGGCCAGAATTTTTCGGATGGCAGATCTCGCATCCCACCATCCGGGAGGAAGTCCCACTTTGGAGAGATCGGCCGATAGTTCCCAATCCCTGCAAAGCGCTACAACGGACCAAAGAGGAAATGCACCAGGAGGCCTGACGAAAGGTAAGATAAGTGTCAGGGGTCCCAAGACGAGGAGGGGAAAGCCTGTGGGATCATTGGGGGGGGGGGGAGGGGGGGTGACCAGGGCCCCAGGATAGAGACTAGGCAGGAGAAAGGTCGATAGAAAACCAAGCCTCAAGGAGGGTTTAATGACCAAGGAAGCTAGCGGTAGGAATGACAATATCTGAACTAACTGTCTGCTCATGGCAATAACTGTGTACACATCACAGTCCCCGTTGGGATAACCAATGTGCCGGTCCCTGCTCCAGCCGGTCTTTATGCTCGGTTTTATGAGCCGCAGCTGAGTCCCCAGCCCACTACCAGGGAAACTTGTACTCCACGGGGAAATCATTGTGGCCTTGTGGGGGTAACGCCACCATTCAGAAGGGGCTTCTGACAGAGGCACCTCCAAACTGCTTCCCACCCGAGATCTAACTTGGATTATAATAATAATCAATAATCTTTATTAGTATCACAAGTAAGCTTACATGAACACTGCAATGAAGTTACTGTGAAAATCCCCTGGTCGCCACACTACGGCGCCTGTACGGGTACACTGATGGAGAATTCAGAATGTCCAATTCACCGAACATGCACGTCTTTCGGTACTTGTGGGAGGAACCCGGAGCACCCGGAGGCAACCCATGCAGGATCAAGGAGAAAGTGCAGACTCCGCACAGACAATGACCCAAGTCGGGAATCAAACTCGGGTCCCTGGTGCTGTGAAGCAACAGTGCCAACCTCAATGCTGCCGTGCCCCCCCCAACCCCACCAACCTTCCCCCACACAGCCTCAATTCTCCTGTCAGCCTAAAATGAGGCTGGGTGGAAAACTGCTCCCAGGTGGCCATTGGGATAAGGATTGGCTTTCCATCCAAGGCATTGCCCACCCTAGCGTAAAATCACTGCACGGTCAGGGCAGGCGGGAACCTGGAAGGAATCCCATCTGTGGTGGCTCAAGGCAATAACAAGGGAACGGTAGTAAAGAAGTGTTTATTGACAACAACAAGGGTAACTTATGAACAGGCACGGAGTGAATGATATACTTATTAACATTCTGGTTCCCGGATTCACTGTGACCACAACCCCGCACCCAAGGGTCTGCACTAATCCCTTATTGGTTAGGGCTCCCGCGCTCTTGCACGAAAAGTCTTGAGCCAGTCACATGGGCTGCAATGACACGCCCCTAAAAGGGACCAGGCTAGCACACCATCCCCGCAAAATTTCAAGTGCTACTCCTTGCCTAAAGGAGGAGGGGGGGTGTTAAATTCAGGTCGTGGTGTTTAGTGCTGACCTACCCTGACCTTGCAGTGATTTTATGCTAGGGTGGGCAATGCCTTGGATGGAAAGCTGCCTCACGGCGCTGAGGACCCGGGTTCAATTCCAGCCCCGGGTCACTGTCCGTGTGGAGTTTGCACATTCTCCCCGTGTCTAGGTGGGTCTCACCCCCACAAAGATGTGCATCGTATGTGATTTGGCCACACCACATTGCCCCTTAATTGGAAAAAAGATAATTGGGTACTCCACATTTTTTTGCTTTTTTAAATCACCAGTTCCAGTTTTGAGACCATAACCAGCCAGGCTTTCTGTATGTGAGATGGCAATTGAGTACTTTAAACATTGCCTGTGATGTTTTGTGCTCCAAGGGTTAAGATCGGAATTGTTTCGCCACATGCAATAAATTAAGTAATAAGGTACAATCAGCCTTGGAGGGGCGTGATGGAGAATTACTGCTGATTTGAAGTATTTGTCTGTGCAGCAACACCACAGCAAAATCTCATCCTGTACTCCCATAATTATGGCAGTAATGTTGCCTAAATTAAAGGTTTGTGAAAGCATCACTGACAGCTGAGTTACCGGGTTGATTTACAGACATTGGAAAGCAGAGGAGTAAAATGAAAATATTAGTCGGTTTGCTGCAGGATGTTTTACAGCAGACATGCCATTCGAGTCAGTCTGGCTCAGCTCTAGATAGACGAGAGTTGCTGACAATTAACTGGGCAAATGAGAACATTTCATCTGATAATCTGACCCCCGATTCTCTTCCTTTAAATTTCCGGGAAAGTGCTGAGTTTCCATATATCCTGGGATCTGAAATACAGCTGATTGCATTGGATTGGATTGGATTAGTTTATTGTCACATGTACTGAGGTACAGTGAAAAGTATTGTTCTGCATACAGTTCAGACAGATCATTCCATACATGAAAAGAAAATACATAGGCCAAACATAAATACACAATGTAGATCCATGGATAGAGGCATCGGGTGAAGCATATAATGTCGTACTACTCAGTAGAGAAATTGGGCGGGATTCTCCGACCCCCCGCCGGGTCGGGGAATCGCCGGGGGGGGGGCGGCGTGAATCCCGCCCCCGTCGGCCGCAGAATTCTCCGGCAGCGGAGATTCAGCGGGGGCGGGAATGGCGCCGCGCCAGTCACCGGCCGCTCACAGCGGCCCCCCGGCGATTCTCTGACCCACGATGGGCCGAAGTCCCGCTGGTTCTCTGCCAGTCCCGCCGGCGTAAATTAGATTGGATCCCTTACCGGCAGGAACTGGCGACGCGGGCGGGCTCTGGGGTCCGGGGGGGGGGGGGGGGGGGGCGCGGGGCGATCTGGCCCTGGGGGGTGCACACGATTGGGGCCCACCAATCCATGGGGGGGGGGGGGGGGGGGGGGGGGGGGGGGCCTGTGCCGTGGGGGAACTCTTTTCCTACGTACCGGCAGTGTCAGTCTCCGCGATGGCCAATGCGTAGCTGAACCCCCCCCCCCGCGCGCATGCGCGGGGATGACGTTAGCGGTCGCTGACACTCCCGTGAATGTGCGGACCCGCGCCGGCCGGCAGAGTCGCTTCTGCCCCGTCTGGCGTAGTGCCAAAGGCCTTCCACGCCAGCTGGCGGTGCGCAAACCACTCTGGCGCCACCTAGCCCCTGAAGGTGCGGAATTCCGCACCTTTGGGGCGGGGCGACGCCAGAGTGGTTCACGCCACTCAGTCTCACCGGGACCCCCCGCCCCGCCGGGTACGGGAGAATCCCACCCAATGTGTGAAGAGATCAGATCAGTCCATAAGAGGGTCGTTTAGGAGTCTGGTAAGAGTGGGGAAAAAGCTATTTTTGAATCTGTCAGTACGTGTTCTCAGATTTTTGTATCTCCTGTCCGATGGAAGAAGTTGGAAGAGTGAGTAAGCCGGGTGGGGGGGGGGGGGGTCTTTGATTGTGCTGCCAGCTTTCCCCAGGCAGCAGGAGGTGTAGACAGAGTCAACGGGTTCATGTGATGGACTGGGCAGTGTTCATGACTCTGTAGTTACCTCCGGTCTTGGGCCGAGCAGTTGCCATACCAGGTGTGATGCAGCGAGATAGGTTACTTTCCATGGTGCATCTGTAAAAGAGTCAATGTGAACATACCAAATTTCTTTAGTTTCCTGAGGAAGTATAGGCGCCGTTCTGCTTTCTTGATGTAGCGTTGATGTGGGTGGATCAGGACAGATATTTGGTGATGTGCACACCTGGGAATTTGAAGCTGTTGACCAACTCCTGTCAGCCCCATTGATGCTGACAGGGGTGTGTACAGTACTTTGCTTCCAGAAATCAATGACCAGCTCATTAGTTTTGCTGACATTGAGGGAGAGATTGTTGTCATTGAACCACTCCACTAGGTTCTCTATCTCCCTTGTGTATTCTGACTAATTCGGCGGGATTCTGTGATCCTGAGGCAAAGTGTTGACACTGTCGGAAATGCCGTTGCGTTTCTCGACGGCGTCAACACGGCCTCAGGATCAGCAATTCTGGCCCTTACAGGGGTGCATGTGCTGTGGCTTCCTTCAATGCGCTGGCCCCGACTCAACATGGCACAGGACTACAGGGGCCAGCACGGAAGAAAGGAGAGGCCGGCCCGCCGATCAGTGGTCCCCTATCGCAGGCCAGGCCAAATCGGAGCCCCCCCCCCCCCCACAGGCTGCACCCCCCCCCCCCCCCCCCCCCCCCATCCCCGATGCTTCCAAGCCAAGGTCCCGCTGGCTGAGAGCAGGTGTGGATGGCACCGGCAGCACTTGCCGTTTTTACGACGGCCGCTTGGCCCATCCCGGGCCGAGGATTGGCGGGCCAGCCACGTAGAGCGGCCCCCGACCGGCGCCAACCACACCAGTGCCAATGGAGTTGATTCTCTACTTTGCGGAGAATCGCATGCCGGTGACATGGCAGCATGGCGCGATTCGCGTCGGTCGCAGGGATTCTTCGCCCTGGACCCGGGCTGACAGAATCCCGCCCAGCATTGTTCGAGATCTGACCCACTACGGACATATTGTCAGCAAAATTGTAGATGGAGTTGGAGCCAAAGTTTGCCATGCAGTCATGTGTGTACGGGGGAGTATAGTAGGGGGCTAAATACGCAGCCTTGCAGGGCCCCGATATTGAGGACTATCGTGGAAGAGGATCCAGTTGCAGAGTGAGGAGCCAAGTCATAGGTTTTGGAGCTTTGATATGAGCTTGGCTGGTATTATGGGCGGCACGGTAACACAGTGGGTAGCACCCCCTGTGCTATCGTGCCCCCAGTTTGCTAGATTTGGTAGAATAAATGCAGCTGAAGAAAATGTTTATGTCTAATGAAATATTCAATTAGATAATTGTATGTATTAAAGTGAAAGTCACTTCAACAAATATAATCTAAGCTGATTTTGATTTGAGTTGAAGCGTGCAATGTGTTTAGTGATAATTGTTAAACAAACAAATGACTAATTAGAATAAAAAATAAAAGCAAATGACTGCAGTTGCTGGAATCTGAAACAAAATTAGAAAATACTGGACAATCACAGCAGGTCTGACAGCATCTGTGGGGGGGCACAGAGCTAACGTTTCCAGTCTGGATTACTCTTTTCTCAAAGCAGGATAAGTATGGCCATTAATCACCAAGTGAAGGGAAGCTAAAAGAGCACTCAGTGAGATAGACAAAGGCATTTAAGGCTATTCTTCAACAATAATTGTCCTGTATATCGCGGAACTGTTATGGCTGAATGTTCAGACCCACTGTATCTCTTAACTCAGTAATGGGCAACCTAGGCTCGTGAGTGGGCCGCATGAGTGGCCCTCCTTCATCTCAGTGGGCTGCAAGATTGAAATTGGGCTTGTTCACTAACTATGGCCCTTGATTAAGATTGAATACATTTAGTAAAAGCCAAATATTTCATAACAAGTTATAGGAAATGCATAATATTCAATATATTAATAGAATGGTCAGGGCAGCACAGTGGCACAGTGGTTAGCACTTCTGCCTACGACGCTGAGGATCCAGGTTCGATCCCGGCCCTGGGTCACTGTGTGTGCAGAGTTTGCACATTCTCCCCGTGTCTGCATGGGTCTCACCATCACAACCCAAAAGATGTGCAGGCTAGGTGGATTGGCCACGTTAAATTGCCCCTTAATTGGAAAAAAAATAATTGGATACTCTTCAAAAAAAAAATTTTTTAAACGGTCATCAAATTCAAATGGTAAAATAAATATTTACGCTTGATTGGATGCAGAGGCTCTCACAGTCAATCTTGTGTGCAATCAGCATGCACTTTGCTTCACTTGCCCTTGCTTCATGTGGGTATCACGTCAGTTTTACTGGTAAGCAAAAAGGTACGCAGATGGAAACCAGCGGAATGTGGCAACTCTGTGCGTGGGCAGCAGTCAACAAAATGTCTTGTTGGCCGTACTCAGAACCCTGATGGGCCATATATGGTCCCCATTTAAGGGCAGCACAGTAGTCTTGTGGATAGCACAGTTGCTTCACAGCTCCAGGGTCCCAGGTTCGATTCCGGCTTGGGTCACTGTCTGTGTGGAGTCTGCACATCCTCCCCGTGTGTGCGTGGGTTTCCTCCGGGTGCTCCGGTTTCCTCCCACAGTCCAAAGATGTGCAGGTTAGGTGGATTGGCCATGATAAATTGCCCTTAGTGTCCAAAATTGCCCTTAGTGTTGGGTGGGGTTACTGGGTTATGGGGATAAGGTGGAGGTGTTGACCTTGGGTAGGGTGCTCTTTCCAAGAGCCGGTGCAGACTCGATGGGCCGAATGGCCTCCTTCTGCACTGTAAATTCTATGATATCTATGCTGCAGATTGCCTAGCACACGATCTTATCGTAGAATATGCCAGCTCATCATAGGACAGAAGCATTAGTCATGGTTCAGTCGGGAAATGCTCTGGAAATAACACTTTGGGCCCCTATTAGTGTCAGCGCTGTGTGGTCAAGCCATGAGCAAATCTGTGTATAAATTGGCAACTTGGAGAAAAGATTTTCAGAAAAACATGATTTGTTCAGGAAAGTGCTGACCGTGATCTGTTTGTGTAATGTGTACAAGAGGAATGTACCTCTCGTACCTATGAAACAGACGAAGATGCTCGGTGTTGAATTACCCCTAATAAAAGAAGCTGCCAGAAGTTCCAAAAAAAAGATCCAGTCAAAACCATTACGGAGATCTTAGCTCCTCCAGAGGTCTCGTAAATGAAAGGTCACCAGACAGAAACCTGACAATGGTTTGACCTCTGAACTGTGGTAAGTTTCCTGACTGGGCAGCGGCAGTCAAAGTAGATTCAATGTCCCCATGATAGGTAAGGGAGAAATCAATTTGAGCACCTGTTTCTATTCTTGCTGGAAAAATACAACTGCATTGATGTTTAATGAGGGTAACATTGGGCTCAGCTTTGACACCCTGTACAAGTAAATAGGCTGTCAAAACGTAATGTATCACAAAGTACTGGAGGCTTCCAGTGACCACAAAACCTTATTCCAGGCAAATTCAGTGGATATATTTCCAACTGGCAAGGTCGGCGATTTTTGGACCAGAAGTAGACTTTACCCATCAGAACATGAGTGGATATTCACTGCATTTCATCTGTGTTAGAAACCATGTGTATTTCTGATGGTGGAACTACTTTGATAGAATCATAGAATGGTTACAATACAGGAGGAGGCCAATCAGCCCATTGCGAAGGCAGTAAGAACTGAGAGGGGGACCAAGATGATGCCAAGCACACGGGGCAAAGAGGCCCCGGCCACACCTGAGCGGGAAGGGCCGCCAGAGCAGATATAGGGCCCTCCCGACGAACGAATGGAGGGAGTTCCTAAAGTAAGAACTCCAAAAGTTCATTAAGATGGAAATGATGGATGCTTGTTGGAGGGGGCTGGGTGTATCGTGCTGTTACTAGGGGGGGGGGGGAAGGGGGGAAATGTTCTGCTGACGGGGCAGGGACTTCTGCTGTGGGACAATAGGGAGGTCGGGGATGGGGGCTGCCGGGGGGCGGGCCTGCGGATGTGTGGGGCGCGAGCTGGAGACTGGCCCAAGAAAGGTGATGGCTGATCGGCAGAGGGGGGGAGGGGGAGTGGTGATATGCATCACTGTAAATACACAAGGGGTTAATGTAAATACACTGCAACTAAGTAAACACTACAGGGAGCACCAGAGACGTCATGACCTGCAGACATACAGCTAATGAACACATAGAATAGGACACGACCAATGGGCAGTCAAGACACCCAGAGGTGACGCTACCACAACGGGGCATTACACAACCCATATATAAGGACAGGGCACACACGCTCTGTCTCTTTCCACAGGCGTCACTTAGTGAGTAGGACACAGGCAGATCAGAAGCATCACACCCACCACGTGGCTTAGAGCAGACTGGTTAGTTAGACTGAGTTACTACAGCAAGATTTGCAGGAGAGTCAAACTCATAGAGAACTGTGCTAATGGTTCAATAAATCACATTGAATTACTTCAAAGTCTGGAGTATCGTTTGGTCAAAGCTGCATCGAGTTGCAGCCTGTGTTATCCCAGAGTACATAACACAAAGGGGGGGGGGGGCAATGAGCACCCCCAACCAGGCTGATCACATGGAATGCAAGAGGGCTAAATGGGCCGGTTAAGAGGGCACGCGTGTTCACGCATTTGAGGGGATTGAAGGCGAACGTGGCAATGTTGCAGGAGACGCACATTAGAGTAACTGACCAGGTCAGACTAAGGAAGGGATGGGTCGGACAGGTTTTCCACTCGGGGCTGGACTCTAAGACTAGAGGGGTCGCGATCCTGATTAATAAGCAAGTGTCATTCGCAGCGGGAAGAATAGTGGCGGACGTGGGGGTCGGTACATAATGGTCAGTGGAAAGCTGGAGGGGCTGCCGGTGGTACTCGTGAATGTGTATGCGTTGAATTGGGATGATGTGGACTTCATAAGGAGGATGTTGGGGAAGATCCCGGACCTGGATTCGCATAAGCTGGTTATGGGGGGGGGACTTCAACACAATCATTGACCCAAGGCTAGACCGATCTAGCTCAAGGACAGACAGGGTGCCAGCAATGGCAAAGGAGCTAAAGGGGGTTATGGAGCAGATGCAGGGGGTGGGCCCATGGAGATTTGGGCGGCCGAGAGTGAATGAGTTTTCCTTCTACTCGCACGTGCACAAAGTGTACTCCCGGATTGACTTTTTATCCTGAACAGGGCTTTTCTGATGGGGGGGGGGGGGGGGGGGGGGGGGGAGGACACTTAATACTCAGCGATCGTGATCTTGGATCATGCCCCGCACTGGGTTGACCTACAGGTGAGCAAGGAGAGTAGCCAGCGCCCGCACTGGAGGCTGGACGTGGGACTTTTAGCTGTGTGGGCGGCTGGCTAAATGTATCCAGAACTATCTGGAAGTCAACGACACAAGGGAAGTTTTGGCTGCGGTACTCTGGGAGGCGCTGAAGGCGGTGGTTAGAGGGGAGCTGATCTCGATACGCGCCCACAGGGAGAAGGCAGACAGAGCAGAGAAGGGCCGAATGATAAAGGAAATACTACAGGTTGACAGGAGGTATGCGGAGAGGGAACGACGGAGGCTACAGGTGGAGTTTGGCTTGTTAACTACAGGGAAGGCGATACAGCAGCTGAGGAAGATGAGGGGTGCGATCTATGAATATGGGGAGAAGGCCAGTAGAATGCTCGAGCAGCACCTTAGAAAGCAGGAGGCGGCCAGGGAGATTGGGAAAGTAAGGGACAGAGATGGGAACCTGATCGGAGATTTAGCTGGGGTCAATAAGGCGTTCGAGGAATTGTAAAGCAGGCCGTATGACTCGGAACCCCCCAGCTGGGCCGGAGGGGATGAGGCAATTCTTAGGGGGGCTGAAGTTCCCAAAAGTTGATGAAGTCTTGGTAGAAGTGCTGGGGGCCCCGATCGGTTTGGAAGAAATAGCAGAAGGGCTGAAGGCCATGCAGTCTGGTAAAGCCCCGGGACTGGATGGGTACCCCATGGAGTTTTACAAAATGTTCTCTGGGATGCGGAGGTCACTGTTGATGAGGACATGTAATGAGGCAAGGGAGAGAGGGGGGCTTCCCCCAACGATGTCATAGGCCACTATCTCATCGAACCTGAAGCGGGATAAGGACCCGGAGTTATACGGGTCCTACAGACCAATCTCCCGACTAAATGTAGACGCCAAATTTTTGGCTAAGATCTTGTCTTCAAGGATTGAGGACTGCGTCCCGGACGTGATTGGGGCGGACCAGACGGGATTTGTTAAGAGGAGGCAGTTGGCGGCCAATGTAAGAAGGCTGTTGAATGTTATCAAGATGCCCCCAGAGGGTAGGGATGTAGAGGTAGTGGTCGCAATGGATGCAGAGAAGGCATTTGACCGGGTGGAATGGGATTATCTGTGGGTGGTACTGGGACACTTTGGATTTGGGTGGGGCTTCATTGACTGGGTCAGGCTGCTGTATCAGGCCCCTGTGGCAAGTGTTCGGATGAACAGGCTGACATCGAGCTATTTTAGGCTGCACCAGGGCACGAGGCAGGGATGTCCCCTCTCCCCGCTGTTGTTTGCACTGACCGTAGAAAGGCTGGCAATTGTGTTGAGAGCCTCAAAGTGCTGGAACGGATTGGTCCGGGGAGAGTGAAACACAGAGTCTCGCTATACGCGGACGATCTGCTCTTATATGTGTCAGACTCATTGGAAGGGATGGAAGAAATTATGGGGATTCTGGGGGATTTTGGCCGTTTTTTGGGTTATAAATTGAACATGGGGAAAAGTGAGATGTTCACGATCCAGGCAAGGGGGCAGGAGAGGCGATTGGGGGAGCTGCCGTTTAGAGTGGTAGGGGGAAGCTTTCGATACCTGGGCATCCAGATGGCGCTGGAATGGGAACATCTGCACAAGCTAAATCTGGCCTGACTAGTAGACCAAATGAAGGAGGATTGTCGGAGGTGGGACATGCTCCTGCTCTCACTGGCTTGGAGGGTACAGACAGTGAAAATGACGGTTCTCCCGAGGTTCCTGTTTGTGTTTTAGTGTCTTCCCACCTTTATTCCACGGTCCTTTTTTAAACGGGTTAACAAGGTCACCTCGGGCTTTGTATGGGCGGGTAAGACCCCGCAAGTTAAAAAGGGGACGCTGGAGCGCAGTCGGGGGGAGGGCGGGCTGGCACTCCCGAACTTTAGTCATTATTACTGGACGGCAAATATAGCCATGTTCCTGCCGGCACGCTACTCCACCAGCCCCATGGTGGTGGCGGCCCTGAAAGTCTGGGGGCAATGGAGGAGACATGTGGGAGCAGAGGAAGCATTGGTCTGGTCCCCAATTTGCAATAACCACCGGTTTGCCCTGGGGAGGTTAGATGGAGGGTTCCGGAGATGGTAGAGAGCAGGGATCAAGAGAATGGTCTTGAGAATGGATCAAGAGAATGGGCAGCAGGGTAGCATGGTGGTTAGCATAAATGCTTCACAGCTCCAGAGTCCCAGGTTCGATTCCCGGCTGGGTCACTGTCTGTGTGGAGTCTGCACGTCCTCCCCCTGTGTGCGTGGGTTTCCTCCGGGTGCTCCGGTTTCCTCCCACAGTCCAAAGATGTGCAGGTTAGGTGGATTGGCCATGCTAAATTGCCCGTAGTGTCCTAATAAAAGTAAGGTTAAGGGGGGGGGGGGGTTTGTTGGGTTACGGGTATAGGGTGGATACGTGGGTTTGAGTAGGGTGATCATGGCTCGGCACAACATTGAGGGCCGAAGGGCCTGTTCTGTGCTGTACTGTTCTATGTTCTATGTTCTATGTTCTATGGTGATATGTTTATAGAAGGGAGCTTTCCTAGCTTGAAGTGAAATTTGAACAGACGGGAGGGAATGAATTTAGGTACCTGCAGGTGCGGGACTTCCTACGCAGGCAGGTCTCAACCTTCCCGTTCCTACCACCAAGGGGGATACAGGACGGGGTAGTTTCCAGAGTGTGGGTGGGAGAAGGGAAGGTTTCGGACATTTATAAGAAGCTTATGGGGTCAGAGGAAACACAGACCGAGGAACTGGAACACAAATGGGAAGAGGAGTTAGGAGGAGAGGATGGTCTCTGGGCGGATGTGTTGAGTAGAGTCAACGCGTCCACAGCATGTGCCAGGCTCAGCCTGATACAGTTTAAGGTCGTTCACCGGGCTTTCATGATAGTGGCCCGGATGAGCAGGTTCTTTGGGGTGGAAGACAGGTGTGCAAGGTGTGCAGGAGGACCAGCAAACCATGTTCACATATTCTGGACATGCCCGAAGCTTAGGGGACTCTGGCAGAAGTTTGCGGATGTCATGTCCAAAGTATTGTAAACAAGGGTGGCACCGAGTCCAGAGGTGGCGATTTTCAGGGTGTCGGAAGACCCAGGAATCCAGGAGGAGAAAGAGGCAGACATTCTGGCCTTTGCCTCTCTGGTAGCCTGGAGACGAATACTATTAGCTTGGAGGGACTTAAAGCCCCCAAAGTCGGAGACGTGGCTATCGGACATGGCTAGCTTTCTCTGTCTGGAGAAAATCAAGTTCGTCTTGAGAGGGTCAATGTTAGGGCTCGCCCGGAAGTGGCAAGGCAACCGTTCGTTGACTTCTTTAGGAAAAATTGACCGTCAGCAGAAGTGGTGGGGGGGGGCTGTGGGGGTAGTTTAGTGTCGAGTAGGAGGTGAGAAAAGGTGGGGCCTGTGAGGGAGAAAGACAGCTTTTGCACTATGTTTATAATTGTATTTACACTGTTTCTTCTGTTACTGTTATAAAACCATAAATACCTCAATTAAATTTTTATTTAAAAAAAGATGGAAATTATGGAAATGGTGAAGCTGGCGGCAGCGGAGGCACTGAGCACCCTGGAGAAGACAGAAAGGTGGCTGGAGATGCAGGAAGTAACAATCAAGGAGCTGGGTAAGGCCGTGACCGACCAGAGCGATCTTATCATCTCACTGGAGACAGATGTAGCAAGGTTGGTAGCGACACAAGGGACACGAAGAGGAAAGGTTGAGGACCAAGAAAATTGGTTGCAACACCAGAACGTCCACATTGTGGTCCTAATGGAGAGAACCCTACGGACTACATGGTCCAGATCCAAGGCAAACTGGTTGGACGGGAAAGCTTCCCCAAACCGCCAGAAGTGGACAGAGCCCACAGGTCACTTCAGTCAAAGCCCAAAGCTAGGAAACAGCCATGTGCCGCCATTGCGAAGTTGCACCGGTACCACGACCGGGAAAGGATCTTAAACTGGGTGAGCCATCCAAGGTCCTCCAATTGGGAGCGTCACTCGATCCAGGGATCCCAAGACACTGGGGCAGACCTGGCCAAGCGCCGGGCAGAATTTAACAAAGTTAAGGCGGGCCTTTATGAAAACACTGTGCGGTTTGGAATGCTGTATCCTGCCAAACTCTGGGTGACTTTCCAGGGCAGGTAGTACTATTTCACTGCACCGGCGGACAAGGAGGAGTTTGTCCACAAGCATGGGCTGGGGAGGCAATGTAACCAACTGTGCTAGTCACCACTAGTAATATATTACATGTATTATGGCACAGCCCGTATAGTAGAGGTACATGGGTAAATCCCTGCCTGCTGGCTCCATCCAGTAGGCGGCGTATAAATGTGTGTGTGTTCGCCAGTGCTGCAGCCATTCTGGTTCCAGCTACAGGAGGCATCACATCTTGCTCAATAAAGCCTCGATTATTCCACTACTCTCGTCTTTGTGGTAATTGGTTTTGTTTTCTTTTTTTTTTAAATTTAGAGTACCCAATTACCTTTTCCCATTAAGGGGCAATTTAGTGTGGCCAATCCACCTACTCTGCACATCTTTTGGGTTGTGGGGGCGAAACCCACGCAGACACGGGGAGAATGTGCAAACTCCACACGGACAGTGACCCAGGGCCGGGATTCGAACCCGGATCCTCAGCGCCGTAGGCAGCAATGCTAACCATTGCGCGACTGTGCTGCCCGTCTTTGTGGTAATTGATTGTGCATCAATTTATTCAGCAAGAATTTTTAAAACGATGGATCTCCCCATCAAGCCTGAGCCCTCAAGCAGCCAACACTATGTCCGCCTTTGACCACTGGCTAGCCTGCTTCGAAAGCTACCTCCAAACAGCCACTGAGGAACCCTCGGACTCGCAGAAGCTCCAAGTCCTCTATTCACGGGTTTGCCCTGACATTTTTCCTCTCTTCCAGAATGCGCCGACCTACTCCAAAGTGATGGAGCTCCTGAAGGGACATGACGTTCGACCAGTCAACCAAATATACGCCAGGCACCTCATGGCCACGAGACAGCAACTCCCCGGGGAGTCTCTGGATGATTTCTGGTGTGCCCTGCACATCCTAGGTAAGAACTGTGACTGCCCAGGCAGTTTTGGCAGTCCAGCACACCGAACGTTTAATTAGAGACGCTTACGTCACGGTCATGAGGTCTGCGTACGTCCGCCAGCGGCTACTGGAAGGGGGTACGCTTGATCTTGTGGGAACTAGGCAGCTCGCTAATTCGTTAGAAGTGGCCTCCCGTAACGTCCAGTCCTAGGCCACCGACCGCGCAGCACACTCGTGGGCATCGTGGGTCCCACCAGCTGCTGACTCCAGCTCACCGCAAGCCTGCGCCACGCGGCAGCTAGCCAACTCTGGGGGGCCCAAGTGCTATTATTGCGGTTAAAACAAACACCCCGGCAGCGCTGCCCGGTGCGGAGCGCGACCTGCAACGGCCGTGGGAAGAAGGGACAATTTGTTTCTGTTGCCAGGCCCATTCGGTCGCCGCTGTTTCCAGGCCCGGCAACCCTACACCCCCCCAAGTGCAACCCAGAGGTGCCGCCATTTTCGCCTCCACAAGCCACGTGCGGCCCGTGGGCACCGCCATCTTTGATGCCACCCACCATGTGCGCCCCGTGGGTTCTGCCATCTTCGGCACCATTTTGGAAGGCGCCTCAGGACCCTGTTCGTCTGGCCATTCATCGCCTGCCGCTACCTCCACCACCGCTGACCAGCCGGGACCTCCCAGCATCTGCCGCAGCTCGCCTCTATCAGCCTGGATCAGTCTCGGCCCCGCAACCTCGCGAACGCAACACCGACGGTGAAGATCGATGGGCACGAGACGACCTGCCTTTTTGACTCCGGGAGCACAGAGAGCTTCATCCACCCCATTATGGTAAGGCGCTGCTCCCTCCTGGTACACCCTGTCACCCAGAAAATCTCCCTGGCCTCCGGTTCCTATTCCGTGGAAATCCGCGGGTACTGCATCGCGACCCTCACCGTCCAAGGCGTAGAGTTCAGCAACTTCCGGCTCTACGTCCTCCCCCACCTCTGCGCTGCCCTGTTACTCGGCCTGGACTTTCAGTGCCATCTCCAAAGCCTAACCTTAAAATTCGGCGGACCCCCTCACCGTATGGGGCCTCACGACGCTTAAGGTCGACCCACCTTCCCTGTTTGCGAAACTCACCCCGGATTGCAAACCCGTCGCCACTAGGAGCAGATGATACTGTGCCCAGGACAGGACCTTCATCAGGTCGGAGGTCCAACGGCTTCTGCAGGAAGGGGTTATTGAGGCCAGCAACAGTCCTTGGAGAGCTCAAGTGGTAGTAGTAAGGACTGGGGAGAAGCACAGGATGGTCATTGACTACAGTCAGACCATCAATCAGTACACGCAGCTCGATTAGTACCCCTCCCACGCATATCCGACATGGTCAATCAGATTGCGCAGTATAGAGTCTTTTCCACAGTGGACCCGAAGTCCACCTACCACCAGCTCTCTATCTGCCCGGAGGACCGCCACTACACTGCGTTCGAAGCAGATGGCCGCCTCTATCACTTCCTTAGGGTTCCCTTCGGCGTCACTAATGGGGTCTCGGTCTTCCAGCGAGAGATGGTCTGAATGGTTGACCAGTACGGCCTGCGGGCCACCTTCCCGTATCTAGATAATATCACCATCTGCGGCCACGATCAGCTTGACCACGACACAAACCTCCAAAGATTCCTCCAGACCGCCAAACGCCTTAATCTCACGGACAATAAGGAGAAATGCGTGTTCCGCACCAACCGCTTACCCATCCTTGGCTATGTCGTGGAAAATGGAGTCCTAGGGCCCCACCCCAACTGCATGGGCCCCCTCATGGAACTCCCACTCCCCCACTGCCCCAAGGCCCTGCAACGATGCCTGGGGATTTTCTCCTACTATGCCCAGTGGGTCTCTAATTATGCAAACAAGGCCCGTCCACTCATTCAGTCCACAGTTTTTCCTCTGACGGCTGAGGCCCGCCAGGCCTTCAACCGTATCAAGGCCGACATCGCCAAGGCCACGATACACGCGGTTGACGAGTCTCTCCCCTTCCAGGTGGAGAGCGATGCATCGGACGTAGCTCTGGCCACCACCCTCAACCAGGCAGGCAGGCCCGTGGCCTTCTTTTCCTGCACCCTCCACGCCTCCGAAATGCTGCACTCCTCTGTCGAAAAGGAGGCCCAAGCCATTGTTGAAGCTGTGCGACATTGGAGGCATTACCTGGCCAGCAGGAGATTCACTCTCCTCACTGACCAACGATCGGGTGCCTTTATGTTTAATAATACAAAGCGGGGCAAGATCAAAAATGGCAAGATCTTGAGGTGGAGGATCGAGTTCGCCACCTATAATTATGAGATCTTGTATCGCCCGGGGAAGCTCAATGAGCCCCCTGGTACATATGCCAGCGCTCAAGTGGACCATCTCAGGGCTCTCCACTATGGCCTCTGCCATCCGGGGGCACCCAGTTCTTCCATTTCATCAAGACCCGCAACCTGGCCTACTCCATTGAGGAGGTCAGGACCATCACCAGAGACTGCCAAGTCTGTGCAAAGTGCAAGCCGCACTTCTACTGGCCAAATCGAGCGCACCTGGTGAAGGTCTCCCGCCCCTTTGAGCACCTCAGCATAGACTTCAATGGGCCCCTTTCCTCCACCGACCGAAACACGTACTTTCTGAACGTGATTGATGAGTACTCCCAGTTCCCTTTCGCCATCCCATGCCCCGATATGACTTCTACCACGGTAATTAGGGCCGTCCACAGCACCTTCACTCTGTTCGGTTTCCCCACCTATATCCACAGCGATTGGGCATCCTCTTTTATGAGCGATGAGCTACATCAGTTCCTGCTCAGCAAGGACATTGCTTCGAGCAGGACGATCAGGTACAACCCCCGGGGAAAGGTGGAGGTGGAGAAGGAGAACAGGACGGTCTGGAAGGCCATCCTGCTGGCCCTGCAGTCTAAAAATCTCCCAGTCTCCCGCTGGCAAGAGGTCTTCCTCGACGCGCTCCACTCCATCCAATCACTCCTCTGCACCGCGACTAACGAGACCCCTCACGAACGCATGTTTGCCTTCACCAGGAAGTCCACCTCCGGGGTCTTGCTCCCAACATGGCTGACAGTTCCTGGACCCGTCCTCCTTTGGAAGCATGTGCGGAACCATAAGTCGGACCCCTTAGTCGAAAAAGTCCACCTCCTGCTTGTGAACCCGCAGTACACCCCGGGACACATTCTCCCTCCGGGACCTGGCACCCGCTGGATCCTCATCCATGACCCCCGACCTGACACCGCCCCCCCCCCCCCCCCCCCCCCCCCGGTTGCCTCATTCACCCCTGCGCCACTCACCCTCCCTGCAGCGAACCTCACCGTAGCCCCCGCCCCAGTAGAATCCGCCCTCCCACTGGTTCCACTCAGGGGTGACGAAGACAAGGACAACACGATCCCGCTGTCGCAGGTGACCAAGTCGGTGCCCACATCACCAGGACTGAGGCGATCGCAGAGGAGGGTCAAGGCCCCCGACAGACTTAACTTGTAATGTTTTCTACTACCCCCGCCGTACTCTTTTTTTAACAGGGGGTGAATGTGGTAGTCACCATTAGTAGTATATTACATGTATTACAGCACTGCCTGTATAGTAGAGGTACATGGGTAAATCCCTGCCTGCTGGCTCCGCCTAGTAGGCGGTGTATAAATGTGTGTGCTCGCCGGTCATGCAGCCATTCTGGTTCCAGCTACCGGAGGCACCACATCTTGCTCAATAAAGCCTCGATTATTCCACTACTCTCGTCTTTGTGGTAATTGATAGTGTATCAGCAACAATGAACCAGACTTCGCAAGAAATCGAATGACGGAGCGTGGAGAGATTATTTGCGTGGGACTGAACCACCTTCTTTAAAATTCTGATTTCTAAAGGTGGTGCACAGAGCACACCTAACCAGAACCTGAATGAGCAGGTTCTTGCCGGAGGTGGGGGAGAAATGTGAACGGTGCCAGGGAGGTCCGGCCATCCACATGTTCTGGGCCTGCCCCAGACTTGTCGGGTACTGGAGGGCCTTCTTTGAGGCAATGTCCATGGTTGTGGGGGTGAGGATGGAACTGTGCCCAAAGGTGGCAGTCTTCAGGGTTTCAGAGCAGCCAGAACTCTTTATGGGGAGGGGACCGACACCCTGGCCTTTGCCTCCCTGATCGCCCGCCGGAGAATCCTGCTCAGCTGCTGATTGGCAGCACCATCCAAACCTGCAGACTGGTGTCTGACCTGGCAGAATTTCACGGGCTGGAGAAAATAAAATTTGCCATCTGGGGGTACCTGTAATTAAGCAATTTGGCCACAGTGGGATGTATAACAAAGGCAGATCAGTGAAAGGGGGACCACAGCCGCAGTGGGAGGACATGTGAGGATTTCTGATTGTCTTTCTCTTCCCTTTTATTTTTGTTTTCTTTTGTTTTGTTTGTTCTTATTTTATAACTTCAATTTGTTCCATTGTGGGGGGTTTTCTGTTTTGCTTTGCGCGGGTGTGCAACATGTAACTTAACTGATGAGCTGAAGTGTGAAACATAAAATGTCAACACCAATAAATTCTTATTTTGTTTATTTGAAACAGAGATGAGGCGGATTTATTTCTTTCAGAGGGCCGTGAGTCTCTGCAACGCTCTTCTTTAAAAGGCAATAGAAGCAGAGTCTTTGGATATTTTTAAAGCAGAGATTCTTGCTTAACAAGGGGATTGATTGGGCAGCACGGTGGCACAGTGGTTAGCATTGCTGCCTACAGCGCTGAGGACCCGGGTTCGAATCCCGGCCTGGGTCACTGTCCGTGTGGAGTTTGCACATTCTCCCCGTGTCTGCATGGGTTTCACCCCCACAACCCAAAGATGTGCAGGATAGGTAGATTGAACAATCTAAATTGCCCCTTAATTGGACAAAATAATTGGGTACTCTAAATTTATTTTAAAAAAATAAAAAATAAGGGGATTGATGCACAATCAATGGACACGAAACGTGGATAAAGTCCGAACGATAGGCTTTAATACACAAGAAGTAGACCCGGCAGCAGACGTACAGAAGAATGGCAGACTGCCGGGGCACACAGGTTCTTATACCCCGCCTCTTAGGCGGAGCTACCTACCTCTCAGCCAATCGGCTGAGAGGCACATGACATGCCTGGGCCAATGGGCAGCGAGACACCTGCACCAATGGCAGCTCACACTTCCAGGTACCGTAATACCCCTAGTCATACTACCACAGGGATGAAAGGTTATCATTTGGTAGTAATTTGGGGTTGAAGTGACAATCGGAACAGCCATGATCTTATTGAGTGACTCGAGAGGATGAGTGGCCTACTCCTGCTCCTTGTTCAAAAATAGAAAATGCTGGAAAATCTCAGCAGGTCTGACAGCATCTGTGGAGAGAACAGGTCTAACATTTCGAGTCTAGATGACTCTTTGCCAAAGCTCTCATTCACATGTTTATATTACATGTTCATTTGAGTAACTGGATGGATCAGGGAGCATTATGTAACTCGGCTGACATTTTAAGTATTGCCTGCTACATGCTGCCCAGAACATGTTCCTGATTATGAAGGCCCAAAGGAAGAGTCAAAGTGCAGCAAGGTAGTCACGGAGATGAGCAGGAGCCTGTGAAACAGATCTCAGTGTGACTTGTGTGAACTATTTAGCAAGCTGTTGTACGGGTAATGTGTCCACTGCACGGTTAGACCGGTCTACAAATTTCCATATGCCCTCCAGAAATACTCCTTCACCGACAGTCTTAAATCTTCAGGCAACTCGCAAATGTCACATTCCTGCCATCTGATCATCCGTGCTCCTGAACCTTTGCAAGAACACACTGTGCATTCAAATCTTCAGTGGAATTAGATTCTTATTGTCAAACCAGATTGCGTGCTATTGCCGAGTGTTTCTTTCCATGCTACTTTCTCATGTTGACGGTGTGTGATGAATATGCTCTTAACGCTAGCTGAGGGAACATGAGGAAAATAGAGCTGAAAGCCAGAAGGAGGAACAGGAGGAACTGTAAAAAGAACAGGAAAGCATTCTGGAGACAAGTCAGATGCAAACAAAGGACCTAGAGAGACAGTAACTTCCTTTTAGATCCCCCAACTTAAGTTAATTCTCTACCACACGTGCGCCGTGCAACAACCCGGAGGTGCAGACGTATGGACGGGGCATTTAAACTCCCAACCCACTTTTTCATGACTGATTGAGTAAAGCACTGAACCGGCTGAATGAAAATTGAAAGGACAGCACTAACTGGGTCGACTTGCCCCAATGTTAGGTAAGTTTTTACCCTTATTTATTTGAGGTTTTTTCCTTGCTCCAGGATCATCGAGCAGGGGCAGGCGACATCGAGAGCCATTTTTGGGGGTAGGTTTATGTTTTATATTATTTGTGTTTAGCCTTTCTAAATATGTTTGAAATGCAAATAAAGTGACAACTTTGGCTTGTCATGAGGTTGTTAATTCCATTATAAGGGTACATTACTGTATAAAGTGAGTTTGGAGTCACAAAAGAGAAATAAAGTTTTTTTAACTTTGTTTGTTGTGAAGATGTAACCTTCAGCAATCACTCACTAACAAGTATGATTGTTCACCTAAGATACTCCGTGTTACTGGTATCGGGTTCTGTGGGTCTTTGGGTGGCTGATAAACCCAAAACTAGAGCCGCATTTTCAATCATTCACTTGGCAGGAGTTTACAAAAGGTGGGATCTTGGACGCTACGTCACAGGTATTCCTTTCTCAGGCTCCTTTTCCGGGCTTCCTTTTGTCATCGAGTGATCCTGAAGAATTGTGTCCCTTCAATCAGGAGGTTCATCCAAGTAGGTCTCTTCTCAGCAAGGGTCTCCCAGGCATTGACGTCCATGTGCCATTTCTTGAGGTAAGCCTTCAGGGTGTTTTCGAAGAGCTTCCTTTGTCCTCCTCTTGTTCGGGAGCCTTCCTTGAAAAGTTGAAGAAGATTTGCTTTGGCAGTCAAGACTCTGACATCCTAAGCATATGGGCGGCCCAGCGGAGTTAGTTTCGAATGATCATGGCCTCGATATTGATGCTATTGACTCCTTCAAGGACACTAAAGTTAGCACACCGGTCCTCCCAGCTGATTCAGAGCTAAAGCACATTTGGATTTTACAATTTATTTTAAGATATATTTAAGAATCTCATTGATGTAATGTTCATCATTGCAAGCCTCAGTGAATACCTCAAATGCTTTAATGAATTTGAATGCCTTAGTTGACCTATGCAAGCCTCCTGTAAGCAGCTTCCTGTAAGCTAATGTGAACGATCTCTCTGACAGGTATTGCAGAAACCAGTGCAGATTCAAAATCATTGCTTCACCTCCGCTGGGGCATCACACTTACAGCTTGGCTTCTGGAAAACCTTAAACTTCTTTTGAGGAGTGGACATAGGCACAGGGATCTTGAGAGAAGAGTCAGGTTACATCTTCGCCTGGCGAGGAAACAAATCAAATAACCACCCCTGAGAGTTCTCTGACAAAGTACATCCTGAAATGATGTCAAAGGAGATGTGTGCCAGGACACTATGCTTCAGCAGCTGCTATTTTCAGACTTTGAGCTTGTAAAATTAACAATTGATGTGTCTGAACCCTCTCGCTCTCCTCATCTCACTCTCTCCCTCCCTCTCTCCCCTCTCTCCCCCATCTCCCCTCCCCTACCCTTTACAAATAGGCAGAACCATTGTGTTTATGTGCGAAAATATATTTTATTGACCATTGTGTTTAAGTGAGAAAATTTACTTTATTGCAAGAAATTTGGAAAAGTTGAGGTTATTACACAAATGTCATTGTTCAGCTGATAAAGTTGAACATTAAGTTAAATGTTAGCTTGCTTCAATGTTTGATTTTTTAAAAATATTTTTGTTGATAAATGTTTTACATTAAACTTTACAAGCTTCTACAAATGTCTTACTGAAACATCAAAACACAATATTTAATTAGAGATAATTCTAAATCATAGAATCATAGAATTTACAGTGCAGAAGGAGGCCATTCGGCCCATCAAGTCTGCACCAGCCCTTGGAAAGAGCACCCTACTTAAGCCATCACCTCCACCCTATCCCCGTAACCCAGTAACCCCATCTAGCCTTTTGGACATTAAGGGCAATTTAGATTGGCCAATCCACCTAACCTGCACATCTTTGGACTGTGGGAGAAAACCGGAGCACCCGGAGGAAACCCACGCAGACACGGGGAGAACGTGCAGACTCCACACACAGAGTGACCCAAGCTGGAAATCGAACCTGGGACCCTAGCGCTGTGAAGCAACAGTGCCAACCACTGTGCCAATGTGCCACCCGTGAATAAGATAATTGAAGTAAACAAGGCAGAAACATAATAACACAGTGGCACTGGTTAGCAGTGTTGCCTCACAACACCAACAGCCCATGTTCAATTTGGACCTTGGGTGCTGTGTGGTGTGCACATTCTCCCCTTGTCTGCCTGGGTTTCCTTGAACCATAGAATAGAAACATAGGGCGAGATTCTCCCTAAACGGGAGAAATCGTAAAGCTGCCGTAAAACCCGGGCGGGTTATACAGCAGCGCGCCCCTTCCCGACGGGGGACCGATTCTGGTCCCCGGTCGGGGCTAGCAGCCCGACGCCATAGGCTCTGGCAAGACGGGCTTAACGAAAATCGTTAAGCCCTCTTACCGGAGTTAGCACAGGCTGACGCGTCATATGACGTCAGCCGCGCATGCACAGTTTGGAAGACTCCAACCCGCGCATGCGCGGGTGACGTCATCGCGTTTTTGCGCGAAACCCGCGCATGCGCGGGCCGGGTTGCCCCTCAGCCGCCCCGCGAATGGATACTGCGGGGCGGCGGAAGGACAAGTAGTGCGCGGGCATCGGGCCCGCTGCCCGCGATCGGTGCCCACCGATCGCGGGCCCATGGCACCCTTGGCACGGCCGTGGTACTGCCGTGCCAATCGGTGCCATGGTTATAAAAAGCGAGTTAGTGACGCCGTTTTTACGAACGGCAAGACCAGGTGTGTTTGCCGTTCGTGAAAACGGCGGAAAGGGCTGGGACTTCGGCCCATCTAACAGCTGAGAATCGCTGCCGGCCGTAAAAAAACGGCGATTCGGGTCGGGACTTCGGCGGGGGGGTGGGAGAATAGCGGGAGGGCGGCAAAAATGTCGGGAAAGCCCTCCCGCTATTCTCCCACCCGTCGTGGGGGGCGGAGAATTTCGCCCATAGAATTTATACAGTGCAGAAGGAGGCCATTCTGCCCACCAAGTCTGCACCAGCCCTCTGAAAGAGCACACTCCCTGGCGCCACAGCACCGCCCACCCACTCCCTCTCCGCCCTATCCCCGCACCCTAACCTGTACATCCCTGGACACTAAGGGGCAATTTAGCATGGCCAATCCACCTAACCCGCACATCTTTGGACTGTGGGAGGAAACCGGAGCACCTGGAGGAAACCTATGCACACACGGAGACAATGTACAAACTCCACACAGATAGTCACCCAAGGCCAGAACATAAGCCACGTCCCTGGCACTGTGAGGCATCAGTGCTAACCGCTGTGCCAATGTGCAGCCGCGGTTGCCTTCGGGTGCTCCGGTTTCCTCCCACAGTCCAACGATGTGCAGGTTAGGTAAATTGGCCATGCTAAATTACGCCCTAGTGTACAAAGCTTAGGTAGGTTACAGGGATAGGGCGGGAGTGTGGGACTGGGTCATGTTAGATGGGCCGAATGGCTTTCTTCTGCACTGCAATAATTCTATGAATCTATAAACCAAATTTTTAAAAATCAGATGTTGCAAGGACAGTGACAGAAAAAAGCCCTGTGGCGCTTTTAAAATCTTTTGACCATAATCTAAATTAAAACATACAAACACTTTCAAGCATGCCGCAAGTAAAATTATATAATAATATAGTGCAAATTTAAATTGTTTCATAGTGTTGTTTACTGAAGTGTGATTAACACGCCTCTGTTTAAAGGCGTGTGCTTAACACTGCTATGGCTCTGTATGTGTAATTATGCTCGGAGTCGCCAGGTGCCGTATTGAGACACCGTCACAAGTATATCAAGGTCAGGTTCAAAGTAATAAATCTGTACACCGATTAGTAAGTCCAAACGATTGGTGTTTATTATAACAAATATAATAAATACACATGCATACGCTAAAGAGACTAACTTACTTCTAATACTAAACAACTAAATACTTATCTAGACAGGAACAGGCAAGGTCAGGGAACAAGGCCTTCGTCCCGTTCTTGGTCTGCAACTTTCTGAATCGTAAAGTTGTCAAGATCTAGCAAGGTCTGGATCACGTAGCGATCGTTGTATTGGCACTTACAGTTCGATGGCTGATGGCTCAACGGCTGGTGATGAAACTGGAGTCAGGATGCGATGTAACAAACAACAGACTTGGGCCGGAGTAAGCAAGCAGTCCTGAGCCGGAGCAAAGCAGACCGAACCATGTGCGGGGTCTACTCTTATAGATCCTAGAAGTCCGTGCCCCCTTGGGGCGGTTCTTTCACCTGCAAGGTATCGATTGGGTCTTTCCCAATCGATATCTTCCAAACCCCCCAATCTGAGGGTCGTTCCTCGATGGGTAGGGCGGTCCCTACGGCTCTTTGTGTTGGTTGCTGTGGCGCCATTCTGTCTGGGCGTCTACGGAAAAGTATCCATTGATACTTAAATGTTTCTATTGCGCGGGGTCTGGATCTGGATCACCTCATTACTATGCAGATCTGTTTCCATTTGCACCTTTGGCTGAAACTCTGCACCTGGCCAAAAACTGGTTTCTGTGCGTGCAGAATGCAAATTAGTCTTCTGCAAGCTGCTTGTCCTCACTAAGACTGTTTTTCCCTGCAGCCTTAGCAGTTCTCCATTTTGTAGCCCAGTGTCCATCTTAGATGGCTACAATAGATTTAAACAAAATAAAAACTATGGTCACTTTCAACTTAAATAATAATTTTTTTTAAATGATTTTGAAAGAACCAACAACAGCTATGTCTGTTTAAAAGAAAGAGCAAAACAAACTTTTTAGAACTTCTACGTACCTTTAAAACACTTGTTAAATATGTAGCCTGTTGTCTTCAATATAAATGTACAGTTTGGATGCCTGCCCACAATAGGCGTTCCCAACCTGACCACATCATAAGGGGGCGGGGCTACACTTCTCCTGCGCTGTGCTGAAATCTGCGCAGACTGTTGCACTGGAGGCCCAAGGCTGTAGCAGGAAGAGCAAGGTGCGGAATTCTCTGACCCCCCGCAGGGTCGGGGAATCGCCCGGGGCCGGCGTAAATCCTGCCACCGCCGTGGCCAGAATTCTCCGCTACCCGGGAATCGGCGGGGGTGGGAATCACGCCGCGCCAGTCGGCGGGGCCCTGCGACGATTCTCTGGCCCGCAATGAGCCACAGGCCCGCCGCTGTCAGGCCTCTCCCGCCGACATGGTTTAAACCACCTCTGGTGCCGGCGAGCGGGCCCCGGGGTCCTGGGGGGGGCGCGGGGCGATCGGACGGTGGCCTGGCCTGCGATCGTAGCGGAGTGGTTGCTGCCACTCCGCTACGCCGGGACCCCCCACCCCACTGGGTAGGGGAGAATACCGCCCAGGGGCCGGGATTCTACCCTACCCGGCGCGGCGGGGGTTCCCGGCGTACCGGAGTGGCGACAACCACTCCAGCGTCGGGCCTCCCCAAAAGGTGCGGAATTCTCCGCACCTTTAGGGGCTAGGCCCGCGCCGGAGTGGCTCCCGCTCCGTCGACCGGCGCCAACGGCCTTTGGCGCCACGCCAACCGGCGTCGGGGCTGGCCAAAAGGCCTTCGCCGGTCGCCGTGAGTCCGCGCATGCGCCGGAGCGGCCGCTGACGTCACCCCGGTGCATGCGCGGTGGAGGGGGTCTCCGCCATGGTGGAGGCCGTGGCGGCGGCGGCGGAAGAAAAAGAGTGCCCCCACGGCACAGGCCCGCCCGCCGCTCGGTGGGCCCCGATCGCGGGCCAGGCCACCGTGGGGGCACCCCCCGGGGTCAGTTCATCCCGCGCCCTCCCCCAGGACCCTGGGGCCCACTCGCGTCACCTGCTCCCGCCGGCACAGAGGTAGTTTAAACCACGTCGGCGGGAGAGGCCTAGCAGCGGCGAGCCATCGCGGGCCGGAAAATCGCAGCGGGGGGCCCGCTGACCGGTGCGGTGTGATTCCCGCCCCCGCCGATTCCCAGGTGGCGGAGAAATCCGGCCACGGCAGGGGCGGGATTTACGAAGGCCTCAGGCGTTTCCCCGATCTTGTGGGGGACCGGAGAATACCGCCCCTGGTTTGCCGCGATTTCTGAGGGCAATAAGTGCGCAGTTTTCTATTTCAGTCTTGGCAGCCTGTGGCTTTCCGCCGCTCGTCGGAGGTTACGGGCTATTGGGTCAGTAAGAGGAGAAAGTGGGGAGGTAGAGTGTGAGGCAGGGTTAAATTGCTGAGATACACTGCACCCTCTTCAGTCCAGCAGACTTAGGACCAAGTCAGTTCTGGATTTGGGAATTTTATTGATGATGGAATAATGTTGAAATGCCTGACCATAAGTGTGTGAACCAGAATGCACCACAGTTAGAGATTTTTAACTGAAATGTAAAACATTACAAAGAAGTAATACAAATTGCTTTATTCATCCAAATACAATGGGCAGAATTCTCCACCGTTGGTAGTGAGGCATCCGATGCGGCAGAGAATCGGGCATATGGGGTAAAAACGGGATTGGTCAGCCCCCTGCTGGCAGCGGAATTCGGGTTCTCATCTGTGCAGCAGTCGGAGGATACAAGTGGATCAATAAGACCCAAAATGGCGGCCCGATAGTGGGATCCCCTCGCGAATCCCTTGTAATCCTCTCCATGCATAAATTCGCATGACGGAGGATTGGGAAACACTTCCTCAGGGACAGAAATCAGTAGCAATTCAACTCCAGCGTGAGAACATAGGGCTGGATCTCCGATTTTGAGGCTATGCCCGGAGGAAGTGTCTGGTTTTACGACGCAAAAATCAGCGAGGGCCCAGCTCTGATCCTCCAACCAGTGAGGGGCTAGCAGTCGCACCACGTAAAACGCACGGCCTTCCCGATATAAACACCTGGAGAATTGCCGGGTCCATGCCGCGCATGAGGACGCCAATGAGCTGCAGCGGTCACGCCGCACAACAAGGCGCCGATCGCAGGTGGACCCGACGTGCCAGATAGTGCCCCCCTGAACACACCCTCGTCAGCCCGGGGCCACCCCCACCAGTCCCCCCAGCCCTCGCCGAAGGCCCCCAGCCAGCAGCATGGCTCCCCCCACCCCCCTCCCCGACTGTGGCGGCGCTGGACACAGCCTGCAGCCGCCACGCCTGGTTCACAAAAACTGAGAGCACACGTGTCTCGCGCCGTCGGGAACTCGGCCCATCGGGGGCAGAGCATCAGCGGAGGGCCTTCAGGTCACATCCTGAGGCAGTCCCAATGGCGTGCAGCGTACTCCTCAATGATGCCGTTTTGGAGGGGGCGGAGCATCCGAAAACAGGCACCACCCCCGATTCGGTCATAAACAGGGATTCTCCGCTGATCGCCGATTACAATGTCAGCATCGGGCAACGGAGAATCCCACTCATGATCTCCCGAATGGAGAATGTAGCCCAGTACCTTGCATCTTTCTGCTCCCAAAGTACTGTACTAAAATGATGCTAATAATGTGGAAGAAAAACCTGTAGCTGTTCAAACAATTTCCAGACAAGGTATTTCCCTACAATAGACTTCCAGACTACAGGGGTAACAGTGTATTAAACTGCTTCCTTGCAACAATGTTCACAGATGAAATAGGAGGCAAAATACCAGAATTCAGAACACAGTATAAATGATGAGCATTGACAAGAAAGCTTTAAGATTGAATGGTAAGAGTTTTCATCTAATTCACAAGTCACTTCTGAGGAACCATATTGAGTGCTTTCTGACAATTTAGGAATCTAGCCTCCATCACATTCTTATCGAGCCATCCTTAAATAGAGTCTCCAGAAACCTCCTGTCCACTTGGTAAACATGAGTTCAAACTCTGGTTTGTTTTGGCATTTTTGCGTTATCCTGAAATGCCAGTGGGAAAGATTTTAGTTTAGTCTTTGTTTTGTTTAAAGCCTGAAATCTAGTGCACCATTTCACACATTTTGGGCATCAAAAGAAATAGCAAGGATCGCACCTGTCAAAGTGAAAAATTCTGGAAAATGTTTACCAGCAATAAAGCTTGGAGGGAAGTTCAAAGCAAAAGCCCTTCATTTGAAAAAACCGCAGTAGATGCTCGAAATGCTGCTCAAGCCTGTCAGTGTCAGGGGGGAGTGAAACTGGGATATGATGGTTTCGCAGTCAATGAGGAGTCCAGAAAGGAGAGTCAAAAGAATGGTTTATTGCTAAAAGTAAAAGTATTTATATGTGACAGTCCCAGTCGAGACTATCCTGCAGCACAGCTCCGACCTGAGTCAACTTTTCAGGAACTGGGTTTACTAGCCCGCTGATGGGACTCTGCCTCGTACTCCACAAATGTCATGGAGAGGTTAATCGGGGCATCCCCGTTGGTATCGTGGGGGTTATTTTTTAAATTTTATTTATTTTTTAATTTTTCCAATTAAGGGGCAATTTTGCACGGCCAATCCACTTGCCCTGCACATCTTTTGGGTTGTGGGGGTGAGACCCAGGCAGACTCAGGGAGAATGTGCAAACTCCACACAGACTGATCGTGGGGGTTATACTTTGTTGAGGCTAAACTTCAGTGTTTGCCATTATTACTTTTCTGAAACTGTCTGCAACGTCAGGGGGCCAGGTGTGCACAGCTTATCTGGGAAATCCGGAACTTGTGTCTGTCACTCGCCACTTCACCCAGATTGTGCAATGGGCTTACCTCGGAACCAGCAAGGATCAAAATCAGCCAGAATTTCAACTTTCCCAATCCCACCTGGCTGCTCGAAACCCCATAAAAATGTACACCTGGGTTTAATGAGTTGTAACTGGATTTTTACCAGCCAGCAATGTGACTAACTCCCTCTGCAATGGACTGGCAAGCCAATCAGATCAGGACCAATTAGGGATGAGTAACAATTGCTAACACACATCCGTGAAAGAATTTTGAAAATTGATGGACTAAAAACTTGCCTAAAAAAAATTAAACATACCTTTGTTGAATGATGTTAAATGATTCATTAGTAGATTTTTTTCATAATTTAACGAACCCAATTTTTTTTTTCCAACTGAGGGGCAATTTAGTGTGACCAATCCACCTACCCTGTGGGAATGAGACTGACGCAGATAGGGAGAGAATGTGCAAACTTCATACTGACAGTGACCCGGGGCCGGGATCGAACCCGGGTCCTCAGCACCGTGAGGTAGCAGTGCTGACCACTGAGCCACCATGCCATCCTTCAATTAGTAGATTTTCAAGTTGCATGTTGAAATAATTTTTTTAAATTATTTTGGAGAATATTCTGCCTTTGACCTTTTACCCCATCTGGATATCCCAGTCCTCAATTTGCAGTATGTAAATTAAATAAAAGTCACCTTATTTTACTGCTTTTTGTTTACTGTTTCAGCATCTGTGAAATATTTTCATGTGGTTGGCTGCTTGGACACAGCAGTCGGCTGCAGTTTGACAGCACAGTCATAGAGGTGAAATTCTCTCCAGACAGATCGCTTCCTGTCACAGCAAGACTTACTACAAGATCAATGGCAAATGCCCCAGCTTGGCCACAGATTGCAAACTCTGGGCCAATGGTAATGGGCAGACTTCTCCATTTTTGAGACTAGGTGCGATGGTGGGTGGCTCCAGCAGTGTCGTTCCCAGTGACCAGAATGACGGGATCGCTTGCCAGATTCTGTACAAGGAAGCAAGAAGAAGGCAGCACCAGTTTTCACAGACAGGCACTCGAGGCCAATATTCGTGGAGCCCGAGCCCACTGGTTTGTGCTCTACCCAAGGGATGGTCCGAGAAAGCACACAAACTGCACGTCTCCAGACTGGGAGCCGTTGCCAAGGAGGTCAGTATGACTGTCACCGTCCCGCAGAGCACCATCCAGTGCAGAAAGCTGATGAACGATCTCATCATTCCTCCCTCAGTTCCCTCCACTGTCAAACTCTCAGCATGGCACCATGTACTCAAACGGCTACCCTCTTCACGGATCTCACACATTGAGTTATGGATGATACATAGCAACATTCACTATCTCAACAAGGTTTTCACAACCTCACCATCCCATCTGTCTTGTTGCTCCAACTCCACTCTCTGTCCCTTCTGGTTAGGGCAAACCACAGACAGGGGACATGCATTCCATCCAACCTCTGCTCCATCCCCTCTCATCGCACCTCTCTTTTGTCCTATTCATGCCAAACGTGACGCACAACAAGAGAGAGCGAGCCCAGACCAACAGAGGGACAGCAGAGGTACTCATTCTGCCTCCGCTCCTGCTGTGCATGTTGGGGCCGCACCAAAGCGTGCTGGTAGGGTTAGGAAAATTTAAAGGTTTTGATGCTACCTCAGTGTCACAGGTGCTCTACCACTAAATAAGTAGCATTTTTTGGAAACTATCCCATGGGTGTGTGAATTTAATGGTCAGATAAAGTCATTTGGTTTGAATTTTTGCAATCCTCTTATTCCGAGGTGCAGTTTCCTCACACTCAGTGTCTCCTTTTAACATGAACAATCTTGTGATGTCGACTAGAGTGCAACTTGTTACTGGTGTCAGGAAAATAGTGATGACAAGAAAATATCAGCAAAATTCAAGAAATTGAAATATTTTCTGCTGGTTTTACATTTTAAGAGTGTAAGGTAATTAAGGCAGGGACAGCATGTGGCTGTTAGTGGAACTAAGCCTTTGATATGTTGAAGAGCATAGCAACACTGCAAACAAATATTTACCTGAGGCAAGTTAGTAGCAATGTGGAGAACAGAACATGAATGGGTTTGAATAAAGTGTTCAGGGTTTCAAAGGAAGCGGCACAGTAGCACAAAGGTTAGCACTGTTGCCTCACAATGCCAGGGACCCGAGTTCAATTCCGGCTTAGGGTGACTGTGCAGAGTTTGCATCTTCTCCCCGTGTCTCCTTGGGTCTCCTCTCACAGTCCAAAGATGTGTAGGTTAGGCGGATTAGCCAAGCTAAAATTGCCTCTTAGTGTCCAGGGATGTGCGGGTTGGATAGGATTGCGGAGGTAGAGCAGGGGACTGGGCCTAGGTAGAGTGCTCTTTCAGAGGGCCAGTGCAGACTCGATGAGCCAAATATCCTCTTTCTGCACTGTACGGCTTGTATGAAAAAGTCAGTTATAATGAGAGCTTCTCTCATGCTCTTCTATAAGTTACAAGATGTGAAAAGAGAAGTATGAAGAAAGAATTCATAAATGTAATTCGCATTTACATCCAAAAAGCTAAGATCAACAAATGTATGTAATTAAGTCTGAGTTCTGAAAGATAAGTCTGGTTTGCTCTTGGTTCCTGGGCAACGAACTATGAGTCATGTCTAATTGACCTGGAACCTGTCCACTGTAGTGGCACCAACATGTTATAGAGTTTGATAGCACAGAAAGAGGCCATTCAGCCCATCATGTCTTTGCAAGCTATCAAACATCTATCTGCTCTAATTCCATTTCCCAGCACTTGGCCTCTAGCCTTGTACGCTGTGGCATTTCAAGTGCTCATCTAAATGCTTCTCAAACATTGTGAGAGTTCCCATCTCTGCCACCCTTTCAGGCAGTGAGTTCCAGATGCCCACTACCCTCTGGGTGAAAAATCTTTCCCTCAAATCCCGTCTAAATCTCCTGCTCCTCACAGTAAATGTATTCCCCCTGGTTATTGACCTCTCTACTTAGGGGAAAATTTTCATCCTATCCATCCTATCTCAATTCCTCATAATCTTATACACCTCAATCAGCCTCTCTCACATCCTCCCTACTCTTATATCCTATGCCTCGGCTAATAAAGGCAAGTATCCCATATGCCTTTTGAACCACTTTATCTGTCTGTCCTGCAGCCTTCAGGGATCTTTAGATCTGGACCCAAGGTACCTCTGGTCCTCTGTACTTCAATGTATATTCCCTTGCTTTGTTAGTCCTCCCAAAATACATCACCTCACACTTTTCAGGGTTAAATTCCATTTGTCGCTGTTCTGCTCCTTTAACCAGCCCATCTATATCATCCTGTAATCTAAGGCATTCCTCCTTGCTATTTACCACACCACCTACTTTTGTGTCATCTGCGAACTTACTGACCATCCCCCCCCCCCCCCCCCCCCCCTCACATTCACGCACAGATCATTAATGTATACTACAAACAGCAAAGGTACACCACTGGACACAGGCTTCCAGTCACGAAAACAAGCTATGAGCATTACCCTCTGATTCCTGCCACTAAGTCAATTCTGGATCCAATTTGCCAAATTAACCTGGATCCCTTACTGAAGCCTTACTGAAGTCCATGTAGATGACATCAACTGTACTGCCCTCATCTACATACCGAGTTATCACCTCACAAAATTCAATCAAATTTATTAGAGATGATCTCCTCTGACAAAGCCATGTTGAATACCCTTGACTAATCCTTGCCTCTCCAAGTGGAGGTCAATTCTGTTCCTAAGATTTTTTTCCCAATAATTTCCCTGACACTAATGTTAGACTCACTGGCCTGCAATTACCTTTTTTCCCCCTACTTCCCTTCTTGAATAATGGTACCACATTGGCTGTCCTATGACATCACTTCTGTGGCCAGAGAGGATTTGGAAATGAATGCCAGAGCCCCTGCAATCTCCTCGCTTGTCTCATACAACAGCCTGGGATACATCTCATCTGGGCCTGGGAATGTATCTACTTTTAATCCCACGAAAACACATAGTACCACCTCCCTCGATGCTAATATATCACAGTCCCCCTCTCTGCTTTCTATACCTACATCGTCCTTCTCCATAGTAAACATAGAAAATACTCATTTAATACCTCACCTACATCTTTTGGCACCGCACACAGGTTGTCACTTTGGCCCCTAAAAGGCCCTACATTTTCCCTGGCTAACCTCTTGCTCCTAATATACTGAGAAAACCTTGAGATTTTCCTTTATGTTGCCAGTCTGTGTTTTTTCATGCCCCCTCTTCAGTCTCCTAATTTATTTTTTCACTACCCCCTGCACTTTCAATATTCCACTGGGGTATCCACTGTTTCGGGCCCCCTGAATCTGCCAAAAGCCTCCCTCTTCTTTTACCTTATCCAATCCTGTATTTGCCTTGACAAGTGAGGGTGGGTGTTCTATGTGGAAGGAAGACTGTGGAATCAGGGGTATGACAGGCAAGAGCTCATGATGGCAGGCAGACGCGCAAAGAGGTGAATGAAGCAGACAATCAATGGAAGGATGAAGGAATACTGAGGGGACGGAAGCTGGACCTCGACAAGGTTGAATGAAAAGCTCACAAACACAGGGGTCGACTGGATAGTACATGTATTGCTGAAAGGGGATGCACGCAGGCTTCAGATTATGGATTGGTGGCACATTAGGGATAGTCCGCGCGAACACTTAACAGGTTGGGGCTGCAGTGCTTTGTGACAGTCACTGGTGCCGTAGTCCTCTTTGGGAAACAAAACTATCTCAGGGTTCCCGCTTAAGTTCATTGGCTGACAGACAGGAGTCACAGAGTGCAGACCTTTCTGCTGTAAAATGGAAAGGAGTCACAGATGATGGGCAGTCCAGGGGCTATGTGGACCTCAGTCTGAAGTCAAAGAAAGGAGACAGTGTGGAAGAGTGGCAGGCATGCAGCAGGAGCACTCATTGGAAGCATGGTTTACCCCAGCTACAGGGAGGGGCAAGGGAGGGCGTGCTTCAAAGGAAAAATGCACAGCTTGATGTGCAAGGACATTCCCCATGGAAATTTCCATGTTGGGATCTGTATCAACAACCTCCCAAATCTCTGTCTCCCTTAGGGCAACGCTCTTCAACCTCGAAGAGTTGGAATAGGTTGGTCAGCAATCTTTTGTTCCTGAGGAGCTCTGTGTGCTACTGGTCTCTTCTTCTGATATGATTGACACTGTCTGCGAAGTTCCAAACATAGACTGCATGATCTGGTACAAACAATCTGGTCTGCTTGTGTCCACCTGGGCAACGCCTTTGCTGCTCTTGCCTGTGACATACCTTACCGCCAATATCTGGGAACGTAAGACTGAGACATGTGCATAGCCTCCTACCCATCAATAATTCTGCCGGTGCTACCCCAGTTGCATGTGATGTGGCCCGGTAACAGAACAGGTACCTGGCCAGTTGAGTGTCCATTGATCCTGAAGTTTGGTTTTTCAGCCCGGTTAATGTTTGCACCGCCCTTTCCACTAGCCCATTTGAAGCTGTCTGATATGGGGCCGTACGGATATGCCGTATCCCGTTCACCCTCATAAATCCCGTGAACTCTTCACTGGTAAAGGGCGTCCCATTGTCAGTGACCAACACCTTTGGGATACTATGCGTGCTGAATGTGGGCAGTGATTTTTCAATGGTCACCCTCGAGGTAGTCAACGTCATTCTGTGGACCTCAAGCCATTCCGAGGGGGCATCGATTATAATCAAGAACATAGATCCGAGGAAAGGACCGGCAAAGTCAGCATGTAGCTGCTCCCAAGGCTGCCCCGATCACACCCAAGGTGAAGCGGTGCAGCAGGTGGAAGCTTTTGTTGCTGTTGGTAAACCCTGCATTGTTGGGCCACCTTCTCTATCTCTGCCCAGGCTCAGCCACCAAACATAGCTGCGAGCGAGCATTTTGATTTTTGATATTCCTGAGTGTCCGTAATACAAGTCCCGAAAGATGGAGCCCTGGCCCTCGCGCAGAATGATGACGCACATTTCCCACAGCAAGATACCGACTTCAACACTGAATTCAGACAGCTTGGCTGAAAATGCACATAGCTCCTTGAGTAATTTCCAATGCTGGCCAACGTACAGAACTATGTAGCGGACTTTGAACAGTATGGAATCCGTCTGTATCCATTTCTGCATCTGGGGCACCGTAACCAGCAGTGTGTCCATAAAGTTTAACCTGACCACGATTTCATCAGCCTGAGGGGGAGCTTTCCTAGTGCAGGCTGGTACATTACACCTGTTTTCATTGTGCTCAGCATTAGGCCAGAGTTATTGCATGCATTAGATCACAAGTCCATGATACACTGCAAGTCCAGCACTGAACCAGGAGCTAGTGAACGGTCATCGACAAACAGGAAATTGACAAGTACGTCCTTCAAAACCTTAGTCTTTGCATGGAGTCATCCTAGATTAGCAGCATCCTGTCAGTGTGATAACTGATTTGGATGCCACCAACACCAGCGTGGAAAGCATTGGTGAGCTTAGCGGAGAAAAACATGCTGAAGAGGATTGACATTGTCACGCAGCCCTGTTTAATCCCATTAGTGCTGGGAATGGGTTAGAAGACTCACCATCACCTGACACACATGAGAATGATGCCATTGAACAGTTGAACCATTGTGATGAATATTTCAGGGCAGCCAGATTTTCCATTACCTTCCAGAGGCCTTCATAGCTGACTGTGTCAGATCAACAAGAAGTGTAAGGGGTATAAGGGAGGGCTAACACCTCTCACAGGCAGGCTTCTTGGACTCTTTAGAGTGGCGTAACCTGTATTGGTCCTCACCTTCACCCAGCCCACATCCATGGCTCCAGATTGTTGTTAGGTACAGTGTCTACAGCCTGGTTATTCGCACTGACAGGTGGGCCAAACCAGGTGAGGGTAGCCACCAGGTCTCCTACCCTCAGTGACTGAGGGATTGGTTTACCCTGGCATTCAGAAACTGATTAAGGCAAACAGGACAGATGTGACCAAGCTAAGGTCCAACAGTCTTGAACGTGAGTCAGCATCAAGTTGTGGAATGGGTAGAGCTCGACAAGACACAGAGGATGTTCTGGTCACCCGCTGCATCTGGATTTACCTCCAGCCATCTAAGATTGTATATAACACGCCAATGGGACCGAGTGGGACCAGTTTAAAAAGTGCGGATATTCTCAGCAAATAATTTGACTCGACTGGATATTCTGCAATAACATCTATGGTAGGGCAGCACGGTGGCGCAGTGGTTAGCACTGCTGCCTCACGCTGCCGAGGTCCCAGGTTCGGCCCCAGCTCTGGGTCACTGTCCGTGTGGAGTTTGCACATTCTCCCCATGTTTGGGTGGGTTTTGTCCCCACAACCAACGATGTTGGATTGCCCCTTCGTTTGAAAAATGAATTGGGTACTCTAAATTTTTTTTAAAAATAACATCTATGGATTCTTGTCACATTTAGTGTGACTTGCTGACCAGGTGATGTAATTGTGATATTATTTTAAATTGCTCTGTGGTGAAAATGTAGCTTTCTGGTCAGTCATAAATCAGTCACTGCTGCAAAATCCTATTTCCCTGTTGATGGCCCAGATCATTCATTACTTTAAACTGACTTGATGCTTTCTAACATTCCCCAGTTTTCCTAATGCACAGGATCTTTTTCACCTGAAATGCACTGGCTGTCCTGGTTTGACGAGTAACCCTGTTATGCATTCTTTGTCTGCCAGATGTGAACAGGTAGATTGAACAAGAGCCATCGCAGTCATGACCTATCAATTATAACTGAAAATAGTCCTTCCTGTAAATAAAACGCTTTGCTTCCCCCTTTCTTCCTCCTAACTAAAAGTATCTGTGACTGATAGTTCAGGTTCTCACGCCAAAAAAAAACATATTCTTCCCGAACTTAAAAATCCTGAAGTTTAAAAAAAAAGGCAGGAGCGGAGAATGTTTTGTGTTGTGAGTGACATTCAATCTGCGAACAGGTGTGAAGTCCCGGTGTACCATTTCCTCAGCTCAAATTCTTGTCATAATCAGGGATCCAAGGCTTTTCTTTCCAAAGAGTTCCCCCAACCGCGGATGAAACACTTGATGCCCTGACTGCTAAAGGCAGAATTATAAAGCAGAGAAAGGAAATCTCCCTTGACTTTCAACCCATTTGCCACCTTTTTCTCTTGCTCCCTCCTGCTATTTCCTTCATTGTTTGAAAGCTCAATAGCTACAGCAAAGATACGCATGAAGGACTGAGAGGTGCACAGTGCCTAATCTAAACACTGTCAGTATACCTCAAACACACGTGATCTACTGCTGCACCAGTCCCTGAGAAACAAGTTGTGAAATAGCCTTCCAGAGCTTCTCTAGCACTACGTATTTAGTTGGAAACCACACGTTAAAAGCCACCAAATAAAAATATGCAGTTACATTGGTTCCACTATCTATGCATTTATTTGAAACACATAGGGCGGAATTCGCCATCAGCCGACGCCGAAATCGGGAAAGGCCAGGAAGGGGTTGTGAGGTCGAGGTGGTCAGGCACAAGACACTATTGCCGCGGCCAGCAAGGCAGCCAGGCAGCTGCGTACGCCGCTGACTTCCCACTGTGAACCGAATGCCATGGAACTAATGGATGTCCCACCAAGCCACCCCTTAGGTGCCATCTGACCCCAGCTGACCCATCAACAGGATGGGTGTGCTCCAGCGCAACCAGTGCCATCTTGTTGGCTGGGATGAGTGCAGTGTGTTTATACAGCTGCGGCTTGTCAGCTTCCTGAATGTCAATCACAGATCTGGTGGAACAGACACCGTGTTTCATTGGAATCAGTCGTGTTCCATGTGGAGCTGGTGCTAGCCCCTCAACGGTAACTGAAACGGACCGGGTGCGGCACCAGTTTTCATGTCATAGAAGTACACAAATCCTGCCCCGGCATCAATGCTTAGTGTCAAGAACAGAGAACCCATAGAATCGCATAAACGTGTTTCCAATACATCCAACATTTTCTATTTATCTGTGATAAACAATGAACTAAAACTCAATCAAATTGTTTCATATATCAGTCTTATCCAAATCACGTGATACATTACTTCAGTTGCAATCATGTGATGGTCTGGTCTATTACATGATCTAGTCGCTGGGCGGCTTGGTGACGCGGTGGTTAGCACTGCTGCCTCTCATCGCCGAGGTCCCGGGTCACTGTCCGGGTGGAGTTTGCACATTCTCCCTGTGTCTGCGTGGGTCTCACCCCCACAACCCAAAGTTGTGCAGCGTCGGTGAATTGGCCACGCTAAATTGCCCCTGAATTGGAACAAAATAATTGGATACTCTAAATTTTAAAAAAAATACATGATCTTGTCATGATTGTGGAAACCACCCATCCATTGATGCCCATGACAATACGTGCCACCAGAGAAAGAGAAAACTCAAGAGTAGAATCATGTGGCTGACAGGAACTTTGATGTGATATATTTATTTTGGGTGGCATGGTAGCATAGTGGTTAGCACTGTTGCTTCACAGCACCGGGATCTGGGTTTGATTCCCGGCTTGGGTCGTTTTTTGTTGCGGAGTCTGCACGTTCTCTCCGTGGGTCTGCCTGGGTTTCCTCCGGGTGCTCCGGTTTCCTCCCACAAGTCCTGGAAGACATTCTGAATTCTCCCTCAGTTCACCCGAAAAGGCAACCCGGGGATTTTCACAGTAATTTCATTGCAATGTTAATGTAAGCCTACTTGTGACAATAATAAAGATTATTATTAGTAGTAGGAGTAAAAATCAAGTTTGAGATTTAAAATTAGGAGTATGTGCATGAATAGCATAAATAGGCTTGTGCTAGCCGCGGAACGAGCGAGCTTTGTCTGATTGTACAAGATTGCCTTCTCTTAATTTAAATAGACCCTGGAGATGCTAAATGCAATTGGGATGGGAAGGGGTTTAGTACGTCAGCTCTTAAATAATTTCTGCTGGTCCTTAAAGGAGCACTTTTTTTAACTAGTAAAATTAACTGGACTGGAAAGCAATTGATAATTGTACACTAAACTAAACGGAAAGCACAAGCATTCAAAGTTGTCATGCTTGGGCCCAAAGATGCTCGCACCATTCCCCCTCAGAACCTGTGGAAGAAGTGGAAGATGGGTGGAGAGTTTAGAAGTGTGATGCCACCAGAGTGTAAATTTCGTTTGTGCCAGTTTTAAAGGGTTAAGTCTATATAGATGTTGTTTGATTGGAACAGAATTTCCCACATCTACATCATGTATAGCCATTTTAGTACTTCTCAATTAATCTCCACAAACTTGCCCATATGATATCAATAACTCTTTCAGGTCAATTTGGTTTTTCCTCTGGAAGATAACTCATAAATTTATCCCAATTTTTAAGAACATCCTCATTTTCCAATTTAATTTGAGGTATGTCCAAATTCACAGTCATCTGGATTTGGTTCGTCACTTTGAGTTAGAATCATTAAAACCTTCTCCTTTTTCTCTCCTTCCCTTTCAAAGTACCTTTTAATCATATTCACATGCCACACTTGGTGATTCTTCCTTCTATCTGGTGGTTTTAACACACAATTCACCTCACTTAATTTCCTTTCAATCTGATAACATCCACAAAACCTTGCTTTTAAAGGTTCACCTACCACTGGTAACAACACTAAAACTTTATCTCCACAGGCAAAACTACGAACTTTGGATTACTTGTTCGCTACCCGTTTCATCACATTTTGTGCAACTTTTAAATGTTGTCTAGCCAATTCACCTGCTCTATTCAATCTTCTCTAAAATTTGATACGTAATCCAATAATGTAATTTCCAATTTCTCACCCACCAATTTTTCCTTAATCAATTTAAATGGTCCTCTTACCTCATGACCAACAATTAGTTCAAAAGGACTAAATTTGGTTGACTCATTAGGTGCATCCGTAATTGCAAACAGTACGAATGGAACGCCTTTATCCCAATCCTCTTGATCATCTTGACAATAAGCCCTCAACATTGTCTTTAATGTCTAATGCCACCTTTCTAATGCTCTCTGTGATTCTGGATGGTATGCAGTTGATTTAAATTGTTTTATTCCTAAGCTATCCATAACTTCTTTGAATAACTTTGAGGTAAAATTTGATCCTTGATCCGATTGTATTTCTGTGGGTAGTCCATATCTAGTAAAGAATTTAAGTAACTCCTCCACAATCTTTTTAGCTGTAACATTACGTACTGGAATGGCCTCTGGAAACCCAGTAGACACATCCATTATTTTTTTTTTTAAATTTAGATTAGCCAATTATTTTTTCCAATTAAGGGGCAATTTAGCGTGGCCAATCCACCTACTCTGCACATTTTTGGGTTGTGGGGTGAAACCCACGCAGACACGGGGAGAACGTGCAAACTCCACACGGACAGTGACCCAGAGCCGGGATCGAACCTGGGACCTCAGCGCCGTGAGGCGGTTGTGCTAACCACTAGGCCACCGTGCTGCCCGACACATCCATTATGGTGAAAAGATATTGATTCCCACTTTTTTAGGAAGCGGTCCTACGCAATCAATTAAGACCCTTGTAAAAGGTTCCTCAAATACTGGAATGGGTATTAAGGGTGCTGATTTTATCACTGCTTGCGGTTTCCCTGTCACTTGACATATGTGACATGATTGACAAAATTTAACTGCATCTTTATGTAGTCCAGGACAATAAAAATGTTTCTGGATTTTGGCTTGAATTTTCCTTATCCCCAAATGACCTCCCACTGGTACCTCATGTGCAACTCGCAACACCTCCTTTCAATACCTTACTGGCAACACTACTTGATGAACTTCTGCCCACTTTTCATTCACCTGCATATGTAAAGGTCTCCATTTTCTCATCAAGACATCACTTTTACAGTAATAACACACTGGTATACACGCAGATTCCTCTTCCGTGTATGCTTTCTGATACATCCGTTTTATTTCTATATCTTTTTGTAGTAACTGCGCCTAATTTTCCTGAACTAAAAATATCCGCCTCATCCTCCACCTGTTCTTGTTCTTTTTCAACCATCTGATCAAAACTGGTTTCTGATAATTGCACTTCAACTTCATCTTCAATCTTTGATTTCTCCTCTTGTCTTAACCTGTGACTTTGCAAACTTGTTACCACACAATCTGGAAAAATCCCAGGATATTCGTCCTTCAACACTTCAGTTGTCTGATTTTCTACTGGCTTATCAACCGCAGTAGGCATCACTCCAACCTGCGATCCAGCTATATCATTACCCAAGATAAACTGTCTTCCTGGACAAGATAGTTTCTTTATTACTCCTACTACCACTTCACCACTCTTCACTGGACTTTTCAACCTTACCTTATATAATGGAACGCTACTCCTCTCACCCTGAATTCCACGTATTACCACCTTTTCTGGCAACATTCTTCCCAAACTACATAACTCCTCATCTCTTACCATTAAAGATTGACTAGCTCCCGTATCTCTTACAATTGTGACTTCTTTACCTGCTCCTCCTGATACACATGAGTAAACTTTACCCACACAAGTAAATTCTTCAAAGACATCTGGCACCTTCTCATCAATCACCTCTTGATCAGGCTGTACAATCTTTTGCACCTCTTTCGCTTACCTTGGGCTTTCCTTTACCACTCTAACAAACCCCACTGTCTTATCCTGTTTTACCACATCAGCCTTCCCAGTGCTTTTCTTCAACCACCAACACTGTGACTTTACATGGCCTAGTTTATTACAGTGAAAAAATTTGAAACTTTTCATTTCTTTTCCACTCTCCTGGATTTCCTTTTTAATCTGAGGTACACTCTCCTTATTATCTCCCATCAGATCACCTTTACTTTTACCACTTGAGAATTTCTCATGTCCCCAGTTTTTATCCCTTACAGGCTGCAACTGATGTCAGAAACCAAGCTTTGATTTATAAACTAATTCATAATAATCTGCCATTTCTGCTGCTAACCTCGCAGTTTTAACCCTCTGCTCTTCCATATGAGTTCTCACTACATCAGGAATTGAATTTTTAAACTCCTCCAAAAGTATAATTTCTCTGAGAGCTTCATACGTCTGGTCTATTGTCAAAGCCCTTATCCACCAGAAATTACTCTGTTTGATCCATTCAAACTCCATGTATGTTTGACCAAATTCTTTCCTTAAATTTCTAAACCTTTTTCTGTAAGCTTCAGGCAATAGTTCATATGCACCTAAGATGGAATTTTTCTCCTACTCGTATGTCCCAGATACTTCCTCCGGTAGTGATGCAAACACTTTACTAGCCCTACCTACCAGCTTTGTTTCAATCAGTAATACCCACATGTCCTGTGGACATTTAATTTGTTTAGCTACCTTCTCAAGTGAAATGAAAAAGGCTTCCACCTCCTTCTCATCAAACCTTGGCAATTCTTGGACATTTTTGAATAGATTCCCACCAAGCCTTCGACTTTGATACTCTTTCACACTATCCTCATCACTATCATCTAACTGTACGTTTCCCTTTACATTTGCCAATTTTAACTGACTGGCATGTTTCATGGCCATTTTCTGAAGTTGAAACTCGCTCTCTTTATCTTTTTCCCTGATCTGTATCTCCCTTTCTCTTTCTTTTTGTTCTGCTAGGGCTATTCTTTCTTTTCTCCTTTCTTCTCTCTCCTTTTCTTTTTCCTCTCTCTCTCTCTCTCTTTCCACTCTCTCTCTTTCATGTTCAAGCTGCTTTAATTCTCATGTTCCATTTGTTTAATTTGCAACTGAATTTTTGCCATTTCCAATGAGTCAAACTGTATCTCAGGCAACTTTAAAGGCTTAGCCACCACCATAATTACCTCATTTTTTTGTATTTTGTCAGGTAATGTTTTTGCCAGATCTAACAGTCTGCTTTTAGTCTCTGACCGTAAGGTACTGCGTGTGACCGTCTCCACCCCCAAAAACTTCAGAGCCTCTGAAAGAGCCATTGTCCACAACACACTCCCTACTTAAACTAAAAAACCACACCTGAAAAGCATCCACAATATGTTTATCCCTCATTGTCTTTAAGTTCACTTAGCCAATCCAATAGGTAGCCTTTTATTTCCCTCAAGCCCCCAAATGTTATGGGTCAGGGTTTAGAACCCCAAAGTGTATCATGGAGTTCACCTGACCCACAAGTTTTAATAGATTGTGGTATGGGGAGCACACGGCCCACTCTACAGGTGTGGTACAGCAGAAATGGACGAGTATTTTTTAAAACAAAACAATGACATATGAACTCGATTAAAACAAACTGTGAATATCTTAGCAACCATTAATTCTGATACACCCCCCAAAGACTACAACATTCAGTAATATGTATGCTGTTCTTTTAACATCCAAAAGACTTAACAAACCTCTAAACAGAAGCACATCAGGGTTTCCATTCAATACTGAAAACATTTATAATTCTGAATTCACCAAATGATTAAGAGATAATCCTTCATGGCAGAGAACTCAACAATACAGCTGCTTTGGCTGACTTCAACTGCACCTCACTGAAAAACGAAACCAAAAAGACAGACACACCCAAGCGTTTCTCAAAGTGAAACTAAAAAGCAGAACCAGAGCTCAGTTCCACCCACTCTCTGACATCACTGCAGTAACATGAGTAGCCAAACATTTCTTAAAGCGACATTCTCATGACAGTTAACCTTAGTGAAAGATAGCATTGAATTCACTACTTCTCAACTTCCTGCCTGTGACAATTCCCTGTAAAAAAGGGGTTGCCCATATAGCTCAAGGCCTCTGCCATCTGCACCCAGGCCCGGTCGACGTCAGCAGGTAGCAGCCTCCTTCCCACCCAGAGAACAGGGTGTCCCTCCTCTCCCCCATTGCATCCAGCAGTGTCTCCAGCTCTGCATCTGCGAATCTTGGGGCTGCTCTTCAAGGTGGCATCTTCATGGCTGGAATGAGAGTGTGTGGGGAGTGGAGTGCTCATATGCGGCTGCAGCTTGTCAGACTCTTGGGTACCAGTCCCGACCTCGGCAAATCACACGCTGGCGAGCGTTGGAATATCACTAGTTCCACGTGGTTCCGGTGCTGGTCCATGAGCATGTCCTGAATTGCTCTGGGACCGGCGCTGCTATCGGGGTCTTGGAACACCATAAATTCATATCTGGCATCTCTGAAATGGGGAATCCAGCTTCCATCCCCACATCATTCAATACAGTTTGATAAACTACAAGACATTTGAAAAAATCTATCTTTTGTAGACTTCCCAATGTGTTTCTATATGTTGAGAATGCAATTTCTATACTGATAATACTATTCACACCTTTCAATCAAATTTTAACATCACAATGGAGTTGGTTCTGCTCAGAAAGGTTTGACCAGGAGTTAAACTCAGCTCCTTAAGTAAAAATATTTTACAAAACCAGGTTAAAGTCCAACAGGTTTGTTTCGAATCACTAGCTTTCTCCGGTGTATGGAGAATTGGACCAGAAGTGGCCGTGTGAGAAGACAAAGTTCTACAAGAAAGACGCGGGCAGAGCTGGCAATGCAGGAAAGCATGGCGGAGCAACAGGGCCGCGGGGAGATGAAATGAAATGAATGAAAATCGCTTATTGTCACAAGTAGGCTTTGAATGAAGTTACTGTGAAAAGCCCCTAGTCGCCACATTCTGGCGCCTGTTCGGGGATGGTGTTACGGGAATTGAACCGTGCTGCTGGCCTGTCTTGGTCTGCTTTCAAAGCCAGCGATTTAGCCCTGTACTAAACAGTGGTCGACGGAGCAACTTGTGAAGTTTTTTGAAGATTGCTTCGCCAAGCTAAAGAAGGACACGGTGGACCCGATCAAGGCTTCGATTGATCAGGTGGCGCAGAATCAAGAAACCCACGGACGTGCGAACCAGGAGGTGCAGAAAAAGGTGTCTGAGCACGAGGAGTATATAACCGTGCTGGAGACCAAGGTGGGGATGATGAACAACCGCCGGAAAAGAATGCAGGAGAAGTTGAAGGACCTGGAGAACAGGTCCAGGAGGCAGAATCTGAGAATCCTTGGCCTCCCTGAAGGCAGTGAGGGATCGGAGGCGAGCGGCCTATGTGACAAACATGCTGGAGAAGTTGATGGGGGCTGAGGCGTTTCCTCGGCTCCTGGAATTGGATAGAGCGCACAGAGCCCTCGCGAAGAAGCCCCAAGCGTACGAGTCGCGGAGGGCAATGGTGGTACGTTTGCACCGATTCCTGGACAAGAAACACGTTCTGCAGTAGGCCAAGAAAGAACGGAGCAGCAAGTGGGAGAATTATGAGCTGCGCATTTATCAAGACCTGGGCGCAGGTTTGGCCAAGAGGCGAGCTGGGATTAATCGGGCCAAAACGGCCCTCTTTAGGAAGCGAGTGAAGTTCGGGATGTTGTACCCAGCCCGTCTCTGGGTCACATATGAGGAACGGGATTTGTATTTGGAAACACCAGACGATGTATGGACTTTCATCAAGGAAAAAAGACTGGAGGTGATTTAAAGACACTGAATCCTTGGAGAGTATTGTTGTGGTGATTTGTTGAAAATCACTTTTATGCTGGTTTGAATAAGTAGTGTTATGTGTAATGAGGGGCTGTTTCGATGGCTAAATTTAACTTTGTCTTACTGGGAGCTGGTTGGAGGGGGGGTGGTTTCTGTGGTTATTTTTTTTTCTGTGGCTGTTTTTCCACTGTTTTTTCTGATGTTTGTTTGCTTGGGAATGTGATGCTTTGAATATGTTTGTCCAAGTGGGGGGAGAGAGGAGAGAACAATGGGGAGACAGACCGTTTGGTGCCATGGGTGGGAGCTATCAAGTCAGCTTTTGTCAGCTGACTCACGGAAGCACAGTGGGGGGTGAGCAGGTGTTAAGCTGGAGCTTGATATGGGGGGGGAGTTTGGTTTCTAGTGCTGATGCCAGGGGGAGGGAGTGGAAGGAGGAGCTGTTTTCCTGACAGGGGAGGAACTGCTATTAGGGGACAAATGGGAGGTCGGGGACGGCGAATGCCTGAGGGGGGGGCTGGAGGAGGCCGGGGTTGCAAGCTGGAGGCTGGCCTAAAAAGAGTGATGGCTAGTCAGCAGGGGTGGGGAGGGGGAGCCCCCCGACCAGGCTGATCACATGGAATGTTAGGGGGTTGAATGGGCCGGTCAAGAGTGCTCGCGTGTTTGTGCATTTGAGGGAACTGAAGTCGGACGTGGCAATCCAACAAGAGACACACCTAAAGGCTATAGACCAGACTAGATTGAGAAAGGGGTGGGCCAGCCAAGTATTCCACACAGGGCTGGACTCAATGACTAGGGGGGTAGCGATCTTGATCAATAAATGGGTGGCATTTGAGGCAGAGAGAATCGTGTCAGACGATTCTCCAATGTGGTGGGCAAGTGTTTGCGCCGTCGTGAACGCAGTTGCGTTTCATGACGGCACGAACAGGGCCCGGGCACGACCTATTCTGGCCCCCACAGGGGGCCAGCATGGTGCTGAAGCGGTTCACGGCAAATGGGCACCGCGCCAACCCACGCATGCGCAGTTGGGCCGCGCCATCCTGCGCATGGGCGGGGAACTTATTATGCACGCCGGCCCTGACCCAACATGGGTTCGGTGTTCAGGGGCTGGCTGCGGCGCAAAGTAGGCCCGGGGGGGAGAGGCCAGCCCGCCAATCGTGGGCCCAAATCGCAGGCCAGACCCCTTCCGAGGCCCCCCTCACAGGCCACCCCTCGAGCGTCCCGCAGAGTTCCTGCCAGCATCGCCCAGGGATGAACGGTGCCGACGGGACTCTGTCGTTTCAGAGCGGCCGTTCAGCTCATCTGGGCCGGAGAATCGGCAGCCCCGCCGATTCCAGCGGCCAGCGGCCAGCGTCGCGGCAAATGCACCGGCTGAAATGGCACTGATTCTCCGCACCACGGAGAATCACGCGCTGGCATCGGGGTGTCGTGGCGCGGCTGCTCCGATTCTCCAGCCCGCCGCGGGGCTCGGAGAATCACCCCCAGGGGGTAGGTACATAATGGTGAGAGGGAAGCTGGAAGGGTTGCGGGTGGTACTCGTGAACATATATGCTCCGAATTAGGATGATGTGGAATTCATGAGGCGGGTGTTAGGTAAGATCCCAGACTCACATAACTTGATCATGGGAGGAGATTTTAATACAGTCATTGATCCGGAATTGGACCAGTCAAAATCCAGGACAGGGAGGATGTCAGCACGGCAAAGGAATTGAAGGGATTTATGAGCTGATGGGGGGAGCAGACCCATGGAGCTTTGCACGGCCAAGGGCGAAGGAGTTTTCCTTTTCTCCCATGTCGACAAGGTCTACTCTCGCATTTGTTCTGAGCAGGGCTCTAATACCAGGGGTGGTGGATACTGAGTGCTCGGTAACCGCAGTGTCGTATCATGCCCCACATTGGGTGGATCTACGGGTTAGTTTGGAGAGAGGACAACGCCTGCTATGGAGGCTGAATGTGGGGTTGTTAGCGGACGAAGCGATCTGTGGGCAGGCGAACAAGTCCATCCAAAACTACCTGAAAATAAATGATACGGGGCAGGTCTCTGCACCAACGGTTTGGGAAGCTTTGAAGGCAGTAGACAGAGGGGAATTAATCTCGATACGGGCCCACAGAGAAAAGGTGAAGCAGGCTGAGAGGGATAGTTTAGTTGAGGAGGTACTCCAGGTGGACAAGAGATACTCGGAGGCCCCGGATGCGGGGTTACTGAGGGAGCGGCGGAGGTTACAGGTGGAGTTTGGGCTGTTGACTACAGGGAAAGTGGTGGAACAGTTGAGGAAGGCAAGGGGGGCGATTTATGAGTATGGGGAGAAGGCTAGCAGAATGTTAGTGCACCAGCTCAGGAAAAGAGAGGTGGCCAGGGAGATAGGGAGAGTAAAGAGTAGAGGTGGGAATACAGTCTTGGACCCAGTGGGGGTGAATGAGGCGTTTAAGGACTTTTACAGAAAATTATATGAGTCGGAACCCCCGGCTGGGGGAGAGGGGATGAGGCAGTTTTTGGGTCAGTTGAAGTTCCCGAGGGTGGATGAGGATCTGGTGGAAGGGCTGGGAGCCCCAATTGAAATTGTGGAAATAGTTGAGGGGCTGGAGTGCATGCAGTCGGGCAAGGCCCCGGGGCCGGACGGCTACCTGGTGGAATTCTACAAGAAATTTTCAGAGATATTGAGCCCACTGCTGGGGGATCTATTTATACATGGGAGCTTCCCCAGCTTGAAAGCCTTGGAGGAGAAATTTGGATTGCCAGCAGGGAATGGGTTTAGGTATTTGCAGGTATGAGACTTCCTGAGAAGGCAGGTTCCGGCCTTCCCGCTGCTGCCGCCACGGGGGATACAGGACAGAGTAGTCTCCAGTACCTGGGTGGGAGAGGGGAAGTTATCAGATATCTACCAGGTACTTTTGAATGCGGAGGAAACTCCGGTGGAGGAGCTTAAGGGCAAGTGGGAAGATGAGCTCGGAGGAGAGATAGAGGCGGGTCTGTGGGCAGATGCCTTAAACAGGGTTAACACATCCTCATCATGTGCCAGGCTTAGTCTGATACAGTTCAAAGTAGTCCACTGGCACACATGACGGTGGCCCGGGTGATCAGGTTTTTTGGGGTAGAGGACAGGTGTGCGAGGTGCGCGGGAAGTCCGGCAAATCATGTCCACATGTTTTGGGCATGCCCAAAGCTTAGAGGGTTTTGGCAGGGGTTCGCTAAGGCGAATGTCCACGGTACTCAAAACATGGATGGTGCCGAGTCCGGAGGTGGCGATCTTTGGAGTGTCGGAAGAGCCGGGAGTTCAGGGAGCGAAAGAGGCCGACATCTTGGCCTTTGCCTCCCTGGTATCCCGGAGACGGATCTTATTAATGTGGAGGGACTCGAAGCCCCCGAGTGTAGAGACGTGGGTTAGTGATATAGGCTGGGTTTCTCAGTCTCGAGAAAATAAAGATCGCCTTAAGAGGGTCAATGGTTGAGTTCACCCGAAGGTGGCAACCGTTCGTCGACTTCTCGGGGAAAATTAAAATGTCAGCAGAAGCAGAATTCCAAAGTGGGGGAGGCGGGGGGGGGGGGGGGGGGGGGGGGGGGGGGGGGGAGAGGGCTGGATTGTTGTTTTCTGGTTGAGGTGAGTGAAGATTGGACTGGGGGGTGGAAATGTTTATTGTACCATATTTATTTCACTGTTATTGTTATTATTATAAAAACTTGTAGATACCCAAATAAAAAAAATTTTTAAAATTTATCTGCAGGTCTCTGCATTGATGTTGGAAATCAAAAGTCACTTACATCTCAGTTCCAGTTATTATAAAACTCTGTGGCATAAAATACAGTCATTTGATGAAAACAAAGACCTTACTTTAATCACAGATGCTTTAGTATCAACAAGAGCCCAGTTGATTACAGCTTTATACGAGATTTCTGAAATGTTACTAGTAGAGCTTTGCAATTATTCACGAGACGAAATTAGGACCAAAGCAGATTGCATTGAATTCAAATGTAAATTCCAGAGGACTTCGCTTGGCAGTGAGCACCAGTCACATCCTTTTTTATATATTCTGAGATGAAAAGAGCAATTTCAGAGCTTTCTAATTAGTTTAATCAACTGTGTTCTATTTTTGATTGACTGAGTTTCTCAGATACTTCCATCTATCGTTCCTTTCTGTTTTCTCACTAACTGTTGATGTTATGGCTGCCAAATGTTGCAGTGTGACTTTGTTTCCCATATCTGAGGTAGGGCAGAATGTTTTACATGATGGCACTAAATGGAGGCTTCTAACTGCGTTTGAATAATTTAGTTTACAGAGATGTAAAATTCATATTTGTACATTAGTATAAGTGGTAGGTCGTGTTCTTGAACGTCTGCAGTCCTTGTGGTGATGGTATTTCCCTGATGTCGGTAGGGTTATAACAGGGCGGGGGGGATGCGGCTCATGCTGCTGGCAATTCACCCCCCCACATCCTCTAAGAGCGTCCCGTGCGCATTAGCCCTGGCACACATGTCATGCGGCATCCCTTGCCTGCCTGGGCCCCATGTGCTGGCCATCCTCACCCTCCGCCACATCCTCCTCGTCAGACGTGGTCTGGCGTTCATCCTCCTCCTCCAGCAAGTTGCCCCTCTGCTGTGAGATGTTGTGGAGGCCGCCACAGTGTGGGCACCATGCATCTGATGGCTATATATCAGCTTCGCGTTCATCAAGTGGAACCCCTTTCGGTCTATCTCAAGCAACTCAGATGGCTGCTTCAGCTCATCTATAGGTTCTCATAGGGGGACATGCATCCCGTTGATCACCCCCTGGACCCAGGGCATCCTGGTGATGGTGGTGAACCCTGTTGCCCGGGCAGCCTGATGGGCTCGGTCCACATTGAAATGGATGTATTGTGCCGACTGGGCATATAGGGCCTCCGTGACCGCACTGAGGTCTGTGAGATCCCAGACACGTGCCCACTTCGCACTTGGAAGGACCCTGTCGCGTAAAAGTTCAGGGCGACCATCACCTTGACAGCCACCGGGAGCGGGTGTCCTCCCACACTTCCCCTTCGTGCCAGGTGCACCATAATCTAGCCGGTATGTCGCACTGTCTTTCTCCTCAACCGGAGTCTTCGACGACATGCCCGGTCTGGCAGGTCCTCGCAATGACGCTTCTTGCGGCGCCTCCTTTACAGCTCCTCCTCCTCGACCTGCTGGGTGGCCGGCTCTCCATCCTGAGCGGCTGCCACCTGGTCCTCTGGGGCGCGCTCTGCTGCTGCAGCTTCCTCCTCCTCGAGCAGTACCAGCTCATGCAGCCGCAGGGCATCCCCCATGGCTGCGGTGACTAGCAGGTAGGTCACCATTGCTGGTTGAATTCCATTATCCATTGTCTGCAGGAGGTGGAAGGCCAACGTGTTAGCCTGGTGCGTAACCCCGTGCACAACCAGGTCCAACGTGCTACATGCTGCCCCGGTTGGCACTGTGGGCTCTGCCCCCACATATCCCCCCATCTCCTCATCCCTGGCCCCAGTATCGTGGGGGCCTTTGGCCCTTACATACGTACCTGATGCCATGGGTACTGTTGGCTGGTACTGCCCTTGCCTGCAGTATGCTCCGCAGCCCCCGCCCAGCACCCTGGTAGGTACTCCAGTGGGCCATCTGATGCCCCGTTGGCGGGTGGCGGCCGGTTGGGTGCTGGAGGGTGTGGCAGTGGGTGTGGAGGTGGGATCTGGGGTGCAGGGGTGGATGGGTGAGGGCACCCATATGGTCGGAGTCACTCAGCAGAATCAGGACCCAAGGTAAGTGGTCAGTGGGATGCGCAGCAAGGTGGCTGCCTTGCTACCCGCGGCAATGGAGGTCCATACCAGGGCACCACCCCAGTCCTGAGGGGAGGTCACCCCGGCCACAGCCTGTTCCCCCATCAACCCACTCTGCCAGCCCTGGCAGGGCCTCCCACACCCCAGCCAGCCCGGCCAGTGTCCGGCCCGACAGCCAACAGTTGCACCTCTCTGTGCCCTATCTCCTCTCTCTCCCTCATCAGCCACAACACCAGTTTAATTATCTTTAAAGGCACAAGTAAACGTGCAGTCAGGAATTCGGCCCATCACAGACGGAGAATCATGGCAGCCCCGGAAAATACCAGGTCAGGCCTGCCAATGATATGCAAACGGTGTTTACTGAAATACATTCCAGAACGCATTGGCGCCGATGTCGAGGCAGTGGAGAATTGTGATTTGGTGTCAAATCGCCGCCTGTACATCATGCAGCTGACAGGTGACATGCTGGAAGAGGAAGAAGAACGCCAGGCCTCATCTGAGGATCAGGAGGGTGTCCAGGAAGAACCGGCCATGGATCTCGGATTGGCAGGGCAGGCTGCCCAAAGTGCGCTCCAGGGTCTCCGCACACGGGACAACACCATCACCTCCAGATTTCTCAGCTAACAGGCCTGACAATCGGCAGCTCCATCACCCTGTGCCACCTCTCTATTCATCCCCACATTCCAAATAGAACCCCTTGCCCATAGCCGCTCATACCTCCCCTGTCCCTCCTCCCTTCACTGCACCTCCCCTGTCCCTCCTCCCTTCACTGCACGTCCCCTGTCCCTCCTGCCTTCACTGCACCTTCCCTGTCCCTCCTCCCTTCACTGCACGTCCCCTGTCCCTCCTCCCTTCACTGCACCTTCCCTGTCCCTCCTCCCTTCACTGCACATCCCCTGTCCCTCCTCCCTTCACTGCACCTTCCCTGTCCCTCCTCCCTTCACTGCACCTCCCCTGTCCCTCCTCCCTTCACTGCACCTCCCCTGTCCCTCCTCCCTTCACTGCACCTTCCCTGTCCCTCCTCCCTTCACTGCACCTCCCCTGTCCCTCCTCCCTTCACTGCACCTTCCCTGTCCCTCCTCCCTTCACTCCACCTCCCCTGTCCCTCCTCCCTTCACTGCACCTTCCCTGTCCCTCCTCCCTTCACTGTCCCTTCCCTGTCCCTCCTTCCTTCACTGCACCTTCCCTGTCCCTCCTCCCTTCACTGCACCTCCCCTGTCCCTCCTCCCTTCACTGCACCTTCCCTGTCCATCCTCCCTTCACTGCACCTCCCCTGTCCCTCCTCCCTTCACTGCACCTCCCCGTCCCTCCTCCCTTCAATCCACCTTCCCCGTCCCTCCTCCCTTCACTGCACTTCCCTGTCCCTCCTCCCTTCACTGCACTTTCCCTGTCCCTCTTCCCTTCACTGTCTCTTCCCTGTCCCTCCTCCCTTCACTGCACCTTCCCTGTCCCTCCTCCCTTCACTGCACCTTCCCTGTCCCTCCTCCCTTCACTTCACCTCCCCTGTCCCTCCTCCCTTCACTGCACCTTCCCTGTCCCTCCTCCCTTCACTTCACCTCCCCTGTCCCTCCTCCCTTCACTTCACCTTCCCTGTCCCTCCTCCCTTCACTCCACCTTCCCCATCCCTCCTCCCTACACTGCACCTCCCCTGTCCCTCCTCCCTTCACTGCACTTTCCCTGTCCCTCCTCCCTTCACTGCACCTTCCCTGTCCCTCCTCCCTTCACTGCACCTTCCCTGTCCCTCCTCCCTTCACTGTCTCTTCCCTGTCCCTCCTCCCTTCACTGCACCTTCCCTGTCCCTCCTCCCTTCACTGCACCTTCCCTGTCCCTCCTCCCTTCACTGCACCTTCCCTGTCCCTCCTCCCTTCACTGCACCTTCCCTGTCCCTCCTCCCTTCACTTCACCTTCCCTGTCCCTCCTCCCTTCACTGCACCTTCCCTGTCCCTCCTCCCTTCACTGCACCTTCCCTGTCCCTCCTCCCTTCACTGCACCTTCCCTGTCCCGCTTCACAGATATCACACAGATATCACAAAATTTACAGTGCAGAAGGAGGCCATTCAGCCCATCGAGTCTACACCGGCCCTGAAAGAGCACCCTATCTATGTCCACACTTCCACCCTATCCCTGTAATACAGCAACCCTATCTAACTTTTTTGGTCACTATGAGACAATTTAGCATGACCAATCTGATGTGTTAGGCGGGTTGGTTTGACGTTGACTGCAACTGGATGCAGGGAAGCTAGAAACAAATGTCTAACACCGGAAATGATCCAAAACGGTTTTATTTAAACTACAAACGGCTCTACATGTTCAGCTGTGGGTTGACACTCTACTAATCCTACTGACGACCTCTTACTGGTTCGACCAGATTTACTAGCTACCACATGGCAATAATGTCCACTGGCTTGTGCACTCTGACTGTCTCAGGGTCTGGGTCCCAAAAAGAGCGGGAGTCTTAATTCCCTGTGGGCTTTATAGTGGTGGTGTCTTGTCTGGTGATTGGTTGTTCTGTGTTGTGTGTTCATTGGTCATCCTGTGTGTCAATCACTGCCTGTCTGCATCTCATTATATACATGAGTGGATATTATAACATCTCCCCCTTTATTTTTAAATAAGTTATGAAATGTGAAGGTATATACATGCCTGACTACGTACAAATGGTGAGTTAACGAACATATATACATGGGAAGGTGTCTATCGTGCAGATACAGAGCCAACTGAATGAAATTTACAAAAGTAAAGTCTATAGATTCAGTCTTTGAGGCGGGCGCCGAGTTCTGGTCGATCGCCGTGGAGGTGGAGCAGGAAACGCCGGCACTTGGACAGGCGGGATTGCTGGCATTGCGGCGGTGTCGTGGACAGGCAGGATCGCTGGCAGATCGGTGTCCTCGTGGCAGGAAACGTCCGGAGGAGGCATGATAGCCGGCGGAGCAATGCGGTTAGGCGGTGGGAAGGGAAATCCCCGCCCTCCTGTTGCACCGGAGAATGGAGCCATCAGCCAAGTGGACAATGAAAGACCTTGGGGCGGCCTTCCTGATAACAACAGCTGGGGCTGACCAACCTCCCTCAGGCAACTGGACGCGAACAACATCTGCGGGAGCCAGCGCTGGCAGATCCATGGCATGAGCATCATACGTGATCTTCTGCTGGTCCCTGGACCGCTGCACGTTTTGCAGCACCGTGAGGTGGTTAAGATCTGAAATGTGAATGGACGGAACAGTCATCCTCAGGTTGCGGTTCATGAGCATCTGCGCCGGAGACAAACCAGTCGACAGAGGGGCCACCCTGTAGGCCAGCAGCGCCAAGATGAAATCCGAGGCTGAGTCTGCAGCCTTTCACAACAACCGCTTGACGATATGGACACCTTTTCGGCCTTCCCGTTTGATTGTGGGCAATGGGGACTGGAAGTTATGTGTCTGAAGTTGTAGGATCGTGCAAAGTCAGACTGTAAAAACACAGACGGTTGTCACTCATTACTGTGAGTGGTATCCCGTGCCTGGCAAACATCTCTTTGCAGGCTTTGATGACGGACCTAGACGTGAGGTCCGACAATTTCACCACCTCTGGGTAGCTGGAGAAGTAGTTGACCAGGAGCACGTAATCACGCCCATTGGCGTGAGATAGGTCTACCCCCACTTTAGACCACGGAGAGTTCACAAGCTCGTGCTGTTGCAGTGTTTCTTTTGACTGAGCCGGTTAAAATTTCTGGCAAGTCGGGCAGTTGAGGACCGTGTTAGCAATGTCCTGGTTGATACCCAGCCAATAGTTTAGATGGGCAGCATGGTCGGCACAGCTTGGAGGGCCAAAGGGCCTGTTCTTATGCTGTACTTTACTTTTCTTTGTTCTCTCCCTCCTCCCTTCACTGCATCTTCCCTGTCCCTCCTCCCTTCACTGCACCTTCCCTGTCCCTCCTCCCTTCACTGTCCCTTCCCTGTCCCTCCTCCCTTCACTGCACCTTCCCTGTCCCTCCTCCCTTCACTGCACCTTCCCTGTCCCTCCCCCCTTCACTGCACCTTCCCTGTCCCTCCTCCCTTCACTGCACCTTCCCTGTCCCTCCTCCCTTCACTGCATCTCCCCTGTCCCTCCTCCCTTCACTGCACCTTCCCTGTCCCTCCTCCCTTCACTGCACCTTCCCTGTCCCTCCTCCCTTCACTGTCCCTCCCCTGTCCCTCCTCCCTTCACTGCACCTTCCATGTCCCTCCTCCCTTCACTGCACCTTCCCTGTCCCTCCTCCCTTCACTGCACCTTCCCTGTCCCTCCTCCCTTCACTGCACCTTCCCTGTCCCTCCTCCCTTCACTGCGCCTTCCCTGTCCCTCCTCCCTTCACTGTCCCTCCCCTGTCCCTCCTCCCTTCGCTGCACCTTCCCTGTCCCTCCTCCCTTCACTGCACCTTCCCTGTCCCTCCTCCCTTCACTGCACCTTCCCTGTCCCTCCTCCCTTCACTGTCCCTTCCCTGTCCCTCCTCCCTTCACTGCACCTTCCCTGTCCCTCCTCCCTTCACTGCACCTTCCCTGTCCCTCCTCCCTTCACTGCACCTTCCCTGTCCCTCCTCCCTTCACTGCACCTTCCCTGTCCCTCCTCCCTTCACTGCGCCTTCCCTGTCCCTCCTCCCTTCACTGTCCCTCCCCTGTCCCTCCTCCCTTCGCTGCACCTTCCCTGTCCCTCCTCCCTTCACTGCACCTTCCCTGTCCCTCCTCCCTTCACTGCACCTTCCCTGTCCCTCCTCCCTTCACTGTCCCTTCCCTGTCCCTCCTCCCTTCACTGCACCTTCCCTGTCCCTCCTCCCTTCACTGCACCTTCCCTGTCCCTCCTCCCTTCACTGTCCCTTCCCTGTCCCTCCTCCCTTCACTGCACCTCCCCTGTCCCTCCTCCCTTCACTGCACCTTCCCTGTCCCTCCTCCCTTCACTGCACCTTCCCTGTCCCTCCTCCCTTCACTGTCCCTCCCCTGTCCCTCCTCCCTTCACTGCACCTTCCCTGTCCCTCCTCCCTTCACTGCACCACCCCTGTCCCTCCTCCCTTCACTGCACCTTCCCTGTCCCTCCTCCCTTCACTGCACCTTCCCTGTCCCTCCTCCCTTCACTGCACCTTCCCTGTCCCTCCTCCCTTCACTTCACCTTCCCTGTCCCTCCTCCCTTCCCTGTTCCTCCTCCCTTCACTGCACCTTCCCTGTCCCTCCTCCCTTCACTGCACCTTCCCTGTCCCTCCTCCCTTCACTGCACCTTCCCTGTCCCTCCTCCCTTCCCTGTCCCTCCTCCCTTCACTGCATCTTCCCTGTCCCTCCTCCCTTCACTGCACCTTCCCTGTCCTTCCTTCACTGACCCTTCCCTGTCCCTCCTCCCTTCACTGTCCCTCCTCCCTTCACTGCACCTTCCCTGTCCCTCCTCCCTTCACTGCACCTTCCCTGTCCCTCCTCCCTTCACTGCACCTTCCCTGTTCCACAGCCCTTCAGTCCAGCTTCCCTGTCCCTCCTCCCTTCACTGCACCTTCCCTGTCCCTCCTCCCTTCACTGCACCTTCCCTGTCCCTCCTCCCTTCACTGCACCTTCCCTGTCCCTCCTCCCTTCACTGCACCTTCCCTGTCCCTCCTCCCTTCACTGCACCTTCCCTGTCCCTCCTCCCTTCCCTGCACCTTCCCTGTCCCTCCTCCCTTCACTGCACCTTCCCTGTCCCTCCTCCCTTCACTGCACCTTCCCTGTTCCACAGCCCTTCAGTCCAGCTTCCCTTTTCCACAGCCCTTCACTCCTTATCACTACCCTAGGTCCCCCTCCCAGAGCTCTAGCAGCATCTCTACAGAGTGCGAGCCCTGGGTTGGCAGTATGAATGGTTCATGTCCATGGGACAGAGGATGATGCTTTGAGATGAGCTCTGAGGTTCCTCATCTTTTGACAAAGTCTGACTCCTGCCTTTCGAATCACCTTCCACTATCTGCCCGGGTGTTCCCTGCATTTATGCTGGCCAATCCATTTCACAGGCCCATTTTTCATCGAGAGATGGTGAGCAGTGACTGGTCACACAGGTGGAATGTTCAAGTGTCCCCACACCATCCTCCAAGCCCCCAACCCCATCCACAAACCTACCCATCCTCCAACACCCTCCAACCCCCACATTCCCCACCTGGTACACAGTCTACAACCATCCCTAACGCCCTTCAGACAGACGATTGAATGTTGGTGCAAAAATGTTTACTGTGGCTATATACATTGTTGTGCCCTGACCCCTAACTGTCACCTATGCACTATATCCATGCCAACTAGGGTGGTGTCCAACTTTCAACCATTCCTTCTCGCTGTTACCCCAGACAGCACATCAGACGTGGAGATGGCCTGCTCCATGTCTCGCCCTCTGATCTCAGGTGCCTTTGGTGGCTGTCCTCTGGATGGCTTGCATCTGGATGGGCCCGATTGACCTTCAGGGGTCACAGGTGACAACGTGTCACCCTGTTCTGCCCGCTGCCCATCAGATGCGCCAGTGCCTGGTGGGGGGATTCGAAAGTGCTGAGGTGTTCCAGAATGTCCCCTAAAGGAGGCACCAGCATGGGCCCTTTGACTTACTCCTCCCTCAGGGACAGCACTGTAGCATTGTGGATAGCACAATTGCTTCACAGCTTCAGGGTCCCAGGTTCGATTCCGGCTTGGGTCACTGTCTGTGCGGAGTCTGCACATCCTCCCCGTGTGTGCGTGGGTTTCCTCCGGGTGCTCCGGTTTCCTCCCACAGTCCAAAGATGTGCAGGTTAGGTGGATTGGCCATGATAAATTGCCCTTAGTGTCCAAAATTGCCCTTAGTGTTGGGTGGGGTTACTGGGTTATGGGGATAGGGTGGAGGTGTTGACCTTGGGTAGGGTGCTCTTTCCAGGAGCCGGTGCAGACTCGATGGGCCAGGTGGCCTCCTTCTGCACTGTAAATTCTATGATAATCTATGATTCTCGATGGCCCCCGGGCTACTGCATGGGATGGAGATAGGGCCGGAGTGATATACGGAGGCTCCACAATCACCTGGTGATGTCAATCCTGGAGGCCCGCCATCGACTGAGCCATAGTTTCAATGCCCTCGAACATGGAGCATTATGACTGGAACATGCCCCTCAGTGGGTGAGACATATCCCTCACTGCCTCGGTCATGTCCTTCTGGCACTGTGCAATGTCCCTGTGTCCGTGAAATGTCCCACAGTGACTGGCCAAGATCAGTCAGCACCCGGCCAATGCTCTTGATGCCCTCAGCCACAGCAATGTCCATGTGGGCCCAGTGCATCTCTGCCTGTGACGAGGCTCCCCTATCCCGTGCCTCAACAGTTGACCCTACAGATTTCCCTAAGCCTTAGATGTCTTGACTCATGGCCCTGACTTCTTTCCCCAAAGCTCCCACTGCAGACGCCACCCGTTCATTGTTTCATTCATCTCCCTTCACACTTGAGTTGCTTTCAAGTACCCATCTATGAAACTAACCGCAAAGTTAGAAACATCTAGCTTCAATTGGCCACTCCTATATCACCTCACGGTAGCACAGTAGTTGGCACTGTTGCTTCACAGCGCCAGGGTCCCAGGTTCGATTCCGGCTTGGGTCACTGTCTGTGTGGAGTCTGCACGTTCTCCCCGTGTCTGCGTGGGTTTCCTCCGGGTGCTCCAGTGTCCTCCCGAAGAGGCCGCCGGAATGTGGTGACTAGGGGCTTTTCACAGTTACTTCATTGCAGTGTTAATGTAAGCCTACTTGTGACACTAATAAAGGTGATTATTATAATTAAGTGCTTTCTGCAGAGAAAAAGAGGAAGTGGGAGCACTTACATCACTTAATGGTTAGTTTCACAGCTGCCTATTTGGAAGTCTTGTTAAAGCAATTTCACAGAGTTATGCGGCAGCACGGTGGCGCAGTGGTTAGCACTGCTGCCTATGGCGCCGAGGGCACAGGTTCGATCCCGGCCATGGGTCACTGTCCGTGTGCAGTTTACACATTCTCCCCGTGTTTACGTGGGTTTAACCCCCACAACCCAAAGATGTGCAAGGTAGGTGAATCGGTCACACTAAATTGCCCTTTAATTGGGAAAAAAAGAATTGGGTACTTTCATTTATAAAAAAAGAGATACGAATGAAAGGCTTGCAGATCAAATATCTGAGATGGTTTAAACCCAGCTAACTGGTTTTCCCTTTCCAGGAATTGGCAGGTGTCTGTGTCTGTGTCTGAGCCAGCAGGTGTATTGCAAGGTAAGTTTTAAAGCAGTGCTTCTTTCCATTGTCTCTGTCTGGACTCCTCTCTAGCTTCCAGGCAGGGGTCTCACTTATGGGCGGTCACTGGTGGGGGTCTCTGTAAAGGGGAGATCTCTGATGGTGGTCTTTGTGATTGAGGGGTCTCTGGTGGGAGTCTTTTAATAGGGCGTCTCTCATGGGGGTCTCGTTAATTGGAGGTTCTCTGGTGGCGGTGAGATGGAAAGGTATTGCATTGTGGGGGGAGAGGGTAGCCCTCCAATGGACTTTAGGGGCAACTCTCTGAAGGTATTATCACCTTAGCCCCCCACGAGGTCCACGGCGCCAGGGCCATGTTTGTAAATACCTCATCAATTCTCGCCCACATGATTCCCGGCCCAAAGGACCAGAGAATCACACAGGCCTGGAGAATATAGGGCAGGATTCACTGATCCCCGACGCCAAAATCGCGTTCGACGATGGGGAGGAGAATCACCGATGACGGTGAAATTGGGGTGGTGCCGCTTTCGCGCGAGAATATGCCGCACGCCGTATCCACGCCCTCCTTACATTGGCTGAGGCCTGCCCTGCGATGCTCTGTCCCCGGCCGGCTGGGTTCCCGACGGCGTGGGTCGCGTGTGGTCTGACCGGTCGGGAACTCAGTGTGGCGGCTGTAGAGGGGGACCTATTGGGGGCTGAGGGCACTGTGGTGGGGCACTCCGGCGTGCTCGAGCCAGGTCCGCGATTGGCATCCGGCATGAAGCATGGCGCGGCCGCTGCAGGCCGTCACCGTGCGCATGTGCGGTGGCGGCCCCGGCAATTCTCCAGGCGGTACCGGCAGCTACAGCTGAGCACTCTGCGTTGCCTGGCTGCTAGCACACACCCCCGCCTCCCAGAACAGGGAATTGGTGGCCATTTTGCGCCAGTTTTCCACTGTTTTCACGCCGGCATGGGGTCTTAGTCTCCAGAACGGAAAATCCAGCCCATGGTGCCTGGCTGGCGCCGATGTTTTTTGTCCGATGCCGGATTCTCTGCCCGATCACAACTTGCCTTTCTGGCATTGTGAAATGGAGAATCCAGTCCGTGATGTTAGGGAGATGCAACTAAGAATTCTTCTTGCTTACGGCACTGAGGACCGGGTTCGAATCCCGGCCCCGAATCCCGGCCCTGGTCACTGTCCGTGTGGAGTTTACACATTCTCCCCGTGTCTGCATGGGTTTCACCCCCAAAACCCAAAGATGTGCAGGTTAGGTGGACTGGCCACGCTAAATTGCCCCTTAATTGGAAAAAAAGTAATTGGGTACTCTAAATTTAATTTAAGAAAAAGAATTCTGCTTGCTGGTGCAAATATGTGGTCAGAGCTCATTTGTGGTCAAATGCAAGAGCAAAGTTTCAGCCAGTCTGCTTCAATCTCAGACAGTTGTTAGGGAAAGGAATGGAGTCAGTGGCTCGAGTATTCTGATATTTTGGTGGAGACTGAAGACAATGGGCCGGATTTTCCACGCAACCTGCCTCATGTCTCGCGGTGGCAGAGGGGCCCACTACTGGCCAGCAGCGGGATCTTCTAGCCCATCATTGTCAACGGGATTTCCCAATGAATACAGCCCACACCACTGGGAAATCTGTGGCGAAGGGGCGGGTTGGGGGCTGGGGGGGGGGGGGGGGGGCACGGGTAGGACCGGCAGATCCCTGTGGCGTGAAAAGGCCGTAAATCTCCGGCCAATGACTTTTGTTTTCCCAATATTTAATTGGAGGATATTTCTGCCCATCCAGTATGACAATTTGTTGTCTGAACCAATCAGTCCTGTTATCCTCCATACTCTTTAATCAAAAGACATCAACAGTCTCCAGTTCCTGTTTTTATAGGTGGAAGATATTCCAGCAAGTCAGTGGGCTTCATACAATCGAGACCATATTAAAGCTGGATCAAAGGAAGATTGTGAGTAACTGAACACTCAGTGCCAAACATACATCAGATCACTTGCTTTCCCTGCCTGAAAACCATTTAATGTTTCACATGAAAGCTAAGTGGGTCACAGATAACAAGAAAAACATATTTTAAGCAAATAATATATACAGATAGTATCAGTAATATTTGGCCAGTAACAAAGTCATGGGTTGCCATTCTAGAGTTTAGCACATACATGTCTGTTTTTAATCAGACATTACCTCAAAACAGACCTTAATTTGTATAATCCAGGCTATTTATGCATCTCTCCTGTCATTGTTGTCTAAGTAGATAATGGCCATTAATGAATAAAGCTTCTGGTTGACAGGAAATGCTATCAAAAGGAAATTTTAAAAATCCATTAATAACATTATAATTCTTTTCAGAAAACATTCTGATCACATTGACTGCTTTGGAGAGGAGCCCACCACCTGGAACATTTAGTACTAATGATGGTGAATGCCTTAACTCACCAAAAGGGGAAAAAAGGTAGGGGGAGTAAGAAAGAGAGAAATCTATGATTATGTAAACATTACATTTGAGTTTGAAATGCTAATTCTAATATTTGCCGACCCGTGGAAACCACGCTTAGTTGGATTAGCTTCTTGTGAAGTGTTTTGCAACAACCTGACATTACCCTCCCATCCCCACTCCAACATTCAGAGAAGCAAATGGCAGCTTGGGTTAAAGAACCTACAGCAGTGAAGATGTGCTCATTCCATTGAAATGGAAAGGGAGGTAAATGATGATGAGGAGTTACTTTTGAAGAATGGAATGAGGCTGCGTGTAAGAAAGCTGTTTCATACAGAGCCCCAATGAGTTGTGACACATCAAGGTTGGCATTGTCTGGCGTGTCTAGGAAATGAGGAATGTTGATGTCATTACTTCTGAAAATCTCACTGTATGCAAACAGCTGCAAAATATCATTCTTATCCTTGCACAACATTGATATGGGTCTGAATGTAGCCCAGACTAGTGGGATGCAAACCTCTTCTATCTGACGGCTTCTCAGGGACTGATGTGAATATGTTGCAATCATCCGGTTCACAGTGCGAGGAGGCCACAACATTTAACTGGTCAATGTATTGCCAAATCTCTATTTGCCACAATACGCATTTATTGCATTTCTAATGCCACTGTTTAAGTTCGTAATATTTTCTCACCTAATAAGTCATGTAGAAAATGTGCAACTGACTGCAAAAGTACACAGACAATACGTGGAATCTCCCTTAGTTAACATTACTCTGAGGATGACACTTACCATGCTTACTAACGGGGTTGGCAAAATGGTCTGGTGCTCTCTCATACTTGTGCATGCTGGGTGATTGAGAATTTTTAATGGATTCTTTCTTCCAGTGCTATGATAGACAAATCACATGTCTCTGTTATACACCAATTTTTTATTGATCTTCACTTTGCTGCGAAGGTAAAGTTGGCATGTAAACAGAGACTAAACACAAGCAATCACAGAGAGAATTGCAATGAAGCAGCTCATGGTTTGACACCTGAACTACAGATCCAAGACCCCAGCATGGATGTGGTCCTCTGCAGTTCAGGATGGAAAGTGCACAGTGCAACATTCACAATCTGTCAGCAAAGTAGTAAGATGGTTATATGATTGTCATGATGTGGAGATGCTGGCGTTGGACTGGAGTGAGCAAGTAAGAAGTCTTCCAACACCAGGTTAAAGTCCAACATGTTTGTTTCAAATCACTAGCTTTCGGAGCGCAGCTCCTTCCTCACCTGCACTCCGAAAGCTAGTGATTAGAAACAAACCTGTTGTACTTTGACCTGGTGTTGTAAGACTTCTTAATATGATTGTGAGCAGTTAGAGGCCCTTTTGTGAAGGATGATCTGGCATTGGAAAGCTCCAGAGGAGAAGGTTCACAAGAATGATCCATGGAATGAAGAACTTGTCCTATGAGGAACGATTGAGCATTCTGGATCTGGATGCTTTGGAATTTAGAAGGACGAAGGGGGATCTTATTGAAACTTACAGAATACTGAGAGGCCGGGATAGAGTGGACGTGGAGAGGATGTTTCCACTGGTAGGAAAAACAAGAACCAGCCTCAGACTGAAAGGACAACCCTTTAAAACTGAGTTGAGGAGGAATTTCTTCAGCCAGAGGGTCGTGAATCTGTGGAATTCATTGTTGTGGAAGGCTGTGGAGACCAAATCACTGAGTGTTTTTGAGGCTGAGATAGATAGGCCAGCACGGTGGCACAGTGGTTAGCACAGCCGAGGTCCCAGGTTCGATCCCGGCCCTGGGTCACTGTCCGTGTGGAGTTTGCACATTCTCCCCGTGTTTGCGTGGGTTTCGCCGCCACAGCCCAAAGACGTGCAGGGTAGGTGGATTGGCTACGCTAAATTGCCCCTTAATTGGAAAAAATGAATTGGGTACTAGAAATTTATAAACTAAAAGACAGAGATAGATAGGTTCTTGAATGATAAGGGGATCAGTGGTTATGGGGAGAAGGCAGGAGACTGGTTACATATCAGCCATGGTTGAATGGCGGAGCAGACTCGATGGGCCGAAGGCCTAATTCTGCTCCTATGTCTTGTGGTCTTATGATTTTACATTAAGTTTCCAATTCGTTGCCCTAGACAATGTATGAAATGCTTCATATTTGCAAAGTGTTCAAATTGTCATGCATGCATGCATGTACTCTGAGCATCATGACAGCAGCATGTGCAATGATGTGAAGACACTGTGGACTGATTTAAACTCAAGGAGTAACATTGAATTACCAGCTCTCAAAATCTAACATGAACCTGGATGAGATTCATTTGGCATCCTCTGTACAAACTCCCAACAATGTGACATAATGGGCGGGCCTCTCTGATCCTGAGGCTAAGTGTTGACGCCGTCATAAACGCTGTCGCGTTTCACGATGGCGTCAACAGACCCCCAGGAGCAGCGATTCTGAGCCCTACAGGAGGTCAGCACGGCACTGGAAAAACCCACGTCACCCCAGCTACCGATACCGCCGTCAAATGGGCGCCGCAGGTCTGCGCATGTACGTTGCCACCGGCGCGAATGCACGCATACGCACTGCGACTGGTGTGCTTGTGCGCATGCGCGGTGGCTTCCTTCTCCGCGCCGGCCCCGATGCAACGTGGCATAGGGCTACAGGGGCCAGTGCAGAGCAAAAGAGACCCCCAGCCTGAGAGACAGGCCCGCCACAGCGGAGGACCCCTCCGGGTCGGACTCCCCCTGCCCCCCCCCCCCCCCCCAACTAGGCCCTCCCCGAAAGGATGCACGCCGAGGACCCGCCGGGTAAGACAATCCGTGGACGGCGCCGGCGGGATTCGGATTTTTGCGGCCAGTCGGCCCATCCCGGGTGGATAATTGCCAGGGAGGCCGCTTAGAGCGGCCCCCGACCAGCGCCGGCGCCAATGGCACCAATTCTCGCTCACCAGAGAATCGGCGGACCGGCGTTGGGGCATTGTCGCGCGATTCACGCCGCGCCCAGCGATTCTCCAACCCGGCGTGGGCTGACAGAATCCCGACCAATGACTCTGTAACTCCGAACTTCAGCCACACCTCTGGGCGCTTCACTAATGAATTCCTACTTCAGTCAAAGCTCCCTATTTCTCTCTCCTTCCCAATTCACAATTTCGGTTCTGGTTTCTATTACTGGAAGCCCTCACATTCACACATTTTAATGTCAATAATGTACAGGGATAATTTGCGCTTTATAGTTGAACATTTTTGCACAGAATAACATTACAGGCAATTTGGTTCATTTTAAAACAACGCCATAGACAGGAATTCATCCCAACAGAGTACTTGTTAAGCAGCATTTACCACATATCATCAGGAAAGGTATAGAGGTGACAGGTCTTTGAAAATAAAAATGTAGTGACACTTTCTGCACCATTGTGCACAGGGAGATTTAATACCGAAACCTGTGAAAGTCTATTTTGGAAGAGAAGTTGATTCAACATGAAAGGATAATCATTGAGACATACTTACTCAGACTGATCTCAAATTAAATATCCTCATTGAATCTGATTTACGGGGCAGCACGGTGAAACAGTGGTTAGCACTGTTGCCTCACGGCGCCGAGGTCCCAGGTTCGATACCGGCCCTGGTCACTGTCCGTGTGGAGTTTGCACATTCCACCCCCCTCCGTGTTTGTGTGGGTCTCACCCGCACAACCCAAAGATGTGCAGGGTAGATGGATTGATGACGCTAAATTGCCCCTTAATTGGGGGGAAAAAATGAATTGGGTACTTTAAATTTATTTCAAAAAAGAATCTGATTTACCCTCCTGAATTCACCCAGGCTGAGCAACTGAGGGTCAAGATGAGTGCCAGGTCAACAGATTCTCAATTCTACCTCAACTATATCCGCATCAGAACAGTCAGAAATCTAAACATCAATCAAAGCTGTTGAGTTCATAGAAGTGGTCATTCAAGGGGCAGTACAGTGGCACAGTGATTGGCATTGCTGCCTACGGCGCTGAGGACCCGGGTTCGAATCCCGGCCCTGGGTCACTGTCTGTGTGGAGTTTGCACATTCTCCACGTGTCTGCGTGAGTTTCACCCCCACAACCCAAAGATGTGCAGGGTAGGTAGATTGGCCACTCTAAATTGCCCCTTAATTGGAAAAAATAATTGGGTACTCTAAATTTAAAAAAAAAAGAAGTGGTCATTCAGGAAGAATAAGGAACAAAATATTTATTTACAGAAAAACAAAGACTGTACACTGGTCCCAGAAAGGATCCCCCCCCCCCCCCCCCCCCCCCCACCCCCACCGCCATCACACCCAGCTCACACCCCCACCGGGGTTTTTATATTCTAGATTTCTCTGTCGCTGATGAGTGGGCTCCGCTCCCTCACCGGGGATGCTCGTACTCCATGAGACTCAAGGAGAGCCTGATCAGCTCGGCGTCATGGGTCTTGCATAAGATGCAACAAGAGCATATGCCCCAAGAGCTCTGACCGATGATCCAACTGAATTCTCACCTTGGATCTGCACACTAAAAAGCCACTGAATTTCTTACATCCACCGTCAAGTTGTAAGCTCTGCATCATGAATTCTGCAATATTTTCAATATATATTAATTTCTGATTGTATTCCAATTTACGATATTGAAATTTAGTTCCCTTCAGACTTCCCAGCCAAGAGGGTGAAGGCCTCTGCCCATGCCACTCTCGAGTCAGCTGGTAAACAGATTACAAAGATAGTAGAAGAGGAATTACCATCCAGTCAACTCTGTCTCCACCTTGGGAAAATGCTTCCATTCAGAATTTTACAGATACAATTCTGCTGAGATTGTATGGAAAATCATGTACACAAGCCTAAATCCTTCAGTTTTATGCGCAGCAATGTGTTATATCCTTGTTCTACCTTGGAATAAGTATATTTTAATCATCCATCACAGGTAGGATTTAAATGTCAAATAAAAGCTATTTGATAAAAGCCCTTCATTACATTTAACTGTTGATGTGGTATATTTACATACACAAGGGTACATATTGGAATGAATACAGCGTGGTCTTAATCTGTGGCATTATTGATAAGAGCTGATGGAATTGCTATTGTAGGCATACATAGAAGCTAAGAGAAAATTGTAGAAGCTATATGAATTTAAGTTAGTAAAAATGCAGGTAACAAAACAATCATTGACAACCACTATTAACTGTCAGGCGGAGAACGGTTTTGGCAACTAAATTAGACGAATAATCATAGGGATTTCGATAACCCAGCAACATTTAACTGAGGTTCCGAGCAACTTCTAATACATTGAAGTCAGCGTAGAAAATCACTTGCTACAATAGAATATGAATTTCAGCAGGCCTGACTGATAAACTGGGAGAAGGTGGAAATTACATACTTTAATTTCACTTTGCAATGATGACTGAAAGTCAAAAACAATGAAACAGTTCCACCAGACTTTAGAAAAATAAACAGAGCAATGAGGAATGGTCTAGGGAGGATTAATTAAGAGGAGATTTTAGAAAAACATAACGAAAAATAAAGCCCACTTAAGGGGCATGAGAAAAATATCTTCAGCGGAATTCTCTGTTTGAGAGGGCAGGTGCTGATGCCAGGACTGAATCGTGAGTGTTCTACATGGACAAAAGCGGTACCAGTCCCGGAGCGATTTAGGTCCCTTTCATGGGCTCGCACCAGCGTCACGAAGAATTCCAAAGCATGCCGACTCTCATCCCAGCCAAGATGATGGCACTGGTTGTGCTGGAGCATGACCATCCCGATGATGGGTTGGCTGGGGTCAGAGGATACCTAGGGAGCTGGCCTGGGTGGGGGGGGGAAGCACCCATAGGACCTTTGCCGTTAAAGTTCACAGCAGGCAGTCAGTGGCGTGCGCAGCCGGATGGCTGCCATGCAGGCTGCGGAAATGGTTGTCCGTGTCTGTCTACCCTGACCTGGCGGCTCACCTCCTGGCCACCTCCCCACTACTCCCCCAGCCCTGGTAGATGCCCCCCACCCCCAGCCAGTGGCACAACTGTCAGCACACTATAGCAATGTTGGGCACTTTTCGTACCTCCTCTCTCTCCCTCAGCAGCCTGTGTCCCGACTTTAAATACCACAGGTGAACCTCGCCATCGGTAATTCCTCCTGGTGGAGGCGGGGCATCGCAGACGGCCAGGAAACTGCTGGAACATCCCGTTAATGATATGCCTGCCGTATTTGCTGTCCCATTTGCACGTCCATGCCAACTTGCGGCGTGGAACAAATTCACACCGCTGTCGAGGGAACGGAGCATGGCATCCGGTTTGGCACCCAGCGCCAACCTCAATTTTTGACTGATGCTGAGTTCTCCACCCGATCGTATTTCACGAGTCCAGCGTAGATGGACGGAGAATCCCACCCCATAGCTCTGTGAGAAAATGGAGCAATAAAGCAAAACAAATTTCTCAAGAATTGAATAGCGTGCTCAAAAATAACACTGGGTAGGGTGTCATCCATGTATTCTTTTATTAACTAAATTGTATAGATTTTCTTTGTAAATCTATGTTCAGGGTAAGTTTTCCCTTCAAAGCAGAATTGTTTTAAGATACAAGAAAACTATAAAAGAACAGTTCAAACCAGTACTGAAAACAGGAAAGTAATAGAAAACGGGAAAGAACCATGAGAGATTTGAACTTGTTTTCTGCAGCATGTTGAGATTACTTTTATAGGCGGCATGGTAATGCAGAGGTTAGCACTGCTACCTCATGGCGCCGAGGGCCTGGGTTCGATCCCGGCACCCTGTCACTGTCCGTGTGGAGTTTGCAAATTCTCCCTGTGTCTGTGCAGCAGGGTAGCATGGTGGTTAGCATAAATGCTTCACAGCTCCAGGGTCCCAGGTTCGATTCCCGGCTGGGTCACTGTCTGTGCGGAGTCTGCACGTCCTCCCCCTGTGTGCGTGGGTTTCCTCCGGGTGCTCCGGTTTCCTCCCACAGTCCAAAGATGTGCGGGTTAGGTGGATTGGCCATGCTAAATTGCCCGTAGTTGCATAGACAGAGTGGATAGTCAGAGGCTTTTTCCCAGAGTAGAGGGGTCAATTACTAGGGGGCATAGGTTTAAGGTGCGAGGGGCAAGGTTTAGAGTAGATGTACGAGGCAAGTTTTTTACACAGAGGGTAGTGGGTGCCTGGAACTCGCTGCCGGAGGAGGTGGTGGAAGTGGTGAAATCGCCCTAATAAAAAGTAAGGTTAAGGGGGGGGTTGTTGGGTTACGGGTATAGGGTGGATACGTGGGTTTGAGTAGGGTGATCATGGCTCGGCACAACATTGAGGGCCGAAGGGCCTGTTCTGTGCTGTACTGTTCTATGTTCTATGTTCTAACCCAAAGATGTGATGGGTAGGTGAATTGGCCATGCTAAATTGCCCCTTAGTTGAAAAAAAAGAATTGGGTACTCTAAATTGTTAAAAGAAGAGATTACTTTTTATTTGGTCACAGGGTCTGAGCATCACTGGCAAGGTCTGCATCTATTGTCCATCCCAAAATGCCTTTGAGAAGGTGGTGGTGAGCCACCTTCTTGAACCGCTGCAGTTCATGTGGTGTAGGTACCCACAGTGCTCTTCGGAAGGGATTTCCAGGATCTTGAACCAGTGACAGTGAAGGAGGAGTGATACAGTTCCAAATCAGGATGGTGAGTGGTTTGGAATGGAACTTGCAGGTGGTGGTGTTCCCATGCATCTGCTGCCCATGACCTTCCAGATGGTAGAACACCGTCTACACCGACAAAATCTACCCCTAATCTCGCGCTAATCCCATTTACCAGCACTTGTCCCATATCCTTGAATGGGATGGTGGTTCAAGTGCTAATTTTTTTAAAGGTTGTGAGGTTTCCAGCCTCCACTACCTTCCAAGGCAGTGCATCAGACAAGTGAGAGAGCGAGGGGCAACACAGGTGGAGAAGGTAGTCAAGAAGGCATACGGCATAGTTTGCTTTCATTGGCTGGGGCATTTAGTATAAAAATTGGCAAGTCATGTTGCAGCTGTACAGAACCTTAGTTAGGCCACACTTGGAGTATAGTGTTCAATTCTGGCCACCTCGCTTACCTGAAGGATGTGGAGGCTTTAGAGAGGGTGCAGAAGAGATTTACCAGGATGTTGCCTGGTATGGAGGGCATTAGCTATGAGGAGAGGTTGAATAAACTTGGTTTGTTCTCACTGGGACACCGGAGTTTGAGGGGCGAACTGATAGAGGTCTACAAAATTATGAGGGGCATAGACAGAGTGGATAGTCAGAGGCTTTTTCCCAGAGTAGAGGGGTCAATTACTAGGGGGCATAGGTTTAAGGTGCGAGGGGCAAGGTTTAGAGTAGATGTACGAGGCAAGTTTTTTACACAGAGGGTAGTGGGTGCCTGGAACTCGCTGCCGGAGGAGGTGGTGGAAGCAGGGATGATAATGACATTTAAGGGGCATCTTGACAAATACATGAATAGGATAGAAATAGAGGGATATGGACCCCGGAGTGTAGAAGATTTTAGTTTAGATGGGCAGCATGGTCGGCACGGGCTTGGAGGGCCGAAGGGCCTGTTCCTGTGCTGTACTTTTCTTTGTTCTTTGTATTCCAGATTCTCATCACCCTCTAAGTGAAAAACGTTTTTCTCATATCCTTCGGAATCGCCTGCTTCTCACCCTAACATTATGCCCCCTTGTGATTGGCCCTTCAACCAAAGGAACAGCCTCTTCCTACTCACCTGTTCAGCCCCTCATAATCTTATACACCTCAATCATAACCCTCCTCAGCCTTCTCTGTTCTAAAGAAAATCCAAACCTATCAAGTCACTCCGTTTGGCTCTGATGCTCCATCCCCGGCAACATCCTGGTGAATCTCTTCTGTACCCCCTCCAGTGCGATCACCTCCTTCCTATAGTGAGGTGGCCAGAACAGCACACTGCTCCAGCTCTGACCTAACCAACGTTCTGTACAACTCCAACATAACCTCCTTCCTCTCATATCCTATGCATGACTGATACAGGCAGGTGTCCCATAAGCCTTCTTAATTACCCAATTCACCTGTTCTGCTGCCATCAAGGATCTGTGAACAAATACCCCAAGATCCATCTGTTCCTCTGAGCTTCCTAGTCTCCTGCCACTCATTACATACTCCCTTGTCCAGTTTCTTCTTCCAAATGCATCACTTCGCACTTATCAGGATTAAATACCATTTGCCACTGCTCTGCCCATCTGACCAACCCATCTATATCTTTCTGTAGGACCCTCTTCTTCAGTGTTAACCACCATATCAATTTTGGTGTCATCTGCAAACTTACTTATTTTCCCCCCATGATTTTATCTATATCATTGATGTATAACAAACAATAAGGTACCCAGCACTGACCCCTGTGGTACACCTCTGGACATCGGCTTACAGTTACTCAAACTGCCTTCTACCAGCTCCTTTTATTTCCTATTACTAAGCCAGTTTCAGATCCATCTCGACAGTTTTCCTTGAATTCCATTTGCTTCAACCTTCTCAATTAGTCTCCCATGTGGGACCTGGTCAAAGGCTTAGCTAAAATCCATATAAACTCCACATAAACAACTGCACTTCCTTCATCCACACTCTCAGTCACTTTATCAAAAATTCTGTCAAATTTGTTAGGCATGACCTCCCTCTGACAAAGCCATGCTGATTATCCCTAATCAACCCATGCCTTTCCAAGTGGAAATTAATTCTTTCCCTCAGAATTTTCCCCGATAGTTTCCCTACCACTGATGTGAGACTCACCGGACTGTAATTCCCTGTTTATCTCCACCATCCGTCTTGAAAAGTGGAACAACATTAGCTGGTCTCCAGTCCTCTGGCCAGAGAGGAATTGAAAAATTGTGTCAGAGCCCCTGCAATTTCCTGCCTCGCCTCCCACAGCAGCCTGGGATGCAATTCATCCTGGCCTGGGGATGTGTCTATTTTTAAGCCTGTCAAAGCCTCCAATACCTCCTCACTACCTACATCAAATTGCTCAGATGGCCATAGGCTGCTTTCCCCTTTGAGGAGGAAAGCAGACTGGTGGTGATTTAACCTGAGTATCACCACAACATAGGCCAAGGGGAATGTTGAGAAGGTAGCGCCTTCACGAATAACCTCATCCAGTAGAGGAATTGATCTCATGCTGCTGGTCTCGTTTTGCATCACAAAACAGCTGTCTAGCCCATTGAGCTAAACCAGCCCCCTAGGTGAATTGGCCACGCTAAATTGCCCCTTAATTGGAAAAAAAAACGATTGGGTGTTGTAAATTTTTATTAAAAGTTAATTGAGTGATTCAGAGCTTCCAGGGTTTAGTCGCTGCCATCATGCCAGCTGATGAATGGAGCCGAGGGCCAAGTGCAAAGGCAGCAGTAACAGCCCAAGTGCCTGCTGCTGCCATCTCTCAATGCAGGCAGCATATACCAAGGCACTGGCCTCCTCTCTAAGAGTATCTTGCCAGTGAATTCTGACAGACTGCAAGGAGCCTCTTACAGAGATACAGCCAGGAGCAGCTCCATTCCAGGAGCCAGTGAGGTGAGTCAAGACTACCTCAGTCCAACAAGAGTGTGTCACCTCCCTTCTGTCTGGTCCTCAGGACAATTTTATACACAGCACCAGAACAGCTAACAGAACGGCACCTCGAGGCACCAGTGAGATATGGTGTTAGGAAGCAGTAGCTAGATTGTTTGGATGTCTGTCAATTTCAAAGTGCGCATGTTTTGCTTGTAGTTTTTTTCTGGAGGTTGTTTTGTGCATTGCAAGAACCATCTGATGCTTGACTGTGCATTTGTTCTGCTCAATTATTGATGGGGATCTGTTTATCTTTGACCATTTGTGCGTTAAGGTTTGATTCTGTTTGCAGATTGGTTTGTAATTTTCCATCAAGGTAATGTTTAGCATGCACTTATTTTTGTAATTTGTTATTCATGGGGATCAAGGGACTCACAGTCATATAAAAATGGTTGCTTTGTTCAGTACTGCCATTTACTCCAGTGATGATTCTTGGAAAATAGATACATTGGAGAGAATAAACTTTTTGTCATGTCCTTGGGTGGATGTTGGTTTTAAGCAATCTTTACTAGCAAGATTGGGTGGGTGGGGTGGGAGGGGGGTGGTATTGGTAATGGTGGACAAGCTGTGTTCTGTAAATGGAGGTAATCAGGCCTGTCTGGGTAGTTTCAAGCTATATGGGAGAATGGGCATTATCATGAGCTTCTGGGCCTGTAACTCAGTGTCTTCTTGTGCAATGGTCTTCCCATGGGCTATGTCCAAACTAAGCAATTATTCGTAGGACGCTATTATTCTTACCACTCTCCGTGGTGCGCACTGTAAGACACCCAAAGATTTGTCCAGGCATGTAACTTAGGCTTTCAGAAACCCTACGATCCTCTCCCATGCCCTGCTGGTCACTGCATGGGCTTGAGTGAAACACTTTGCAGTTTCATTGCCTGGACAGGTATCATTGGCCATGAGTGCAAACCTTGATATTAAGATCTCTCCTGCCATTCAGCTCTCCTCTCCAAATAGCTGTCAAGTGCCTGAATATCAAAGGATGATCGCATTATGGAAACTTCCTGTGTGTGGCGTGCGTTGACGGGCACCATCGTTTACTCCACGTCAAAGGCATATTCAGTGACGAGGACACCTCGTTGTTCATTATGACAATGAATTCTGGGTTGCCACTTTCAAGGCCACTTTCAGTGCACAGTTGAGCAAAGAGTGCCTCTAGAGGTGAATGTCTCTGTTCTACATGGCTCTCATCATAGTTGATGAAGGTAAGTGTTTTTCAACATGAGCAACTGTCCCCTGTCAGTTACAGTTGCTAACAGCTCCCTGGTTGATTTTACACAGATTCCCACATGGCTGATAAGGAGGGGTCGAAGCTATTAAGATCCAGGGACAATGTTGTGCCTTTATCTGCATAGATAATACACTGTAGGCTTTGGCAAAGAGTCATCCAGGCTCCAAATCCGCTTCGTTCTCACTCCACAGATTCTGTCAGCCCTGTTAAGTTTGTCCAGTATTTTCTGCTTTTGTTTCAGTGAATTCTGGGTTGCCACTTTCAGGGCCACTTTCAGTGCACAGTTCATATCGCCCTCTGAACTTGCATCCGCAATCATTTTGCTTTTATACGCAGTTGATTGTGGACTGAGGGTTTCTTCCCGCAGGAGGCCCATACCTACCGTCTGCCACGCTGACTCACTCACTCTTGGAACTCACGTCCGCTGCAGTTCCCCCTCCTCCGCTACAATCGAGTGCACAGAGATGGCCACTGAATGGACCCCCACCAGTTGCCCAGTTATTCTCAAACGGCGGGGTGGGAGGTTGGTGGTGCTTGAGATCCCCATACAATCTTGTGAGAGGTGAGATTGGCAGCGCTGTACTGGGTGCATAAAGCAGATCAGAAATAAACGGTGCTTTCAAAAAGTCACCAGAGAGCTCGAAAATGAGCTGCCAACTGCCTACATCCAATCTAAAGGGGTCTAGGGGCCTTTGGTTGCTTTAATTCCACGGTTACAAGACATCACATATCCAGGCGTACAGGTCGGCCAGGGTACTAACTGGAAAGCTCCACTTGGCACATTGGATGGCTGGGTTTGTGTACTTGCAATGTTGAATATTAATTAGAGCAGGGAACATTTGAAGACCGTAATGTCTGTGTCTCTCACAGCATTCAGTGAATAATTACACACGTTAATTCGTCAAACCAATCGATTGGTTGGGTCCAGTGTTTACAAGTATCATGCCTGATGGAATCTTGGATATTTGCTCGCTCCACTGACAGTTTGGGGCAGATTGTTAGAAATCCTGATTGTTATTTATTTCCTCCTGGTGTTTTCACAGAATGAAACGAATCCGGTGCTTGTTAAGTATTAGATCTAAAATCTGGCTCTAATAATCCCCTGCAACTAAAGCTTTAACACAAAGCTCAGCAAATATATACATAAATATAGCGAGACATAAATACAGACCCCGTGGACGCACGCGTGCAGAGACATTTATGTAGTACATATAATTAACACATATTTGCAAAATACACATAGCAAGTGCGTATAAAATATGATATGAACAACACTCGGCATCAACGTGCTAATGTTGTCCAGGAAACGGCTGGTTTTCTCATTACATTCTAAGTATTAATTAAAGAAAACTAATTATATCAATTGAAAAAAAAGCTGATGCAAACATAAAATCTAAGTAGCTGCAACTTTTGAAACTGTCGTGTGTGATGAGCAATTTAGGGCGCAGTTATCGAGTCGCGTTCTAGGCAAAGTGGCTTTGACTGTGAAGGCTCATGGATAACTCGGAATTCACCCTGGCTATCGTTTCACAACTGGGCAGCCCGAGTTAGTGAGGAGAAACACTTCTAGCTTCTTCCAAGGGATATCACATTTCATTGGTACTATCTCTGCAACATGGCCACTCCCTAAATAATCTGAAACAGAAAATGTCAGCAGGTCTGACAGCATCTGTGGAGAGAGAAGGGAGCTAACGTTTCCAATCTTGATGACTCTTTGTCAAAGCTGGGAGTTTGAGGCATGTTTAACACGCAAATTAGAACTTCGCTCCTCTGATATCTGGGTGGCTGTAGAAAGCAGGAAAATCCCAGTTTTGCAGTCCTGCTCTGTACCGGCATTGCTCTGTGCCACTCCTGTGATTGGAGGATGAATACTGAATTTCTCCTCCTAATTCCTATCCACCGACCCGAGTTCTCTGGGTTATTAGTCCAGGCTTCTGGGTTATCAACCCAGCAACAATTAGCCACACAATCGTCCCCAAGAGGCGCACAGACCGTGAACCTTGAGTCATTGCTACTCCAGCACTGACTGCTTTGCAATTCTCCACAATAGTCACAATGCTAGTTTTTTAAAAAATCGTTTTTAAGAATTGAGTAGTTAAAACAAACACATTTTTCTACAGACCTGTGTGTAGCTGACGACATTTATTTAGCCACACTCAATATAATGCTGGAACGTGCCAAAGTGAAACGATATTATTGAGCCATTTGGAACGGTTGCCGCTAAAGCAACATGTAAACTGTAATGTTAAAGGCTTTCCCCAAGGACTCACTCGATAGCTGCTCCGCACAAGCCCCTGTTTAATTCCTTGTCTACATTGCTGGTTAATGTTAGCCAGGACAGGGTATGGAGCCCTACAATTAGCCGCAAAACCTGAATTAGGAAGGAAGCGATCAGTTAGAGGCCCTGGGTTTGACTTGGACACAGTGGCCTCTGATGGAAGTACATCGACAGCGGCGATGTGCATCCTTCATGGCCAAACAGCCTGATAATTATCATCAGCACCGTCCATCCACGATTCTCAGCCGGGTGGGCAAGATACCAAAAAAATGTGGAACTGTGTCTTAACCATGAACCAATGGCTTAAGGAATATATTGGAATAATGTAATACATTGTTTTAGAAGACAAACACACATTAAACATTAAACGTGGATCCCATCTACCCTTTTAGGAGGATGGCAAGTATTTCATGGAACTGTTTTCTACAGGAGTCAGGGAGCTCTCCCATTGTCGTTGTCTATCTTCATCCCTCAATCAATAGCTAAGTCAGGGTATCTGGGAATGTATTCCCCTTATTGTTTATGGGATGTTGCTCTGTGCAAATTGGCTGCTATGTTCCTCACCCGATGAGTTGAATGGCCCTCTTTCTGCATCGTAACGTTATGTTTCTGGCCCAGCAATTGATAGACTTGTGAAGCGCTTGGTTAGTTGTAAAGTGTCTTGAGATAAATTGAGGTCATGAAAAGCCTTTCTTTTTTCTTCTTTTATGACACATCTCTGGCTCCTTCATAATGTCAGGCTCGCAATACTTAATGAGGTTCTGAGGAGCAGTATTCACACAAACCAAGACCGCGGTTGTGTCGATTCCCAAATCGCATGGCTTCCTTCTAATGGTGCATTTCTTTCAACCTATCAAACTGGCATGTGAAACTTCTCTATGAAATAATTGAAAAGCTTTGCTATTCTGAACCAGGTTTCCGAGTGAAGCTGTTTTACTTCGAGTTGCCGATTAACAAAACTACGCGCTTTCACTTGTAGCACTTGGGATCTCAACAAAAAATATTTAATGATCTACAGCTCTGGCTGCAGACCATACAAAGAGCAGAGTATGCGGGAAATAATCTTTCACTTCAGCGTGCATAGTTTTTGAATGTTACAATTAAGTGTTGTTGAAATGGAAATTAAAAATAGGCATGTTTTGCATAAACAACGACAGCAGCCTCATAGTATTTGCAATTAAGTGCAACTATATGTTGCATGCAATAATTAATGGGTTAGGACCCACAGTTATCATTTGTCATCAATTACAATTGCATTTATTTATTTGCATATGTCATTCCCCTGGATTTCCAGTAGCTGTACTGTGTTTGGCAGATGTTGCGATCCAACGGCAGCTGAAGCGTGACTGGAATCTGTTGAAATCTTCCCCAGGACCGAACTGGCAATTTGCGCATTTGCTTTTGTGGTGTTGATTGGGCAATAAATATTGGTCGGAACACGAGGGATAACTCCCCCCACTCGCCTTCCAGAACAAGTGCCATGGGATCCTTTACATCACCTGAGGGGGAAGACAGAGCCTTGATTCATGCCTCATCCACAAGAGGCACCTCTGACTGCAGTTTTCCCACAGTACTGCAATGGGGCATCAACCTAAATTTTTATGCTCAAGTCCTGTACAGGTAAGAGTGCTAACAATTGAACCATTGCTGATACAACAAAGGATAAGCTGCAGTCAACATATGAACATAGGAATTAGGAGCAGAAGTAGGCAGTTCTGTCCCTCAAGCCTGCCCCACCATTCAATCAGATCATGGCTGATCTCTCCCTGGTCTCAAGTGCACCTCCCTGCCTGTTCCCCATATCCCTTTAACCCATTGCTTAAATCAGAAATATATGTATCTCCTTCTTGAAAACATTTAATGGCTCAGATTCTACTGTACTATGGGGCAGCGAGTTCCACAAATTCAACACCCTCTGCGAGTAGTGCCTCCTCATGTCAGTTCCAAATCTACCGCCTCTCGATCTATATCTGTGACCTCTCATTCTAGATTGCACCTCAAGGGGAACATTTAGTCTATGATTACTTTATCAATCCCTTTTGGTATTTTATATATCTCAATCAGGTCCCCTCCCATTCTTCTAAACTGCAGTGAGTATAAGCCCAAAGTGTTTAATCCCTCCTGATACATCAACCCTTTCATCCCTGGATCAATCTGGTGAACCTCCTCTGAACTGCCTCTAATTCCACCAAATCCTTCCTCAAATAAGGAGACCAAAACTGGACACAATATTCCAGATGTGGTCTCACCAACACCATATACAATGGCAACAACATGTCTCTACTTTTATGCCCCAGTCCTTTTGCAATAAACGCTAACATACCATTTCCCTTTTTAATAACATGCTGTACTTGCATACCAACTTTCTGCTATTCATGAACAAAGACACCCAGATCCCTCTGCCAGACACATGTTGAATCTGCTTTCCATTCAAATAATAATTTGCATTTCTATTTTTTCACACTTATCCACATTAAACACCAACTGCCAAATTTGGGCCCAATCTCCTCGCCTATCTATGTCCGTCTGTAAAATATTTATCTCCTCTTCACTGCCTGCTTTCCACGTATTTTAGTATCATCCACACATTTAGATATATTACACTCTGTCCCTGCGTGCAGATCATTTATATAGATTGTAGACAGTTGAGATCCGAGGATTGACCCTTGCAGCACCCCACTAGTTACAGTTCTGAGCTAGAGAAGGACCATTTATCCCGACCCTCAATGGCGATGGAAGAATATATTGATGAAAGGTTGAGTGCAAAGACTTAAGACCTGAGCCTGAAGCAGTGTACAGATTTGGAAGGAGTTATAGAAAGAATGAAAGAGATATTATGAGGAGAGGGAAGTAAAGAACTGAGAAGGTACCAATAAATTAGACAACAACTTACTTTTATTTAGTCACTTTAAGAAAGTAAAGCATCCTATTGTGCTTGTGATGGGGCTTTGAGGATGTCAATGAAGTCCCCTGAAGTCCAATCAAAGAAGAGATTTTTGGGATTCCCACAGAAACCAGATTATGCTAATGATTAACAGTTAATACAAAAAGAAGCAAAATGAGGAACTGGAAAATGTAACCTGAGAAAGAAAAGGAAAGGTTTACGTAGGCACAGAAGGATGTGCTGAAGAGTTATAGAGAAATTAAAGTTAATGTAGAGACAAAAATGAAATGATTAGAGGCTAGAAATGATCATGTCCAATATTAGTGGATGAATACTCGATGCATTCATAGGCTATTTTGTTGTCCAATATTTTAACGGAGGCAATAACATATGAAATTAATTTAGTGAACACGTGCTTTGAAATCGCTGACAAAGAATGTTTTTCAATTGTGGTATGTTCTCTATCGATATAGCCAACAGTGCCTGATATAGGAAAGGCAGACAGTATAAACCAATGCACTTGAATTTGGGATAGAGGAGATGGGGAGTTGGGTGTACAGTTTGTAGCCATCTCAGATCACCACCTGCAAAGGACCATGGGAATTATGGCCAAGCCAGGACTCAGACAGACTCAGAGCTTGTCTGTGTATTTGCAACCCAGATAGCTAGACGCGATGGAAACCCCCGCTCGTTTGCATTCGAATGACCCATTTCCCCAAAACAAAAGAACTATGCTCAGGTAACCAACACAGATACAGACTAAGCGGCGCCACTCCCTTTACTCAGGGAGCCCAAACAGCCAAGGTCAATGACACGCCCAGCCATCAAGCCACCCGCCCCTTTATTGGCCAAAATCGAAGGCAGTGATCGAAGCCTGTCGAATTATTGGGTCCAAGTTAAGGACCGCCCCAAAGAGCATGAAAATCCCAGAGGGATAAGAAGAGACACAGCCATGCGCTCGGTCTCTCTTGGATCCGGCCTATGCCAACCTAAGCGCAGCATAACGACCAGACAGACAAGTTCAAGACCAACGATCGCTGCCAGGCAGATGAATCCAGCAGAAACAGAGCCACTTCTTCCACCCAGCCATGCAAGATCCAGACAAAGGCCTTGTCCATCTTCATTGAGCCGGTTGCCCTGAATGTTAAGTATAGGTTATTGTAGTTGTATTTTAACTTGTAATGTTTTGTGTTGCATGTCAAAGTAATTCTTGTGTGTAAATAAACCATCTTTAAACTTGAACTGACAAACTGGTTGTGTGGTCCTTTGATCGATATCCGCCTTGAGGTGGTAGCATTTGATACCTGGTGACTCTAAAGGGCATCTTTATTAATTGGCAACATTACTCAGGTGCCGATTGGCAACATTATTGGCGACAACTGACGGGACTCGAATTAGAAGTGATTTTGTCACTCCGAGAGAACCCACAAACTTTGAAATCCAATTGTGTGAAAGAGAAAGAACCACAAGTGCAAGCCCATATTGACCAAATCACCGAATTTCGGAAGTGTGTACTAACCTGCATGTGTACTAACAGGGATATAAGGTAAACTCGTTACATTGTGTCAAATCTATCGAGGGAATTGTGAACCGGAACATAGCTTAGGCCATACCCGCAGTTCAAATCACCGCCTTATCCTCCTGTCCCAAATTAAAGGGAGGGAAAGAGAAATCAAAGTAGAGCAAGAGAAATTAACGACAGAAAACAGAGATTAACAGTCGGAAACAGAGATTAAAAGTAGAGCAAGAGAGATTAGAAGCAATGGCCACAAAAGCGATGGAACGTTTAATGAACCTGCAGGAACCCGAGGTCGCAGCGACCAACAGAGCAGAGCAGTGCCCCATATGGGAAGAGGAAGTGAGGAAGTATTTGAAGGGGAAAGGATGGCCCCTTTGGTCCGAGTTTTGTTCAAATGATGAGTCAGGTCCAGGAAGCATAGGTCAAACCTGGTGGGACAACTTACCCGTGGTACATAAGAAAAACACAGCGAAAGTTCGAAAGCCAATGGCAATAGTGTCCTGGTTGGCACAGTTGCGAGGCACAGAGGAGATTGTGAGGACGCGCCACAAGCAGCTAGTTGAGAAAGAAGAGAAGAATGAGGAAAACAATTGTGAAAGCGAAAAGATTATTAAGCAACTCCGTGATCAGTTGGCAGCTAAATATAAAGAGATGGCTGATGTCAAACGTGCACACCAGTCTTGTTTAGTTCACCTCAGCAGCTTTCAGACCCAGTACGATAAAGCCTACAAGATACACAGTGCGCAGTCTTGGTACGAGATGAGTCAGAATAGCAGATAGCACAGTTAACGAGTCAATGAACGGATTTAAAGGCAGCGTTATGAGCGCTCCATAGCTCCAATGCAGAATAAAGACAGAGCTCAGTAGACCACGCGAAATGTAGACAACAAATGGAGACGTTGCAGTCACTGCTTTCAGTGCAAAACGGATTTAGAGATACCTTTAGACAAAATATAGATGAGGAAGGTGCCTCCAATTGGTAAGGACTAAATGAAACCGCCCAGAGGTATTTGGAGAACACAGAAAATCAAAATAGTGACCCCATGCCCTGAAAAGGAAAGCACCCGCACCACCGACTGCACAGACAGCACACACCCCCATGAATCCGGTCACCGCACAGCGCAAGTCATCGGATCGGGAGGAGCCCAATTACGTTTACACCACCCATTATCCATCACCCAATTGAGAGATGCCTGCGCTAAAATTGATCCATTCGAACCCAACGCAGACCCGCATAATTTCTTTGAGAGAGTACAACAGCAAAAGGTTATATACGGTCTAGATGAAAGGGAGGAAGTTAATCTGAGAGTAAAGAGCCTTGACCCGTCCGTCAGCTCAGCTTTGCCAGAACCCCAGAATGTAGGAGGAGGAACCCTAAGGAGATGAAAACGGCCATTTTAGATGCGATCGGGTACAACAAGGGAGACCCCGTAGAAGGTTTAAACCACTGTAGGCAAAAGAAGGGAGAGCATCCGACCGCATTTGCAGGTCGCCTTTGGATCCATTTTAAAGCAGTATTTGGGGATTTGAACCGCGCACACTTAAATGAGGACAACATCACTAAATGTTGATGTTTGGTCTCGGATGCGCTTTAGTCTCCCACGCCACAGAAGCAGGTCAAAAGGCTTGTGTGAATTACGACCCCGCAGACTCCACACATAATGAAGTTTGGGTTTTAAAGCGACTCTCCAGAGCTTGGGAACAATTCCTACACAGGAAGGCAGATCAGGAACAGATAGAAGCAAATATGCACCCAGTTAGAACTAACCAGGACCCAGCATGGATAAATGAGGGTAGCCATGAAGGACAGCACCCCAGAGCACAGGCACCATGAGGTTGCTATAATTGTGGACACATGGGACATTACGCCCGTGAATGCCGACAAAACCCCCCAAACCAGCAACGCCACCAATAACCAGGACCCCCACCTAGGAACAATGTTCGGCCCATACATAGTGTTAGCTCCCGTACAGATAATTCAGCAATCAACACCAGAGATTGACGGTGTTCAGACTCCCGAACTTGGGTCTGCAACACACTCTGGGACAAATCAGGCAGACCAGTAGTCACAGGCACAGTCTGGGGACATCCAGTAGAATTTCTTTGGGACACAGGAGGGTCCCGCACCACTTTAAACTCCTCCACAATGTTCCAGCGTGACATGTGGCCCAACACAGACACCATCACCCTTAGTGGATTTACCGGACACGTACAGCAAGGATACATCACAGCCCCCGGAGATATTCAGACAGGAACCATAAGCACCAAACACCCCGTTGTTTTAGTCGCCTTTCCCCAAACAGCCGAGCACATTCCAGGAATCGATTTCATGAGCTCCCACAACCTTTCCTTTGATCCCGTGAATAGATGTGTATGGAAAATGGCCAAAGCAGCTAGAGCCCCCGCTACGCTCACAGTAGGGGACTATGAACATAGGATTTGCTCAGTAGGAGACTATTGGTTTGATCCCCAAACAATTAGTACAGACCAGACAATTAGAGAGGTCCTCAGAAAACATAAAGCTTCCTTCGCCCAACACAAACACGATTGTGGGAAGATCCCAGGAATGGTCACAATTTCAGGTCCTGATCCTAAGCCACAGAAACAATACAGTTTCCCACAGCAAGCCGAGGATGAGATCTCAAAAGTCATCAATAGCTTATTAGATCAAGGAGTAATTCGGCCGGTAGCCTCAACAAAGAATGCCCCAATTTGGCCCGTGAAAAAACCCGATGGTTCTTGGCGACTGACAATTGACTACCGAGAACTTAATAAGTTAACCCCTTTAGCAACCCCCGCTATTGCCACGAGTCCCGAGACCATGCTCAAGCAGGGAGTACAGGCAAAGTACTTCACAGTGCTGGATATCAGCAATGGCTTTTGGTCAATTCCACTAGACAAGACCTGTCAATGTAAGTTTGCGTTCACATTTAACAAGCAGCAGTATACGTGAACATGCTTCCCGCAAGTATTCCACAACTCCCCCTCCATTTTCCACCGATAATTGGCCAACGGACTTTCCACGTTTTCCCGCCCCGAATGCCTTATACAGTATGTGGACAACTTACTCATACAGACGGACACAAAGGATGAGCATGTAAAGCTTCTTTCGGAACAACTTGGCCTCCTACAATCCATTGGATGCAATGTCAACCCCAAAAAAGCCCAGATCTTAAAAGAAAAGGTCCTTGATTTAGGCACCATTATCACCCACGGGAAGAATAAGATCAAACAGAAGCGAATTGAGTCAATTCCCCTGCCCCACAATGTCACTGCACTCCGGTCATTCTTAGGATTAGTTGGATGTGAGGGTAGCACGGTGGCGCAGTGGGTTAGCACTGTGGCCTCACGGCGCCGAGGTCCCAGGTTCGATCCCGGCTCTGGGTCACTGTCCGTGTGGAGTTTGCACATTCTCCCCGCGTTTGCGTGTGTTTCGCCCCCACAACCCAAAAATGTGCCAGCTAGATGGATTGGCCATGCTAAATTGCCCCTTAATTGGAAAAAATGAATTGGGTACTCTAAATTTATTTTTAAAAAGGATTAGTTGGATATTGTAGGAACCATATAGATGGTTTTGCCACAAAAGCAGCCCAACTCTCAGAGCTCCTTAAAAAGAATGCCCCATGGGAATGGCTTCCTCAGCGCACAGACGCCATCGATGAATTAAAATGGGCCCTAGGCACAGCCCCCGCTTTACAAGTTCCAGACCCACACTCTCCCTATGCCATAGAAGTAGCAACCACCGACCGAACCCTATCAGCAGTACTCCTACAGGAAAGACATGACCGCTTAGGAACCAAAGCCTATGCCTCACGAATTTTGGATCCCCGTAGAGCAAGGATTTACAGCCTGCGAACGGCACTTGCTTGCAGTCTTTTGGGCAGTACAGTACTTTGCATACATCACAGGCCTTAACTCAGTCACAATTTTAACCAAGCACGCCCCAACGGAGCTATTGTTAAATGGTTGGTTAAAGGACGGTTCAGTCAGCCAGGTCAGAGCAGCTCGCTGGACACTGTTGTTACAAGGAAGGGACATTATAGTCAAACGTACAAAGACCCACACATTTCTAGCAGATAACCTTCAGTATGCAGGGACCCCACATGAGTGCCAGATCATTGCAGCCCAACACCACACAGGACCCTTTTTTCCGAAGTCACTGAACACACAAGCAGGCAGTAAAACACAGAATCCACACACCATAGACACCGCTTTAAAGATTTATGTCGACGGTTCCTCCACGATTGAAAATGGAAAGAGAATAACTGGTTGTGGAATTTATGTGGAAGATACACAGGGACGCGTATTAGAAGAAATATCTTTAAAATTGCCCGGCCACCTAGGATCGCAAGCAGCCGAATTAGCAGCTATAGCATATGTGGTGCAACACCCAGATTCTTTTCCAACCTCCGCAGACATACATTCGAACAGTTTAATTGTCTGCAATAGTTTAACCGAATTCCTGCCCCTGTGGGAATCTCAAGGATTCGTATCCGCTGATGGTAAACCCCTACCCTCAGCCCTGTTGAAGCATATTCTTAGGACAGCTAAGGACTGCACAGATGGTATTATTAAAGTGAGAAGCCGTCATCGTTCCTCCCCACCTGGTAATGTAAAGGGAGACGCCTTAGCTAAGCCACGGTCACTTTTGGCAACCCCCCGAATGTGAACCGATACACGCAGTCCAGGTTTTGCAGACCAATATCAAGGATCAATCCCAGGCCCAAAAGGCAAACGACACTCTCAAACAAGTTTTAGACGGTAACTGCCCAGCCCCCTACGACAAATGCAAGGACTCACTGATGGTACAGGACGGTATAGTTTTGAAAAATTGTATTTATGTGGTCCCTACCCAAGACAGAAACCAAATAATTGACAAGTTTCATGACGGACATGGACATCAGGGGATAGACAATACCATTGCCCATTTAAGACCATTGTGCTGGTGGCCCGATTTAAAAGCAGATGTAACACATTATGTAGAGAATTGTCTTATATGCGCACAAAACAATCCGGAACGATGCACATAGAAAGGCCACACCCGACCTGTTAATGGCCCCTGGACAAACTTGCAACTCGACTACATTGGCCCCCTTCCCCCTTGCAGAAATGGTTTCAAATACGTGTTAGTTGTAATCGACACCTTTACTAAATGGGTAGAAGCATTTCCCTCATGGACAGACACAGCAAAAGCCACCGCTAAGAGTTTGACCCAACAGATATTTACACACTGGGGTCTCCCCGGCAGCATTGAGTCAGACCAAGGTTCCCATTTCATCGGCAGAGTCATGCAAATGTTTTAATGATTTTTGGAATCAGGCAAAAATTCCACATAGCAGATCACCCCCAATCCAGCGGCATTGTCGAGAGAATAAATCGCACTTTAAAAGCGACCATTAGAAAAATGGTGCAGCAGAATTACACCACATGGGACACAGTTCCCCCATTCGCACTCATGTTTATTCGGAACACCATTTCCAGTTCCACAGGTTTCACCCCCTACACTCTCATGACCGGATGGCCCATGAAGGGAATTGAATATTTATTAGGTCTCGATTTAGCAAGCCCCACAGTCACCGCCCTCACCCATGAAAAAGCAGTCCAACAAGTCGCAGACAATATTAAAGCAGCACAGCTCGCAGCAGCTGTCTGACTAGGCGCTAGAAGGAAGCAGAGTAAAGCCTGCTTTGACAAAACCGTCCACCCCGTAGAGTACACAGTCGGTCAGCAAGTAATGGTTTCCCTTTACAATCCCAGTTCTTTCCTCTCCCCCAAATTTGAAGGACCCTATTCCATTTCGGACAAAGGCAGCCCTCTGTGTACACGATAACGTACACCAACGGTAAAACTGCTTGGATTGGTTCCACATCAGCCAACTCAAAGTCTATGGAACCCAATGTAGGCACTCCCATCACATTTCCCTAGCACTAGCAGACGATTCCGCCCCGCCCTTCGACAACCTAGTCCAACCCTCCCCTAGCCCTGACAGCACGTCCACACCCACAGACCCGACCTTGTCTCCGCCCACAGGTACGACCTTCCACCTTGAGCTTCACTCCGACGACAGCACCAGTCTCTCTGAATTGACCACAATCACTGACCATTGGTACAACCTCCCCATCCCCAGTCACTCCAGCACCCAGTACCACAACCAATACATGTTTAGCCCCCTATACCCCCTTCCACAGCCACAGCCAGAGCCAATGTCACCACCCGACAACAGTAACTTGCCCTTCACTGCCACCGTCCCTACGCCTCATCACAACCAACCCCTTTTTGGCACCGCGACAACTCTTGTAGACTGGTTAGACATGATGATTCGGATTCCACGACGGCCCACGCGGCCAAAGCACAAAAACAGCAGCCACGAGTCTGGCAACAAGGAGATGGTGATGACTCAGATCCTGACTCCCGTTACGGTAATCCTTTGACAATGCTTTTTGATACAGAACCCGGAGGTGTCCAGATGATGAGAAAAAGGAGCCGCATAAGAATTATGGTGTCCTATTTCCTGATAGAGCCTGCACGCCTTTTTATTTTCCATCTTTCTTTCTTCTGGTTACATGGTTTTAATTAATGTCGGCCTGACACCCAATTTCTTGATACCATCATAGTTACTCTTCCAACGCCATTTACTGACCAATGGCCGTTAAAGGAACAATTGTTGGATCTCACATGTGTTACAAATTCTTTCCACTCGTTCCGATCACCCACATAGTGGAGTAAAGGCACTAATCCCCGCCCTGCCTCAGGACCCCAAATGCTTCCGGTCAGTTAAGCTCGGATAGTAGAGCAACGGCACTGATCACCGTCCTACACGAGGATTCCACCCATTCTTGCCCTGCCGCGGCCCATACACACCTCATGTTCCCGTCACTTTGAGTACTCTGCAATGGTTTTTTACACTTTTCGCTGTCTTTCGCAAGTCTTAGTTTTCCCTTCTCTGCTCTTTATTGTGGTTTAAAGAATGCACTTTGCCACAGTCTGTACACTAATCCCTTTACCTTCCGCGATCCTCTGGTCGTTCCCCACCTGCTATTCACACATTTGACACACTTGGTTGCCACATATGCTGCCATACATGAACTACTCCTGGAACCTGGGACAACGAAACTCTATAAAACTGGCCGCCCTAAACTTCGGCTAGTTAAGAAGAGCCTCAGCCATCACTGGTTGCAGTAAAGGAAAGACTGGATGGGGAAATTGTCCGCTCACTCCCCGCATCGACCACAAGCTGTGAGAATCTCTGCACTTACAAAGAAATTGTTTTTGGCAATGTCTTGTCTCTCAAAATGTTATTTCCAAAAAAAAAATGAGGGAGTCACACATGGTGACGATTCTAATGGGTAATTGAAGTTAAGCAGAGAAAGACAAATAAACACGTTATTAACCGAAGACAATAACAGATATTATGCTTGCCCTCCCAGGAATATACGGAAAACGGAAGACAGAAGACAAGATGAAGAGAGGACTGATGACCTACATTGTGATCATCACTGGACTCCTACAACTGCGTGCGTTACAAGCCTCTGTACCACACACCACACCAGCCCTGAACACCACCATGCAACATGACACCCCTAGCCCGGACACCACACCACACGGAGATAGACACTGAGACCCCCACTTGGTACGAAAACATTGCCAAATGGAACCCCCTTTCATACACAGTAGAGGCCCTTCTGGTGATAGCGATTATCTGCAGTGTCATTCAGACACTTAGACTCCGCAAATGGCGAAAAGGAGCCTCCTGCTCCCCAATAATATACACTCCGAGCCCCCTTCTTTGGAATTCACCCAACTCAACAAACACTGTAATCGCTGATAACAATAAAGACTGTATACCTCTGTAATTTGCATAGATTAAGTAGAAATGTGATGCTGCTGTTTTGAAATTTTGTATTGTACATAAGTTCTTTTTGGTATTTACCAGCAGCATGAGAGTAGCTTAGATAGTGATAGTTAGATGTCCCCTTGTGCGATTAAGTTAAATGTGTAATAGTGAAATGTTTTATAGTGACCCGTTAGAAATTATGAATGTATGATGTATTAATGAATATTAGGTAAATGTCTCAAACAAAGGACAGAGTAGTGGAGAAGCTGCCCTTGACCAAGGGTAACCGGCACACCAGGGATGGATAAGTATGATCCACCACGCTAAACTTTCAGGATCAAGAGGACGGGATGTAGCCATCTCAGGTGGCGACCTGCAAAGCACCATGGGAATTATGGCCAAACCAGGACTCAGGCAGACTCAGAGCTTGTGTGTGTATTTGCAACCCAGATAGCTAGATGCGATCGAAACCCCCGCTCTAATGGCCCATTTCCCCAGAACAAAAGAACTGTGCTCAGGTAACCGATACACATACAGACTAATCAGCGCCACTCCCTTTACTCAGGGAGCCCAAACAGCCAAGGTCAATGACCGCTAAGGACACGCCCAGCCATCAAGGCACCCGCCCCTTTATTGGCCAAAACTGAAGGCAGTGATCGAAGCCTGTCGAATTATTGGTTCCAAATTAAGGACTGCCCCAAAGAGCACAAAATCCCAGAGGGATAAGAAGAGACACAGCCATGTTCTCGGTCTCTCTTGGATCCGGCCTGTGTCAATCCAAGTGCAGCATAACGACCAGACAGACAAGTTCAAGACCAACGATCGCTACCAGACGGATGAGCCCAGCGAAACACAGCCACTTCTTCCACCCAGCCACGCAAGATCCGGACAAAGGCCTTGTCCATCTGAATAGAGCCGGTTGCCCTGAAGTTAAGTATCTGTTATTGTAGTTGTTAGGTGTAGTTTAACTTGTAGTATTTTGTGTTGCATGTCGAAGTAATCGTTGTTTGTAAATAAACTATATTTGAACTTGAACTGACTAACTGGTTTTGTGGTCCTTTGATCGATATCCAGTAAAGCCTTGTGGTGGTATCATTTTGATACCTGGCGACTCTAAAGAGCATCATTATTAATTGGCAGCATTACTCCTGTGCCGATTGGCAACAAGTTACAAATAAAAGAACCATATAAGAGGAACTATTTCTTATGTAATGGCTGTAAAGTTGGGGGAAAGCAGGAATCACAGTGCACTGAGATTGATGAGTTTTAAGGAGAAATCTTTTTTATGGTCTTCCTTCAACCAACAATTTATGTGGAATAAAACAAGAGGTTACATAGTATTTGAAAAAAATTCTCAACAATTATTTGATTTTTTAATAGTATGATACAATAAAATTAATCAATGAGCTGCCACATTTCACTAATTGTTTTGCGACTCAGGAAACAATACAACCAGCAGTTAGCACTGTACCCAGCAATCAACAAATCAAATACAGTTGACTAGCAAATGCATTGAGCATTCATCCACTAATATTGGACATGATCATTTCTAACCTATAATCATTTAATTGGATGTCATGATCCAACTATCAGTGTACTTGTCAGTCCCCACGTTGAGTAAAGCGTACAGTTGTGGTCATTGAAACACAAGGGAGAAAATTAAGCCTTGGAGTTGGTGTAAGGAGAACCACAGGGCTAATCCAGTTAGAGATTAGAAACATAAGAAATGATTGAAAATATTTCGGCTTTGCGACCTTTAGATATTGCTTCTCAGGGGTGGTCTTTTCGGAGAAGTTAGTAAATGGTACAGGAAAAGTAAATCTAAATTGTTACTTTAAATTGCATGGGAAGAACAGCCTGTCATAAATTCAAACAGACAAATAGGCATTATGAATGGGAATTGGTTCCATGTAAGGCCAGCACTGGTCACTTGGCATTCAAGCGTTCTATCCCTGTAATTTCTTCCAGCCCTGCAAACCTGCCAGAACTCTTCAGCTGCCTCGGCCTTCAACTCTGGAATTTGTATCCAAACCTCTTTGCCCCTCCATGTATCTCTCTACGGCCTCCCCGGACAGGCGCCGGAATGTGGCGACTAGGGGCTTTTCACAGTAACTTCATTGAAGCCTGCTCGTGACAATAAGCGATTTTCATTTTTCATTTTCAAATGTTGGTTCAAAGCTACCTCTTTGACCAAGCTTTTTGTCACCGTCTTAATGTTTCCATGATTGTGCAAGATAAAAGCAAGATATTGTTGGAGGTATAGTCTGTGTAATCATCTCAGAGTGAATTCAAAGCTGCAGCTTTGACAAAGAGTCATCCAGATCCAAAACGTTAGCTCCCTTTTCTCTCCACAGATGCTGTCAGGCCTGCTGAGATTGTCCAGCATTTTCTGTTTTTGTTTCAATGGGTTTAGCTCACTGGGCTAGACAGCTGGTTTGTGATGCAGAGCAAGGTCAGCAGTGTGGGTTCAATCCCTGAACCAGCTGAGGTTATTCATGAAGGCCTGGCTTCTCAAACTTGCCCCTCGCCTGAGGTATGGTGATCCTCCGAATAAACCTCCATCAGTCAACTCCTCCCTCAAAGTGGAAAGCAGACTATGGTCTTCTGGGACTATGATGACTTTACCTTACCTTTCAGTAAGGTTGTGTTTGTTTTGGGTGAGATTGTGTTTGTGTGTGTGTATTTTGGGTGAGATTGTGTTTCTGTGAGTGTTTTGTGTGAGATTGTGTTTCTGTGAGTGTTTTGTGTGAGATTGTGTTTCAGTATATGTTTTGTGTGAGATTGTGTTTGTGTGTGGGTTTTGTGTGAGATTGTGTTTGTGTGAGTGTTTTGTGTGAGGTTGTGTTTCTGAGTGTTTTGTGTGAGATTGCGTTTCTGTGAATGTTTTGTGTGAGATTGTGTTTCAGTATGTGTTTTGTGTGAGATTGTGTTTGTGTGAGTGTTTTGTGTGAGATTGTGTTTGTGTGAGTGTTTTGTGTGAGATTGTGTTGCAGTATGTGTTTTGTGTGAGATTGTGTTTCTGTGAGTGTTTTGTGTGAGATTGTGTTTCTGTGAGTGTTTTGTGTGAGATTGTGTTTCTGTGAGTGTTTTGTGTGAGATTGTGTTTCTGTGAGTGTTTTGTGTGAGATTGTGTTTCTGTGAGTGTTTTGTGTGAGATTGTGTTTCTGTGAGTGTTTTGTGTGAGATTGGTTTTGTGTGTTTATGCATTCTAGGTGAGATTGCAATCGTGTGTGTGTTTTGGGGAGATTCTGCACCTGTGTGGCTGCATGTGTGTGTGATTTTGGTGAAATCTGCTCCTCCAGCACTGTAATTGACAGAATTGCCTGCTCCACTGGCTCCAGACGTATCTGGGTCAGCAGGCTGCAAGGGATGAGAGAGACAGTTAGGTTGGTGTCGCAGCAACTTAGCTTCAGTACCTCCCCTCATCCATTGTCTTCCCGGTCCTGGAAGCAGCCAGTCTTACACCTTATCGAGCAGCTACCACTTTTCTCTGATCTCAGGTGCCCTTCCATCCCCAATTCCCTCACCCCTTCAGAAATGATTGGCCTCTCATCTGGTTGCCCCCTCCCTTAATCTGTCCATCACTGGGAGTTCTAACAGGACATTTCAGTGGTGACCTATCCCTCATGGGCAGGGTCAACTGGACGGTTCTGTCCACCTTGAGGGCTAATGGATCCTCAGTGGCTGGTGCTGGGTTCCGGCACTCATGCAGACACAGTCCCGCTCAATTTCATGCAACCAAGCATTTCTCCTTGAACGATACGTTATCACCCTATCCGGGACTTTGGGAATGTCGGCAGCTTTTCTAAAGAATTTAGAGTCCCCAATTATTTTTTTTCAATTAAGGGGCAATTTAGAGTGGCCAATCCACCTAACCTGCACATCTTTGGGTTGTGGGGGTGAAACCCACGCAGACACAGGGAGAATGTGCAAACTCTACACAGACAGTGACCCAGAGCCGGGATTCGAACCAGGGTCCTCAGCGCCGTAGGCTGCAGAGCTAACCACTGTGCCACGTGCCGCCCTTGGCAGCTGACAATGTTAAGGGTTAACACATGATCGCCAATTAGTTTTTTTATATAAATTTAGAGTACCCAATTCATTTTTTCCAATTAAGGGGCAATTTTACGTGTTCAGTCCACCTAACCTTCACACCTTTGTGTTGTAGGGGCGAAACCCACGCAAACACGGGGAGAAGGTGCAAACTTCACATGGACAGTGACCAGAGCCGGGATCGAACCTGGGACATTGGTGCTGTGAGGCGGCAGTGCTAACCACTGTGCCACCGTGCTGCCCTGATCGGCAATTAGTTTTAATGAGCATAGGGCAGCACGGTGGCCTAGTGGTTAGCACAACCGCCTCACGGCGCTGAGGTCCCAGGTTCGATCCCGGCTCTGGGTCACTGTCCGTGTGGAGTTTGCACGTTCTCCCCGTGTCTGCGTGGGTTTCGCCCCCACAACCCAAAAATGTGCAAAGTAGGTGGATTGGCCATGCTAAATTGCCCCTTAATTGGAAAAAAATAATTGGCTAATCTAAAATTTTTTATAAAAAAAAAAGAAAAAAAAAAGTTTTAATGAGCATGAGTTTCAGGAATGTTAGCGAGCATAATTACTCCCTGCAACAAGGATCGGCAAGGCTAATAGGCACCCTTCTTACTCAGGTTGCACAATCCCTGGATCTCATTGCTGTCAGGCCTTTATATTTAAGACAGCTACTCCATTAATTTTTAACAATTGCACCCCCCCCCCCCCCCCCTCCCCACACACACACACACACACACACACACACACACCACTTCCAGGCTTGGCACGGTGTTGCCTTCTCTTTCAGGATCTCATCCACCCTGCCCCTTAGGTCCACTTCCTTGAGTCTCATTAAACCCTTCCCCAACTCATGAGCTCCACACCCTCATATCACGAAGAGCTGACTAACTCAGCACTCAGTAAACTTTACAAACTACACAGGCAGCAGACTTACACAGTGCTCTAAAAAATATTTCAACTGCACAGGAAGCAGGCTTCTGTGGAACACACAGCAGCCGTGAGCGCCATCCTGGAGGCCCCTGAGTGAGATAGTGCGTGTGTGTTTTGGTTGAGATTGTGTGTCCACTTTGAGGAGATTAGTTATGAGTGGGTAGAATTTAACGGAACAATGTCTAAGTTCATTTGTGGGGGATTTTTAGGGAGTTTCACCACCTCTACCAAATGCCACTATTTTGGACACTGGGGGGGTTTCTCTCTGGTTTAGCTCTGATTTAGCTGCTTTAGAATTTCAGCACTGGGGAGCTGTACTCAGAGATCGGGCCATTTTGAAAAGGTGCCCCGATCTCTAAGTGAACTTCTGGGCTTTCCACCCCCCCCCCCCCCCCCCACCCATGGGCAATGTCACCGACCCTTCCCCCCCCCCCCCCCCACACACACACACACATGTGAGCATTGCCCCACACCTTCCCCAAGAGCCCACCGCTCTTCAGGCCCCCCCTTCCAGGAACCCCACTGGTCACATCTCAACCTCCCAGGTGCTGCTATTACCTGCGCATCACCCCGCTCCCACTCTTCATGCCCTCCTCCACCCTCCTTTCATGAGCATGGCCCCCCTCAGGCTCTGGCCCTTGGCGGTGCCACTCTGGCACCTGGCACCCGAGCACTGTCACCCTGGCACCCAGGCATTGTTCCTCCCAGTTTGGCAATGCCACCCAGCCACCTTGGCAGTGCCAGGGAGGCAGTGCCAAGGTACCTGCTGCCAAGGTGCCCATGTTCTGGAGGAGGGCCTGGGGGCCAGCCAGTACTACTCCTGGCCACCCATGGGTCTCCGATGTCCTGGGAGAGCTCCAGGTGCCATTCCACCTGGTCCTAAATCCTGGGAGGCTGGTAGATCCTGGTAAGCTTGCCTAAGTAGGTTTAAAACCTACCTATGTGTGTACCATTTGATCATGCCCCCTTTTGTCAGGATTCTGATTCCGATGCCTCGCGGGAGGTCAATATATCCTGCGAGGCGCAAAGGCTGCCGGGAAGCCTGCGGGAGGCCTTTCCCAGGATCTATCACCTGCGCTGTGCTCACTGCGGTCGATAGATCGCGCCCTGTGTTTGTGTGTCTGTGTTTCGGATGACATTTTACTTGTGTAGCTGGGTGAGATTGCATCTGTAAGGCGATGGCAAAGTGGTACCCATCCAATTACTGCCCTATCAGTCTACTCTCCATCATCAGCAATGTGATGGAAGGAGTCATCAACAGTGCTATCATGTTGCACTTACTGAGCAATAATCTGCTCATGGATGCTCAGTTTGGATTCTGCTAGGGTCACTCAGCTCCTGACCTTATTACAGCCTTGGTTCAAACATGGACAAAAGTGCTGAATGCCAGAGGTGAGGTGAGAGTGACTGCCCTTGATATCAAGGCAGCAATTGACTGAGTATGGCATCAAGGAGCCCCAGCTAAACTGGAATCAATGGGAATCTGGGGGGAAACTCTCCGCTGGTTGGAGTCATATCTGGCACAAAGGAAGATGGTTGTGGTGGTTGGAGGTCAATCATGTCAGCTCCAGAGGGGCAGCACGGTGGCGCAGGGGTTAGCACTGCAGTCTCACAGCGCCGAGGTCCCAGGTTCGATCCGGGCTCTGGGTCACTGTCCATTTGGAGTTTGCACATTCTCCCCGTGTTTGTGTGGGTTTCACCCCCACAACACAATGATGTGCAGGGTAGATGGATTGAACACGCTAAAATTGCCCCTTAATTGGAAAAAAGGAATTGGATACTCTAAATTTATTTAAAAAAAAGAAAATCATGTCAGCTCCAGGATATTACTGAAGGAGTTCCTCAGGGTAGTGTCCTGGGTCCAGCCATCTTCAGCTGCTTCATCAATGACCTCCCATCCATCATAAGGTCAGAGGTGGGGATGTTTGCGCATCACTGCACAATGTTCAGCATCATTCACGACTCCTCAGATAATGAAGCAGTCCATGTCCAAATGCAGCAAGACTTGGGGTGGCACAGTAGCACAGTGGTTAGCACTGCTGTATCACAGTGCCAGGAACCCGGGTTGAAGCCATGTACCACAGAACCAATGCCGTCAACCATGCAAGTCATGAGCTGAACCATTGGAGCGGACATCTCCCACTATGGATTGCAAGTCCTGCATCTGGGTCTCAGCTGAAGATGCCACTGTTGCGGTATTGGCCCCTTTGTGTAGGAGTGACGGCACCATCTCGTTGGACAGAAGGTGATGGGACTCCTCCAGTCAGAGTTGCCTCCGAGAAGAGATGCTGTCATCCTTTCCTGATGCTCACGACTCTGACCTTGCAGTTCCAGGAGTTCTGGGATGACCGTACTCAGGGGCATGCCATGGGCCAGGTGTTCAGCAGAGTCCTGGGCTCTGGCATTCCTCTGAGTGCCAGTTTCCCATGACATCACTGTCTCCTCCTACTGTGAATCTTCTGTTGTGAAGTGCTCACCAGTGAGTGACCCAGAAGGCTGCCTACTACTTAATCCCACCGAGGTGTGAGTAACTGAGCTGTTGAGGGTGCGGGTGATAGATGTGACGCCTCTTTACTGGTGGTGTCTGAGATGTCTCCCTCAGAGCTGCTCGTGTCTGTGGTCTGACAAGGATGGTCTGGGCTGGTCGATTGATTGCCCTGCAAGGGAAGGGAGATAGCATGAGTGTATCATGGGAAATAAATGATGGGACAAAGTTTACTCACATTAAGCTTGAAGAATAAGACCGTAAGACTATTAGACATAGGAGTACAATTAGGCCACTCGGCCCATCAAGTCTGCTCCACCATTCAATCATGGCTGATATTTTTCTCATCACCATTCTCATGTCTCCTCCCTATAACCCCTTATTAATCAAGAAGCTATCTATCTCTGTCTTAAAGACACTCAGTGGTTTATCCTCCACAGCCTTTTGTGGCAAAGAGTTCCACAGGTTCACCACCCTCTGGCTGAAGAAATTCTTCCTCATCTCTGTTTTAAAGGATTGTTCCTTTAGTCTGAGATTGTGCCCTCTGGTTCGAGTTTTTCTTACAAGTGGAAACATCCTATCCACGTCCACGCTTTCCAGGCTTTGCAGTATCCTGCCAGTTTCAATAAGATCCCCCCTCATCCTTCTAAACTCCAATGATTATAGATGCAGAGTCTTCAACCATTCCTCATACAACAAGCTCTTCATTCCAGGGATCATTCTTGTGAACCTCCTCTGAACCCTTTCTAAGGTCAGCACATCCTTCCTCAGATACGGGGCCCAAAACTGCTCACAATACTTCAAATGGGGTCTGACCAGAGCCTTATATCGCCTCAGAAGTACATCCCTGCTCTTGTATCCTAGTCCTCTTGACATGAATGCTGACATTGCATTTGCCTTCTTAACTGTCGACTGAACCTGCACGTTAACCTTAAGAGAATCTTGAACACGGACTCCCAAGACCCTTTGTGCTTCTGACTTCCTAGGCATTTCACCATTTAGAAAATAGTCTATCCCTCCATTTTTCCTTCCAAAGCCCATAACCTCACACTTTTCCACACTGTATTCCGTCTGCCACTTCTTTGTTCACTCTCCTAGCCTGTCCAGGTCCTGCTGCAGCCCCCTCCTTCCTCAATACTACCTGTCCCTCTACATATCTTTGTAACATCTGCAAACTTAGCAACAGTGCCTTCTGTCCCTCTTTCCATATCGTTGATGTATCTTGTGAAAAGTTGCGGTCCCAGAATGACTGTGTTCTCAGGGTTCTCATCACGTCTGCAGCCCCAACTTCGCCCTATGCACAGGTGTGGCCTTGCTCCTCCCGGGCCAGCTCAAGGGCTCTTTCCTCACAGATGGTGAGGCATCTGAAATTGCGCATAACTCACTTTTGGTTTTTTTTAATTTAGAGTACCCAATTAATTTTTTCCAATTAAGGGGCAATTTAGCACGGCCAATCCACCTATCCTGCACATTTTTGGGTTGTAGGGGTGAATCCCACGCAAACACCTGGGACCTGTAGCCATCTGGGATGGCCACTTCCAGAATACAAAATGGATGTTTGCAAAGACTATAGGGAAACATGGACAGTGCTACGAAAGCAGGCAGACACAGAGCCTGGATGTGTATTGAGAAGGCAACTCCCAGACGAGACTGAAACTGTGAGGCAATTAGCATATTGATGGCCCATCTCCGGGAACAAAGGAATAACATTCAAGTAACCGAGTGGCAGACATCCCGGCACCAGAAAGACACAAACAAAGCAAGGCCAATGGCCACCACAGACACGCCCAGCTATCAGGGCACCCACCCCTTTATTGGTCGAGATCAATACCGATGATCAAGATACAGTCCAATTAATTGGGGCCAAGTTCAAGGCCCACCCAAAAACGCGCGAAGCCCCTTCGGGTATAAGAAGAAGCCCCCGAGAGAGAATTGCTCTCTTGGACTCGGCTCTCAAAGCGGAGAGACCCGTCCACCAGCTGCACCAGCAGCAAGTAAGTCCAAGGTCAACGCTCACCATCAGACGGACGACCTTAGCTGTTCTCCTGTTACACCTTCGCACCCAACAGCCTCAGATCTGAACAACGGCCATTGTTCCTCTGACTTAGTGGGCACCCAAAGTTCAGTATAGGCATTTGCATTAGAGATATTCGTTTATGGTATTTTGTGCATGAGTAGATATTATTGTGTGTGTAAATAAATAGTATTGACTTTGAACTAACTAACTGGTGCATTGGTTCTTTGATCAGTATTCGGGTTTGAACCTTGTGGCGGTATTGAAAGATACCTGGCGACTCTAGAGCAAAACATAATTAGGATGAAGGAAGGCGACCATATTTAGAACCAGATAAACAGAACAACATTTACTGTCGACTCTGATGGGATTCGACCTAGAAATGGCCTAGTCACTCCAAGGGAACCCAAACTTTGAATTAGAATCCAATTGGAAACAAAAGGCCAATACTGATCAAACCATCAAGATTCGGAAGTGTGTTATTTGCATGCGTACTAACAGGGATATAAGATAAACCTGAGAGATTTTGTTGCATAACAGTCGGAAGTTTTGGAGTCCGGTAATTAGCGTAAGCCGTACCTGTGTTTACATCACCACTTTATCACCCCCTGTCCCAAATTCAGTCGAGACCCAGAGATAGCGAGAGAAAAATGGCAATGAAGGCAATGGAACGCCTTATGAACCCCCAGGAATTCGAGGTCGCATCGACCAGTAGAGTAGGACAATGTCCCATATGGGAAGAGGAAATCAGAAAGTACCTCAAAGGGAAAAGTTGGCCCCTTTGGAGCGAATTCTGCGCGAATGATGAAACAGGTCCCGGGAGTATAGGACATACTTGGTGGGAGAACCTGTCAGAGATTCACAAGAAGAGCTTAGGGAAAGCTCGCAAGCCGATGGCAATCATGTCCTGTCTGGCACAATTGCGAGGCACAGAGGAGGTCGTTAGGACGCTCCGTAAAGAGATTGAGGAGAGAGACAGGAATAGTGAAGGAGATGTGAGCGAATTTGAGAGAGAGAACAGGGAATTGAGAGAGCAGTTAGCGGCGAGGGACTGATGCCAAGCGGTCACACCAATCTTGTCTCGCCCATTTGAGTAGTTTTCAGACCCAATATAAGGCCTACCAAGACACGCAACGCACGGCCTTGGTAAAACAGGAAACCGAACAACAGGTTGAGCAGTTGCAGAAACAGTACAATGACTTAAAAGCAGCCCTACGAGCACTCCACACTTCCCCGACGGAACAAAGACCCCAGAAGCGAAAGGCGCCCCAACCCCCGACTGCACAGGCAGAACACACCCCTATGAACACTGTAACCACACAGCACAGGGCCATAACAGACAGAGACCCAGATTTCCTATACACCACCCCATTAACCGTCACTCAATTAAGGGACGCGTGTGAGAAGATTACACCGTTTCTACCCACATCGGACCCCCACCAGTTCTTTGCAAGAGTGAAACAGCTGGCGACCATGTACGGCCTGGATGAGAAGGAGCAAGTGAAGCTCACAGTTTTAAGCCTCGACCCTTCAGTCGTGGCAGCCCTTCCCGACCCACAGAATGTAGGAGGAGGCGCACTCCAAGAAATGCACACAGCGATCCTGGACGCGGTCGGCTATAACAAAGGAGACCCCGTAGAAGGCCTAAACAAGTGTAGGCAAAATAAGACAGAGCACCCCACAGCGTTTGTCGGACGCTTGTGGATACATTTTACAGCGGTGTTCTGAGAATTAGCACGCGCCCATTTGTCCCCAGATAATATGGCCAAATGGAGTTGAATCCTTGTCTCTCATGCGACAGAGGCAGGACAGAGAACTTGCGCAAATTACGACCCCTCAGGCGATGCCCACAACGAGAAATGGGTTCTGAAAAATTTGTCCCGCTCTTGGGAACAGTCCATGCAGAAAAAATCAGCTTACGGTAAAGCGGAGGAAGAGCAGGCAGACATGCATCCAGTTAGGACGCACCAGAACCCTGCATGGGTAAATGAGGGCAGGAATGGCCCACAGCAGACCAAATCCTAGGAATGTTATAATTGCGGCCAATTAGGACACTTCGCACGAGAGTGCAATGCGCCCCAGAAACAGCAGAGAAACCAGCAGACAGGCACCCTAAATAGGAATACGGCAAAGCCAATTCATAGTGTTAGCACACGTTCAGATACCCCAGATATGAACGGCACCGATTGATGGTGTTCGGACTCCCCAACTTGGGTCTGCAACACACTTTGGGACAAATCCGGTAGACCGGTAGTGGCAGGCACAGTCCGGGGACACCCCATGGAATTTCTTTGGAACACGGGGGGTCCCATACCACAATAAATTCCTCCACAATGTTTCAGAGAGAGACATGGCCCACCACAGACACCATTACTCTCAGCGGTTTTACAGGGCACCTACAGCAGGGACACATCACAGCCCCTGTTGCGATACAGATAGGGAGAATTAAAACGAAATACCCGTAGTTCTGGTCAACCTACCCCAGACAGCGGAAAACATTTTAGGAATTGACTTTATGAGCTCCCACAATCTATCACTCGACCCCGTAAGTAGATGTGTGTGGAAAATGACAAAGGCAGCACGAGCCTCCGCCACGCTCACAGTTGGAGATTATGAAAATAGGATTAGCGCAGTAGGAGACTTCTGGTTCGACCCTTGAGCCATTAGTCAGGGCAAACAGGTTAGGGAAGTCCTGCAGCGACACAAAGCAGCATTTGCACAGCATAAGCACGACTGTGGCAAGATCGCTGGCTTAGTGAATATTACAGGTCCCGACCCCAGACCCCAAAAGCAGTACGGTTTTCCCCAAGAAGCAGAGGGAGAAATCACAAAGGTTATGCAGAGTCTGTTTGATCAAGGCGTACTCCGGTCAGTAGCTTCCACGAACAATGTCCCAATTTGGCCTGTCAGGAAACCCGACGGATCATGGTGACTGACCATTGATTATCGGGCACTAAACACAGTAACCCCAGCAGCAGCCCCCACCGTAGCCACGAGTCCCGAGACTATGCTCAAACAGGGACTACAGTCTAAAAGTTTTTTTCGGTTTTGGACGTTAGCAACGGCTTTTGGTCCATTCCATTGGATAAAGCGTGCCAATACAAATTTGCTTTCACATGCCAGGGACAACAATGTACGTGGATGTGCCTTCCACAAGGCTTCCACAACTCCCCCCCCCCCCATTTTCCACCGACAGCTGTCAAATGGTTTACCAAATTTTTCCCGACCCGATTGACTGGTCCAATATGTAGATGACTTGCTTCTGCAGACAGACACAAAGAAAAAGCACATTTTGCTTCTTGAAGAACTATTAGGACTCCTACAACAAATTGGATGTAAAGTGAACCCCACGAAGGCCCAGATTTTACAGGCAAAAGTGATATACTTGGGAACAGTGATCATGCATGGTAAACGCGATATCGAGCAAAAGAGAATTGACTCGATCGTCAAATTGCCCCTCCCCCAAAATGTCACAGCCCTCAGGTCATTTCTAGGACTGGTTGGCTACTATAGAAACCATATCGACGGTTTTGCCACAAAGGCAGCGCCCCTAACCGACCTTCTCAAGAAGCAAGCACCTTGGGAATGGCTTCCACAGCACACGGATGCCGTGGATGCATTAAAAAGAGCACTCAGCACAGCCCCCGTGTTACAGGTCCCAGATCCACTCTCTCCCTACGCAATTGAAGTTGCTAGCACCGACCAAACCCTTTTGGCCGTGCTCCTCCAAGAACGACATGCTCATTTAGGCCCCATGGCATACGCCTCACGTGTGTTAAATCCTGTCGAGCAAGGATCTTCTGCCTGTGAGAGGCACCTGCTCGCAGTTTTTTGGGCAGTACAATACTTTGCCTACATTATAGGACTCAACCACATCACCATTCTAACTGAATACACCCCAACACAACTCCTATTAGATGGTAGACTTAAGGATGGCACAGTCAGCCAAATCCGCGCAGCCCATTGGACCCTTCTCTTACAGGGATGGGACATAACAGTTAAGAGGACAAAGAACCACACCTCCCTCGCTGATATGCAGGCACCCCACATGAATACGAAATCATCTCCACTAAACACAATACAGGACCCTTTATACCGAAGTCAGCTCCCCCGAAACAAGGTAATTCACCCCAGAGACCCCAGCCCACAGTCACAAACGCACCCCATTTTGGCACTTTTAGTTCGAAATTCTTCTGTTTGTTTCTGGCGACCCTTCGGTTGCTTCCCGATGCTATTTACATCCTCGAACACTGGGATGGTAGATCGCACAGGCTGCGAGTTGACTCGCACTGTGTCAGTTCTTTTCTTGGATGTCTTGTCCCAAAGAATTGGTTCCAAAAAAAATGAGGGAGTCACAGATGGTGACCAATTATAACGGGTAATTGGCAATAAAGGACAGACAGACAGACATACGAGATCTTAAGCAAGATAATAACAGATATTATGCTTGTGTCCATAGAACTCCGGAACCGCAGGAACCTCAGAAGAAGAACAGAAGAAGACAGAAAGAAGGAAAGATGAAGAGAACCATCATGCTCTACAGTTGGATCTTAGCGGGATCCCTCCAGTTGCGCGCGGACGCTACCCCCCCTGACCCCTACCACGCAGGCCGTGAATGTTACACACCCCTGCCATATGCAGTACCCCGGGGCAGTAACCAATACACCAACCTGGTGTGACAAGTTCATAACGTGGTATTCCCTATCCTATGTTGTGGAATCGCTATTAGTACTCGCGATACTCTGCAGTGTATTTCAGACCCTAAGACTGAGGAAATGGCGGAGGAAAGCCTCCCGCACTCGCACTCTGATATACACATTTAGGTCACCTATTTTCGGGCTTCCACAGACCCCCCAACCCCTTTGAGTGAATTAAAGAGCATCCGTTTTTTGTATGTGTTGTGTTTGTTCCAATAAAAAGAAATGTAAAACTCTGTGCTTGACTGCCAAGCCAGAGAGACCTGTGTTGCTGCTATTTGTACAGTTTAAAATGTTGTAAAGTCTTTTGATTGATTGAGGATAGTTTAGTTAAGGATAGTTAGAGGTTCCAGTTTTTTAATTTTGTAATGCATGCCTGAATATCATAGCGCCACGTAGAATTTTATAATGATGTATGTACATAAAGTAATTTAGGTAAAAGTTTCCCCTCATAGGACAGAGTAGTGTAGGGCCTGTCCTTACTTATGGGTGCCCGACTTCAGAGGAGAACAAAGAAGATGCAGTTATTTGATCCTTCACGCTTCACGTTGAGGATCACAAGGAGGGAGTGTAGCCATTTGGGATGGTCACTTCCAGAATACAAAATGGATGTTTGCAAAGATTATAGGGAAACATGGACAGTGCTAAAAAAGCAGGCAGGCACAGAGCCTGTTTGCGTATTGAGAAGGCAACTCCCAGACAAGACTGAAACTGGAGGTCAATTAGCATATTGATGGCCCATCTCCGGGAACAAAGGAATAACAGACAAGTTACTAAGGCAGACACCCCAGCACCAGAAAGACACAAACAAAGCAAGGCCAACGGCCACCAAAGACACGCCCAGCCATCAGGGCACCCACCCCTTTATTGGTCGAGATCAATACCGATGATCAAGATACGGTCCAATTAATTGGGGCCAAGTTCAAGGCCCACCCAAAAATGGGCGAAGCCCCATTTGGGTATAAGAAGAAGCCCCCAAGAGAGAATCGCTCTCTTGGACCCGGTTCTCAAAGTGGAGAGTCCACGAGCTGCACCAGAAGCAAGTAAGTCCAAGGTCAACGCTCGCCATCAGCCTGTTACCTCTTCGTACCCAACAGCCTCAGAGCCAAACAACGGCCATTGTTCCTCTGACTTAGTGGGCACCCGATGTTAAGTATAGACGTTACCGTTAGAGATAGTTTAGTTTATGGTATTTTGTGCATGAGTAGATATTACTGTGTATGTAAATAAATAGTATTGACTTTGAACTAACTAACTGGTGTATTGGTTCTTTGATCAGTATTCGGGTTTGAACCTTGTGGCGGTGTCGAAAGATACCTGCCGACTCTAGAGCAAACATAATTAGGATTAAGGAAGGCGACCATATCTAGAACCAGATAAACAGAGCAACAGACCTCGGCGCCATGAGGCAGCTGTGCTAACCACTGCACCACCGTGCTGCCCACTATGTCCACTCGCACCTGTTATGCTGACATTTGTCCTGCAATGAGACAGAGAGGGAGAATGTAGGTGGGAGTCCTGCCACTTCAGATGGTGATGAGGCGAGGCACGCATGGAACTTGAGTGAGAGTAGGAATGTGAGATGAAGATTAGATACCGGGGGAGATCCCGGTGATTGGGGATGGGTGGACGAGGAGTTCATTTTTTTTTTACTTTTATAAATGTAGAGATTTCCAATTAAGGGGCAATTTAGCGAGGCCAACCCACCTACCCTGCACATCTTTGGGTTATGGGGGTGAGACCCATGCAGAAATGGGGAAAATGGGCAAACTCCACACGGACAGTGACCCAGGGCTGGGATTCGAACCCAGGTCCTCAGCGCCGTTGGCAGCATAGAACATACAGTGCAAAAGCAGACCATTCGGCCCATTTAGTCTGCACCGACCCACTTAAACCCTCACTTCTAGCCTATCCCCATAATCCAATAACCCCTCATAACCGTTTTGGACACTGAGGGCAATTCAGCATGACCAATCCACCTAACCTACACGTCTTTGGACTGTTGGAGGAAACCGGAGCACCCGGAGGAAACCCACGCAGATACGGAGAGAACGTGCAGAATCCTCACAGACAGTGACCCAGCGGGGAATTGAACCTGGGACCCAGGCGTTGTGAAGCCACAATGCTAGCCACTTGTGCTACCATGCTGCCCTAACCACTGTGCCACGTGACGCCTGAACGAGGACTTTGTGATAGACGTTTGCAATTCGCAAGGTGGCTGGGTAAGAAATGAAATGAAAATCGCTTATTGCCACAAGTAGGCTTCAAATGAAGTTACTGTGAAAAGCCCCTAGTCGCCACATTCCGGCGCCTGTCTGGGGAGGCTGGTACGGGAATTGAACCAGCGCTGCTGGCCTGCCTTGGTCTGCTTTAAAAGCCAGCTATTTAGCCCTGTACTAAACCAGCCGCAATGAGATGACCTTGGAGGTGTGAGGGGTTTCTGAGGGGGTGCAGCAAAATACTGGAGATGGCAGACATACCCGAGCAACATGAAAGAGGTCATTCATCTTTTTGAGGCACTGCTCCCCTATCCTCGCCTGCAGTGAGCTGGCACTGACTAGGGCTACCACTGCCATCCCGGCTGGGAGGTGGCTTTGCTGGATGGACGTGGATAGAGCACATCCCACCTCTGCTGTACTCCATCCAGGAGTCTGGTCAGGGTTCCCTCTGAGAAATGTTGTACTTTCTGTGCTGTTCATCCCCTCAAATGGATCTGGACCAAGTGCTGGGGAGTGTTTATATGGAGCTCACCACTGATTGCAAAAATTAAGTTACCCCAGGGCGGGTGAATCAGCAGGAGGCCACCATGAGTACAGTGTGATTTGCATGGTTAAAAAAAATTGGTTAAGAGACTCTGTACTCCGTGAGATTTCCTGCCAGCGGTGCTGATGGGATTCACACAAGTCACACCGGAACCGACATTTGGCCAAATTTTTATAAGATTTGGCCAATTGATTGTGTCTGTGCGAGTGTTTTGGATGAGATTGTGTTTATATGTGCATGAGTTTTTTTGGTTAAGATTCATAGAATTATAGAATCCCTACAGTGCAGAAGAAGGCCATACGGCCCATTCGGTCTGCACCCAACCTCCGAAAGAGCACCCTATCTAGGCGCATGGCCCCACCCTATCCCCATAACCCCATCTAACCTTTGCACGCTAAGGGGCAATTTAGAATGGCCAATCCACCCAACTTGCACATCTTTGGGCTGTGGGAAGAAACCGGAGCACCCGGAAGAAACACACACACAGATGGAGAGAATGTGCAAACTCCACACAGACAGTCAACTAAGGCTGGAATTGAACTCTGGTCCCTGGCACTGTGAGGCAGCAGTGCTGACCACTGTGCCACCATGCCGATTGTGTATGTGTTTTGTGTGAGATAGTGTGTGTTTATTTGTAAGTGTATTTTGGGTGAGATTGAGTAAGTTTATTTGCATGGGTGTTTTGAGTGGGATTGTGTATGTTTATTTGTGCGTGTTTTGGGCGAGATTGTGTATCTCACCCAAAACACACACACCAATATGTTTTGTGTGATTGTGTCTGTGTGTGGGTATTGGTTGAGATAGTGTTTGTGTGTGTGTTTTGGGTGAGATTGTATTTGTGTGGGCTTTTTCTGTAAGATAGTGTGTGTTTAGGAAATGATTGTATACGTTGTGTGTATGAAATTGTGTTTGTGTGTGTTTATTAGATGAGATTGTTTCTGTATGTCTTTGCTGGGGAGGTTGTGTGTTTGTGCCTTGGCTGTGATTGTGTATGTGTGTGTGTGTTGGGTGAGATTGTGTTTGTTTCTCTGTATGTGTACGTTTGTGTGTGTGTATGTTTTTAATCAGATTGTGTTTTTGTTTCTGTGTTTTGCATAAGATTCTGTGTGTGTTATTTGGGATGAGATTACATTGCTGTGTGAGTGTTGGATGTGATTATGTAAATGTGTGTACCTTGCATGGGTTTGTGTATGTTTGTATGTGTTGAATGAGATTGTGTGTATTGGGTGAAATTGCTCGTGTGTCTTTTCTGGGTGAGTTTGTGTGTGTGCACTTGGGTAAGATCGTGAATGTGCATGAGGTAAAATTGTGTATATGTGTGTGTGTTCAGTGAAGTTTGTTTGTGTGTCTGTTTTGGACAAGATTGTGTTTGTTTGTGTGTTTCAGATGAGATCATGTTTGTCTGTGTGTTTTTGGTGAGATTGTATTTGTCTGTGAGTGTATTTTGGGTGGGAGTGCTTTGGGGGAGATTCTGTGTGCGCGTGTGTGTCTTCAGGGAAAAGTGTTGTATATGTGTTTTGTGCAAAATTCTGTGTGTGGTGCATGCGTGTTTGTGTGTGTGTTTGGGGCAAAAGTGTGTGTGTGTACTTTTGCTAAATATTGTTTGTGTCTGTGTGTTTTGTATGGGAGTGTATTTGTGTGTGTGTGTTTGGGTTAAGATTCTGCGTGTCTTTGTGTGTGTGTGCTGGGATAAATGTTGTATGTGTGTTTTGGGTGAAATTCTGTTTATATGGGTGTATATGTTTTGTGAAAAATTCTGTGTGTTGTGCATGTGTATTTACATGTGTCTGTGTTTGTTTGGGCAAAGGTATGTGCATATGTGTGTGTTTGCCTATGTGTGTGATTTTGACTAAATATTGTTTGTGTGTGGCTGTGTGTTTTAGATTAGATTGTGTTTGTGTATGGTTTTTGGGTGGCCTTGTGTGTGTTTTGGGTGAGATTGTGTTTGCATGAGATTGTGTTTGTGTGAGTGTTTTGGGTGAGATTGTGTTTGTGTGTGTTTTGGGTGAGAGTTTCTTTGTGTGTCTTTTGGATGAGATTGTGTCTGTGTGTGTGTTTTGGGTGAGATTGTATTTGTGTGTGTGTGCTTTGGGTGAGATTATGTTTGTCTGTGTTTTGGGTGATATTGTGCGTGTGTGTCGGGTGGGTGTGATTGGTTGAGATTGTGTTTGTGTATGCTTTGGAGGGTGTGTATTTTGTGAGTGAGATTGCATTTTCTGCATGTGTTTTGAGCTATTGTGTTTTGTGTGAGGTTGTATTGGCCTCCGTGTGTGACTAGCACCACTACAACTGTGTGGAGAAAGTAAGATCGCAGCAATTTTTTTTGATCAATGCAATCGCCACAAACCCGTCACAATTCCCCTGCATGAAGAGGGGTGGCCTAATGTGGAACTTGAATGAGTCTGTAGTGTTTCCACTTGATGGGTTTCTACCTTGAGTATAAAAATTGGCAAGTCATGTTGAGTATAAAAATTGGCAAGTCATGTTGCAGCTGTATTTGAGTATAAAAATTGGCAAGTCATGTTGCAGCGGTATAGAACCTTAGTTAGGCTACACTTGGAGTATAGTGTTCAATTCTGGTCGCCACACTACCAGAAGGATGTGGAGGCTTTAGGGAGAGTGCAGAAGAGATTTACCAGGATAGTGCCTGGTATGGAGGGCATAAGTTATGAGAACAGGTTGAATAAACTTTGTTTGTTCTCACTGGAACGAAGAAGTTTGAGGGGCGACCTGATAGAGGTCAACAAAATTATGAGGGGCATAGACAGAGTGGATAGTCAGAGACTTTTTCCCAGGGTAGAGGGGTCAATTACTAGGCGGTTTAAGGTGCGAGGGGCAAGGTTTAGAGGAGATGTGTGAGGCAAGTTTTTTTACACAGAGGGTAGTGGGTGCTTGGAACTCGCTACTGGAGGAGGTGGTGGAAGCAGGGACGATAATGACGTTTAAGGGGCATCTTGACAAATACATGAATAGGATGGGAATAGAGGGATACGGACCCTGGAAGTATAGAAGATTTTAGTTTAGACGGGCAGCATGGTCAGCGCAGGCTTGAAAGGCCGATGGGCCTGTTCTTGTGCTGTACTTTTCTTTGTTCTTTGACGAGTCAGAACTGGCCTGCAGGTGTGTGTGTGTTGAAGAGACAGAGAAAGCCAAGATGTGGCTGCACAGATCAGGCACATGTGTAGAGAGCGTGACCTGCTTAGTATTTTCCGGTATTTTCTGGGGGTGGTTTGTTCAACATCTGGACTATTTTCCTTTCTGGATACTGAGAAGGATTGTTTCCAGTTCCCAACCATAAGTAAGCGTGGAGCTTTTTTTTAATATATTTTATTGTGGAAAAAATATTTCCTTATTATTCTGTAGTACAGACACGCCATTCGTGACACACATGTATTTACAATCGACACAAAGACCATTATAGAACAGATCTATGGGAGGGGCGAGATAAGACATCAACAGGTACATCAAGAAGCAGGAACCGCAGAAGTGTCAGTCATATACACGAGGTCCTCGGGCAAAAACTCCTCCAGACCGTCCTTTTTCTCTGTTTAAAAACCCGTAGAAACTTTGAAAATCAGCCTTTCTCACTCACACTTTCAAGGTGTGTCCAGGCAGCTCGGAGATGCCCCCTTGCTCATGTCGGCATCCTTCCTCTTTCCAAGAAGAAAACTAAAATGTTTTTTTTAAAGCACACACCAACCCCATGGCTCTAATTGGATGCTGGATGCTACTAACCACCTTTAATCAAATCCGTCTTAAAAAGAATTACATTCTCAGTCTATAGTGAGGGACGGGGCGGGCTCTTTCCATTCTTGGCCTCTTTGTCCCAAAGACATTTCAAGAGTGGACGGTTCGTCTTCAAATTGTTGCAGTCTTTTATATGAAAAAAAAACATTCTTTTTAATTAAAGTATAATCACACGTTTGAAGTTTTTTTTTAGTCCAGCTTTTGACTTGATTAGAAGTGGACTGGATAACTCCACAATGGGCCAGTATAATAAAAGATGTTGAATATATATATATTTATATATATATATTTATATATCTGTGGAATGATCTCCGTCCATGTGTCCGCCTTCACGGAGTGACCATTGCACGAATTATACTGAGAAGTTTGGCTCGGTTGTTTTTTTTGTTTTGTTGCTTTAAATCCAAACGGCCTCTAATCTTCTGAGATGACATCTATGTCTTCTGGGCTGGTCTGCCTGGTGGCCATTCTCCACCTGTTAACGTGCTGTGTCCCTTTCCGTTTCTGCTGTGTGTCTGGGCTCTCCTCTTCCAGTTTCTGTCGCTTGTATTTCGTCCTCCTGTTCTGAAACCACACTTTCACCTGGCGAGAGAAACAGGAAAAGGTGTCAGATTTTCCGCTTTCCATTATTGTGCATCGTAAGAGGGGGTCGTATCTGTTTCGCATCCCTCCCCCGCCACTGTACTCTCCGGGGACGCCGTTGATGCAACCACATGTGTTACTGCCGATTAGTTACAGAGGTATCACAACACTGGCTTTGCCCGATTTTAACCTCAGCTGCCCGCAACTTTCCGCTATTCGTTTTAACGGAACGACTATCCTGGGTTGGGCGCGGGGCACCCCCCAGGGACCACAAACTTCAACCCCCGACAGTGGCAGCCTTCTTTTCACGTTACTTCACCAGTGTTGCTTTTGAAAAGACTTTGAGTCACTTGTCCCCATTGACCCTCTGTGGTGAACTATTCCACAAACGGAAACCTATTTTTCTCCACTTATATTCAAATCTCCTACACACTAAGCTCACCAACTCCAATAGGATTGACTCCTTCTCTGTAGCCCGACGCTTACTCATTTGGAAACCCCAATCACACCTTTCCTCTCCCTACCTTCTCATCAATGAAGACTCAAGTTCTTCCTACCTCTCTTCCTGTTCTGCTCATTCCTTAGCATTTAAAGTTTTTTTTCTCAGTTTTTGTTTGTCTGGTTGAACGGCATTCTCACTTAGGCCTGGGTTCCAGAACTGCACACAGTACTCCCAGTGTGGCCTGATCAAGGCTTTCTAAACAGGACAGTCCCATTGGGCTGCACTCTGTCTTTTATAGAACCGAACATCCCATTCACTTTTTATATAACAGTCAAAACATTGGCTTGGTGTGCTGATAAAGCGCTGGAGAAGGCCATTCGGCCCATCCAGTCCGAGCGATAGGGAAAGGAAATGGTTTGCATTACGTCTTTTGCAACTGCAGGGTGTCCCGATGGACTTTGGAAGTGTGGCTATTGTGATGTAGAAAACGTGACAAGCACACAAACGTGTGTGCACAGCCATCTCCCGCACACAGCAATAAACTAATCCAATGCTGGTTGAGAAATAATGGAAATGGAAATTGCTTATTGTCACAAGTAGGCTTCAATGAAGTTACTGTGAAAAGCCCCTAGTCGCCACATTCCGGCGCCTGTCCAGGGAGGCTGGTACGGGAATCGAACCATGCTACTGGCCTGCTTTAAAAGCCAGTGATTTAGCCCAGTGAGCTAAACCAGCCCCCATGTACCATGTACAGGCATTTCAAGAACAACCTCTTATCTTTGTCTTGGGTACCCTCTGGACTAAGAACTGATCTCCCCCTTTTGTTACAGTCTCACAAAAAATCCCATTTCCATTACATTCGCATTCGCGGATTTTCCATCTCGCAGATCTCCAGACCTCCTCTTCCCTTTGCTAGGTGAAAAACCATTCCTTTCTATCCATTCGTTCATTAAGGTGATGTGGCTGCATCATTCCAGTCACCAGTTTCTTATGGAACGGTCCCCATTCTCCCCTTCTGTTCCAATTCTGATTCCACTCCTGTACCCAAAAGATCAACACAATCCCTTTTCTCTACCAAACTGCTGGCTAACCTTGCTAAGAGAGATTTTTTGGAAATCATTATTAAAATGAAGACTATTTGGTTTAAACTGCCATGTTTCAGGGATTCCTCCAATCAATCCACCTCGATACGTTGTTGCCAACATGCTGTCGGCTCATGTTCTGAACTATTCCCAGACCACAAAACATCTTCACTAAAAATCCATTTTCTCCAATGCATATTCTTACCCCCATGTTATCTTTCCTTACATTATGTCTGTCGTCCCGTTCTGATATGGAGCTTTCTTTCGTAAATCCATGCCAAATCTTACCAAGCGCTTTCCATCTCCCTAATGATTCTCCTGCCTGGATCATTCATTCTAAAACGTCCTTACTGCTCATGTAAAACTAACCAATCTAGGGCTGTCCAGATTCGCCCTCTCGAAATCCCCATAATTTACCAATCATTACTTACTTCTGATAATATTTCTGCACATCCCTGGTCACTAAGGGACAATTTCGCATGGCCAATCCACCTAACCTGCACATTCCTGGACACTAAGGGACAATTTAGAATGGCCAATCCACTTAACCTGCACATCCCTGGACACTAAGGGAAAATTTAGCATGACCAATCCACCTAACCTGCACATCCCTGGACACTAAGGGACAATTTAGCATGGCCAATCTACCTAACCTGCACATCCCTGGACACTAAGGGACAATTTAGCATGGCCAATCCACCTAACCTGCACATCTCTGGACACTAATGGACAATTTAGCATGGCCAATGCACCTAAACTGCACACCTTTGGACTGTGGGAGGAAACGGGTGCACCCGGAGGAAACCCACGCAGACACGGGGAGAACGTGCAAACTCCACATAGTCACTCAAGGCCGGAATTAAACCCGGATCCCTGGCCATGTGCCCCAGTGCCACCCGTTCTGTTCCGGGATCCTTGCATTCCCGGGAACCTTGGAGTGAAATGGTTCTGGCCCGCAGTGCTCGATTTGTTTCGCTTTCATTCAAGAATCCAGCCACTGACTCGGTGTTAAGATGACTTGCGATACACACCTCAATCTATCTTCTTACTCTGCAACATCAACGTTGCTAGTGATCCTAAATTGGCCCTTTCGCTCATGGAGCTAAATAATCTTTTAATTCAAATAGGTATAGTCAAGCGTGGGAAATGAAACTAAAGTTAAGCATTGTTTGGCCGGGATTGTTCTAGGCGGCTCACCCACTCAAGGGCAAGTAGGGATGGATAATAAATGCTGGCCTAGCCGAAGATGTTCACATCCAGAGAATAACAAAATAAAGCTAGCAATCCTGACGCGATTTTAAAAAGACTACTTGTAATCCTAATGTTCCAACAAGTTTGCATTCACTCCTGTCCTCTCTGTAGCGTCCGCAATTTCCCACCTCCATTCTAATCCGTTGTCTTGGACAAAACCCAAACACATCAAATCATTTCTCTTCCATTCCTATTTAATTCCACCCAGACGAGAAAACAGTCGGTATTCAGTCAGTCAAAATGTTCGCATGATTTTATTTTCCGGTGTCCAACACGCTGGAACTATCTGATGCGCTTGCTCCCAACGTAACTTCGGCGGAAACCCTAAACTGTGGAAGTCCCGGCGGAAATTGCTGGCATATGTTTGGGTTTAACTTGCCTGCAGTACCTTCCCATAAGGAATAGCCTGGAGTCAAGTGCAGCACGTGTGTTTACGATTGGCCTCAGTGCAAAGCAAATTGGCCGTATGGCTTATTCTGCTCCTTCGTCTAAAGGGTCTAATAAATCATTAATCGGTCTATCATCACTGGTCGAAAGCTCACGGTTTTTTAATGCCGTTCCCAGAGGTGGGGTTTGTATTATGGAGAGCTGGGCATCCTCCAGGCCATCCAGTGTGAAAATACACATGATCCAGGGAGGAGTTTCAGAGAGAAGGGAGGGAGGGGGGGGGGGGGGGGGGGGGTCAGTGTTTACCAGTCTTAGAAACGTTCATGATCAACCCAATATTATGCGAATGGAAACTGAACGATTCCCTCTCCCCCAACGAATCCCACAAATTGACCCCTCCCGACCTTTTCTCGATGTCTGGTATGAATAGTTTAATTGCTGCCATCGCATTCGTTTCCACTACATTCCTGTCGACAGCCACTTTCAGAAAACACAGTCCGACTGTCACTTTCGACTCAATCATCTGAAATTGACCAACCTTCCTTTGTGTCTGACATCACCCCCAGATTTCGCTTTGATGGAATTCTAAACAAAAAGATGTCCTTTCCCCCGGAATCTGAGTCTTCATTACAACTACAACAAATGGAGTTTGGCTAAGCTCTCGAGTGAAACAGAAATACCATTTATCTTCTGTACAAACATCTCACTCAGGGCCCGCAAATACATTTTAATTAATTGCGAGCAGGCTTGTTTTCCGTTTCATTTACACATAGAACCCGGGGCGTCAACACTCAAGTTATGATCATCACAAAAATAAATAACTGCACCGAAGATTATTCAGCATAACAACCCCGTACGGCCATGGACCACTTTATTCAATTTCTTAAACAGAAAACCCAGCACCTGTACTTGTCCCTCTGTGTGTCCATCCTCCCCTGTCCGCTGACACAGCCTGGAAAGTCCTGCTCGCTGACCAATTTGAATGCAGCGTTTGTGTTTAGGACACGGTATTTGAAACACTCTGGTGTTTAACACTATATACCTCCACCCATTGGTGCAGTCATAGGCTCTGGGTTCCTAGTCAAGAAATTGTAGAGGAAATCAGGCCGATTTCACACAGTGCCCGAGTGTGCATGTATATCAATGCAGGTCTGGGGCACCGTTTAATATGGGGAGAGTTCTGCCCAATAAGTCTAAACGGTAGTCAAACTGAACTCCGTGTCGAAACATCCCCGCAGAATGTGCGAGGCTGTGTGGTGCTGGGCCCTTAGAAGCTATCCTCTAGGAGGAAGCAGGGAACAGCGGCTACTTTGCCTGCGCTGAGATGAGCCATTGAGAATAACCGGGGTTAATGCGTTTGACTGGTCATGAGAATGGTGCATGTGCATTAAGAGTTTGGTCAAAGCTCGACTGGATTCCCTGTGCTTAGGTCAGTTTGAGTTTCGGGAGCATTACCGCTGGTGTGAACAATTAGAGTTCGGGGCAGTTTGAGCCCGCAGACACCACTCTCATGTACAGGGATATAGCCCGTCTGTGATTCATTCATTCAGAGGCGACTTCATCCTGCACAGTTAACCTTGCCGTTTTACCTTGCAAATAACTAATCAGCCCGGAACCCCTGCTACGACCCACCCTGAGTGAGACGGACCTGAGACATTCTGACCTTTCTATTTCCTCAAATGTAACGCGGGAAACAAGGAACATGTGGAGGAAGGAAAAAAAATCCCCGTTGTGTGCCTTAACCATTTAGAATGGACTTGTAAGGATGCATTTCTACGACACAAACATTGAAATATTGAACCCATTAATAAATATATTACACCTCTATCAATTTTGGTTGTGTGGATTGGATGACATTGTATTTACATGTCGTTGAATTGTCATCGTGTTCAAGGTGTTTAATAAATACACACTTTCCTAAAGTATTTTCCTTTGAATTATAGAATTTTTTTCCGGAGATTGAAAGATCCGAGTGCGCCTGTGTACAATGATGAGCTGTTGGTTTGGGAGAATTACTCCACAGTTGAACATTTTAATCAGATATGTTGCAAGAGTTCGTACAAACACCGTTTCCCTGAAGACTATTTTCCTGTCCTTTCTTAGGCATGGTTCTGGGGAACGTTCAGGCCAACGGGGTTGGGGAATATACAGTAATATCGAGACAGGGAATCTGGTGGATTGAAATGCCAGTGAGCGGTGTTATTGAAGAGAGGGCAGAGTGCTGAGAATGGGCGCTCCGGAGCTGCAGGTGAATTTGCCAGAAGCCGACATGCAACTTGGTCCGTTTTACATCCCACCTTCTCCCCTATCGAATACCTGCTATCACACACGGATTTCCTTGGCTATGGTTTCCTGTCAAAGCCAATCAAAATACACTCTCCCACCTCTGTGCCTTTTAACTCCACTTTCTTCTATTCATTCACAGGGTCTCTCCCCCCCCCCCCCCCCTCTCCGTAGTGTCCCTGTTGTAAAGAAATGCAGCCGCGGGGGGGCCTCCTGCGTTGTATTTGAAGGAGGGCACATTACCATTGCACCGAGAGAATGGTGCAGGGATTAGCCACATCCCTCCCTCCCTCTTTCATTATTTCACACACTACACTGAGGGGTTCTTTCAATCCCCCAGCACTCCTGCACAACTCGATCATATTCTCTTTTGTGTTGTTTGGGGCTAACACTCGATCGGCCTCCCGCTCCCAGAGTTAGCCGCCGCCGCGGTGTTGGTTCTTTGGGCAGATCTGAGATTGGACATCTGTGGAATCGGCTGCACAGGGAATCGGTCAGCGACCATTGGGACAAGGCGAGCTCCTGCCTGAGAGGGCTCCCCTCGGTACAGAGCAACAATTGAGGGTGGGCACTGGCATTCCCCTGGGTAACATACTCAGCCTAAAGTGAGGCTGAACGAATAAAGACAGTGAAAGTCACCTTCCAGCGAAATTCCAGTTGTTCATTTCATTTTTTATTTGTCCCAGAAAAGCGGATTGAAGCATAAACCGATTGGAGTTTAGAAAGGCAATCTCTGCCATGAAAGTGGCTCTTCTAAAGACCCGAAACGAACCCCCTGGTGCCACATTCCAAAAGATGTCGGTGTCCCAATGTTACACGGCGGGTGCCACACACCCTGCCCTCTATATAACCAAATATGTGCCATTGGTAGGGCAGCCTGCAACTGATGCTGAAAGACAGTACAGTATTAAGGGAATATTATTTAAAACGAATGAACTCCTGGGCACCTTGACACGTACCGCGCACACATGGGAAATTTTGAAAGCCGGCGTGGGCTACTTTCATCCGGAGCTATTGCCCCATGAATTCGCTTAATCGGTGGAAAGTGAACAACATAATAAAATGCGTGTCAGTGTGCTGGATGAGAGAACCAGTACGTTACTGGCCTCGGGGCAGAACGTGTGATTGGTTTGGTTTTGCATTCTACATATTCTTTTTTTGTTCAAATGCACAGGAGTCGTAGCCGCGTTTGAAAGTGCTGGAGGACATGACTACTGTCCCTTTGCAGGGGACGAAGAGTTCTGCTCCGTAAACACTTGCCCAGAAAGAGACTTGAAAACATCGCCCTTTTTAATAAACCCGACAGCATTTGGGGGCTGGGTTCGTTAATTCAGGAAGAAGGCTCCAGACATTGTACATTTCCAACAAACCAGGGCAGGAAGTGACTCTAATTTGCCCTCAAGAAGGAAGCGGCGTCCCTCACCAGATATCTGGGGACCGCAGCCCTGGATCTTCCTGTTGGTCTTTCAGTACATGACACTGGAAAAGCCCAAAGTTAATCCCCACGAGTGCACGTTGGAACATGCAGTCGTCTGACTTCAACTACCGTCGGCCTTTTAAAGCAAACATTCAGAGTGATCCTCGCGTGTCTGTGTTCCAAATGTGAAATCTGTGACTGGAGAGGCGCGATTTTATTTTGGGGTAATTTTATTTTTGGAGTGATTGGGCCGACTGCTGTATGTGTCCCCAATCCTGCTCCAACTCAAGGGGGCAGTGGATAATATTCCTTCGCTGGTATTTGGCCGCCCCACAGAAACAGCACTGCCCTTCTTCATTTCTATCCTTTAATATTCCTCATTAGAGCTAAATACAATGACCGTCTAACCAATCTCCAGCAGCTGGACAAATTGCTGCGAAATCGCTGTCAGATGAGATTTTTCTGTCCCCTTTGTAATGTTTGAGGATCGTTTGTTAATTCCAGATGAAATTATTATATAGATAATTCACAAAAATACATGCTAAAGTATTAATAGACCAACAACAACAAAAAATGAGAAGAAAGTATTAATGGGCCAGGGGTTATATTTGTAATATTTAGATGCAAAAGCGCCTCGATTGATAGGTGTGTGTGCCTGAGCCGTACCAAACAGCGGAAAGTAGAATTGGGCCTTCATCTGAAATGGATCTGGTCACCTGAATTAGAATCCCTCATAATGCAAGTCATGTCCTCCTTTTTCTAGTCCATTGTAGAATGAGTGTGAAGTGGTTTAGGATCCTGTTGTATAATGCAAGTCAGAAACAATGGGTTTACCCAGAATAAATAGAATGTGATTGAAGTCTAAAAATAGAGGGAATGAATAGCCATAGACGGTGGACTTATCTAGTACTGATTCCGGGTTCCCTCTCAAACTTTCACAATGTGACTTCTAGTGCTCCAGTTAAAAGTCCACCGCTCACCTGCAAACTGCCCGCTTTTTGTAAAAAAAAACATTAAAACGAAAGTCATTTCTTTTAATTGTATGCATTGCAGAATAGAATTCTCCACAACTGGATTATCCAATCCGCTTTGAAGATTGGGGAAAATGTGAATGAAATTAAGTATAATTCTGTTCGTGTGTCTGTGATTATCGATCTGAATGTGTGAGTCAGTTTATTTCCGCCATTGTGTCTGGGTGATAGTGTGTTTGCGCTTATGGAAAATCCATTTATAAATCCTTGTGTTTATAGATTTGTGTCCATATATTCCCGTCCCTGTGTTTGTGTGTTATGTCCATAGATTTGTATGTGGAAGTCAGCGTATTTCTGTGTCTGTATGTTTGTTACCATGGATGTGTGGGAGTCAGTGTATGCCCGTGTTTGCCACAGTGTATGCCCGTGTCTCTGTCTGTGTTTAAGGATCTGTATGTACGAGTCGGCGCATTGGTGTTTGTGAGATTACAACGTGTGTCAGTGTATTCCTCTGCCTGTGTTTGTGTCCACAGACCCGTTTGTGTGTGTGTGCCTGTGGATTTATATGTGTATGTCAATGCATATTTATATCAGTATTTGTGTGTCTATGACCTTTATATGTATGTCAATGTATATTTATATCACTACTTATGTGTATATGTGTGTGTGTGTGTTATTGTGTATATCAATATCTATTAACATTGGTATTTGTGTGCATATGTGCATATCAGCCTGTTTGTGCATATCAATAAATATTTACATCGGTTCTGTATGTGTGTGGGCCTGTTTGTGCATGTCAATATATATTAGCATTGGTATTTTTGTGTGTGTGAATATCAGCCTGCTTGTGTATATTAATGTATATTTACATCAATATTTGTGTGTGTGTCTATGGGCCTGTTTGTGTATATCAATATATATTTATAGTGGTATATATGAGTGTGTATGAGCCTGTTTGTATGTACCTATATATTTACATTGATATTTGTGTGTTTATATGGGCCTGTTTGTGTATGTTAATGCATATTTACATTGGTGTTTATGTTTATATGTGTATGGGTCTATTTGTGTATATCAATATATATTTGCATCACTATTTGTGTGTGGGGGGCTGTTTATATATGTCAATATATATTTACATGGATATTTGTGTGTGTGTGAAACTGTAGGTTTGAGTCTGCATTTCTTAGCGGTTGTGTGCTGGTATCCATATGAATGGTTTTGTCTTTGTTAGAGAAAGTATTTTCGAAGGCCACTCCAGGCTGGCAGTATCCATTTGCACAGCATTAAATTGACTTCAAAAAGAGCCAATTCGTGTCCTAGTAGCTGATTTGTATTTCCTTCCGAAACTCCATCTACACACAGGACAGCGCCCCCAATCGACACAATTGCAATATTTTGGCTTCACCCACCCCCCCCCCCCCCCCCCCCGCCCCCCCCCCCCCCCCCCCCCCCCCCCCACCCCCGCCCAATTAGACATTACTGGACTGTAATCAAAAATGGGGTTTAATTTCTTTGTGAGACAGTTTGGGAGTTGGTTGTTACTGGCGTATAACTTTGGGCTTCAGTTTCTCTTCCTGATTCTGGATTGTCCAGTTCGCCGACAGGAGGCGCTGAGAAGCAGCTGACCTCATCTCCTTCAGAAGGCGGCTTGGCCTATCAGTTTTGCCCCGTTCGTGGGATCTTCAATCTGAAAGGCGTTGTCGAAAACCGAACTCGCATCCACGCCGGTGTTCAAGGGCTGGGCAGCAATTTACAGAGGTCACAGACATGAAATTGGGCCACCACCAACCCCCCCCCCCCCCCCCCCCCCCCCCCCCCCCCCTCGCCTGGCCTGACCCATTCTACCCTTGATCGCCGCAGCTGAATACGTATTTCGGGAATGCTTCATCGGACAAGCCCTGCCTCTCATGTGTTCACTTTCACCAGAATAATGCAGACCCACTCCAGAACGGCCGAGGATCATTAGCAAATCGCAACCCACCTTCAGTTAATTTATTTAAACCTGTTATAGTTGGTGATACCGGCACTTTTAGAGGATTGGAGTAATGTGCTATGTTGATATATTGTCCTGTTTATCAACAAAGGTTAATGACAAATAATTGAACAGAGTATGAATAGCCTGTCCATATGCCTTTTCTAAATACTGAAGTGCCTATATTAATACACCACGGTTTCCATGTAGTTGGTTGGCACCGAGACTATTGTGTGGGGGAGGTCGCTTTTACAATTACAGTCATAGTCAACAACCGCTCGATTAGATATCTTGCCCGAATTGATATTGTGCTAGCTGACTTGGGACTATAGTCGTGTTCATCAATCCAGAGAACTGCAAAGCGCATGACACTCAGTTCCAAAATGCAAGGCCAAAGTGACATACCATTCGAGTCATTTTAGTTGAAGAATTGCATTGCTGTTTAAGGAAAATGCTTCAGCCAATGTTCTTTTACGGGCGTAAAATATCACTAGTTTATATTCATTATAAATGTAGTTCACTCCAAACTCAGAGAACCGTTATATGGGCAACGATCGCTGCATCTTACTTTCAACCAAATCCCAATGGGCCACGCCACATGGTAAATGCAGAACACCAGGGCAAAATCATTTGCTGCATTAAATTCCAATAAAACAGCTCTTTCCCATCTCCCCCCGCTGTAGAGAAAATGCTAAGTATTTTAACGCACAGTCTGGATACAAACAAACCTCCTGATTATGCATGTTTACAGTACTCAACACACTGAATATTCTAAATCCTCCCCCATGCCTTTCACTCGAGTTCTGCAAAGCTGTATCTAATAAATTTACACATTAGCGCCTTCTGCAACTTATCCTCTTTTTGGATCATTTTATCACACTACAGTTTTGATTCAGACCTTGTTGCAGAATCGCTGTTTAAACAGACTGAGGAGTACATTCTAACACATGTATTTGTTCATATGCAGTCTGTCCAAACGCCAAGCCAACTGATAAATACTGCCATTGCTTTTGTCAGCATTGTACAATTCTGCGGATGTCGATCTAACTGAATCGCTTTCGAATATTCCCTCGACTTTCGTGTTCTAACATTTAGTCCTAAGCAAGAGGCGAATCCTTCCTGCTTGTTCATTTTGGTCGTTGGTGTTTTTATTTTGGAACATGTGACCTGTTACATTAGTAAAATGTGATAGTTTCCATTTTACACCAGGCTGAGTATGGAGATGGCACAATAATCACAAGAAATCCATGTTACAGCAACACTCATATGTCGACAGAATGTTCCATTTCTTGCCACTTGCATGTCATTTGTCTTTATCGTTCATAACACAGTCTCCACGATTAAACATGAAGCACCTTCCTCTCCCTAGCTTAAATAAAACTGGCCTTATGACAGCGATCATGAAGGACTTTATTTTCACTCTCTGCTTAAATGCAACAATCTGAAAGACCAGATAATAAACAGGTCCAACAATAAACTAAATGCCTGACACGTTGACATGTTGCTGTCAAGGTCCAAAGACGGTCTTGTGCATGTTGGGTTGGTTCTATGTTGTGGCCCTCCCATTACACTTGGCCTTTCCACTGAAGAGCAATGTTCTGATTATTTGCATTCAATGGGATCCCCGTCCCCGAGGTATTTCCATTGAATTATTTGGATTTGTTTTACATTCTGCGTTCTGAACGACTATTTGATTAGTTAACCTATTATTAGCCTATTTATAAGCTGTCTCCATACAACTGGGGAAGGAGAAGGATAGTACAAGCAACTGTTCAAATCTTACAGGGGGGAGGTGTTTTTATGTGGAATCATACAGCTTCAAAGGGGTGATTCGGCCCATCGCGCCCATGTTAGCTCTTTGAAAGAATGATCCAATGAGCAACAGTCCCGCGCAGTTTTCCCATCGCCCTGCCAATGTTTCATTTCCAACTCAACGTCCATTCCCCTGTGAAAGTTGCTGGCACCGCCTCTTCCGCGAGTGCATTCTAAAGTCAGACACCCCTGCATGGAAAGCATTCTCAGCACACCCTCCCTCCAGCCACGCTGCTCCCTGCCAACCCCAAGTATCAATCCGCCCCTCTCCTTCTCTCTCTGACTGTCTACTTCAACATTCTTACCTGGGTTTCTGTGAGACACAAGCTGTTTGCGAGTTGTTTTCTCTCGGCTCCCACCACGTAGTGATTTTTCTCAAAGGCTCGCTCTAATCGCAGGAGCTGGGACGGGGAGAAGGCCGTTCGAATCCGCTTGGGTTTTCTGGTGAAGGGGCCGTGGAGAAGCAAGCCCTCGGCTCCCCCCTCACTCCCTGCAGACAAAAAAATATATACAAGGAGAATGGTATGAGGGGGGCATTCGTTTCCGATTACTCCAGCATTACATTTTTATTCTGCTTAGAAAATATGATGAAGAATAATGTCTGGATATTGTGTGTTCTGTTCTCATAAGTGATTGTAATTGCACACAGACACTTTAACATATTGGGAGCCATACACTCGCAGAAATCGCACTTCAGCCAATATGCTTTATTTCTCTGCCAATCCGCGTGCTACTTTTAATTTATCACCTCAAATTGTTCCACAAGGATCATTAACGGCAGACCTGTTAACAGCAATACATCGCTCTAGTGCTGTACAGTTCAAAATGCTCTTTCCAGGTTAGCAGACACCTTTTGGAAGGACAATATCGACAAGCACATATCCGAGTCTTGCCCGGGGAGCTAAGTGGATCAGCTCCGCGAACTTTCACACGTCTGCCAGAGCGCTTCACCCACATCTTGAGTGGCGGCACTGATATAATTAACACACGCATCTACCTGATATCGAAGTGTAACTGTGAATTCTAAAGTTTATTTACGTGGCAATGCATTGAGCTGCCCCGTCAGTGAGACAGAAATCAAACGGGCCCAACCAATAATACTTGTTTCTTGCAACAAAGCAATTCGCATTAAATCTGAATGATTATTAATTGTACAGTTATTAATATCTGAGCCGCTGCTGTAACATTATAAAAGTGTTATATATTAGATATGCGCAGTGTAATTAAACACTATTACACTGCAATATGCCAACAAAATTCACACCTTAAAAGGAAAAGAAAAAGAACACTGGTATTGGCACAGTTCCCATTTAATCAACAACATCTCTACCAGAGTGGGGATCAGCAGAAACTATAATCCTACTTTGGGACTGAACTTCATTAAAACCCCAACCGTTTGTTTAGTGGATATGGTTAGGGTGAGTAGAAATTGTGTCCCAGTTTGTGGGTTCAGAGTTGTCTCGGTTGAAGTTATCAGGAAGCAGAGGATTGCATTGGGATTATGGTGAAGGGTAGATGTGTGGGAGGGGACGGATAATTATATATTTGTTTGGAGTTCATTAGCTCACGATTTAGGGTTAGCGGAAACCATAGTGCGGGGTTTAGAGCTACATTTGGGAGAAAGGGTTGATACAAGGGTAGGGTTTGGGTTAGAGTTAATGTTTGATTTAAGGGTTGGTGCTATGGAGTGGTTTAAAGGTTAGGTTTAGTCTTGGTCTAAGGGTTAGGGTTGATTTTAGGATTAGGTTTGGGGTTGGTTTAAGACTTAGGGTCGGGATTGGTTTTAAGGTTAGGTTTAGGGTTGGTTTAAGGCTTAGGACTTCTTTAAGGGTTAGGCTGGTTTAATACTTAGGGTTGGGGGTGGTTTAAGGGTTGGGGTTGGGGTTGGCTTTAGGGTTAGTGTTGGGGATGGTTTACGGGTTGGGGTTGGTTTTAGGGTTAGGGTTAGGTTTTGGATTAGGGTTGGTTTAAGGGTTAGTGTTGGTGATGGTTTAAGGGTTGGGGTTGGGATTGGTTTTAGGGTTAGGATTAGGTTTGCGATCGTGGTTGGTTTAAGGGTTAGTGTTGGGGATGGTTTAATGGTTGGGGTTGGTTTTAGGGTTAGTGTTGGGGATGGCTTAAGGGAGGGATATGGCTTGGATAAGACTTAGGTCTGGTTCAAGGTTTAGGGATGCGGTTCGTTTAAGGGTTACGATTGGGCTGGTTTAGACCATAGTCTCTGTTCTTTCTGTGCTCATAGCTTTCTATCCATAATATGTCTGTCATCTACACCTATTTAATCTGTACACTAGTCTATACATGTATGCAATTAAATCACGTATCAAACCATCCAGTAATTGGTATTTGTTGGGCACCGGAATGTTTTCACAGGGGTGTGATGTAAATAAAAGCACAATGCATGCATCATATGTAAACTTTTAGCACGTTAGACATTAAAGTTTCCTTGGCAAGCCAGCACGCTTTGCTTAAGCAGACAAGAGGAACTGCTGGCAATTGCAGGACCGATATAAATCATTACATAGAAGCATGTCAGGAATGCACACGCATCTCAAATATATATTTTCTTCCACAGATTGGAAAGGAGACAGACCATGTCTTAACAATTTCTGCCCTGCTAACAAAATAGTGAAAAGGCATTGCTCCTCATCATTCCCAAGACTACTTGCCACCAATGGTAATACTAACGTTAACAATCAATGGCGGCAACCAACAAAAATAGTATTTTCAAGACTTTCAATCAGTTTCCCAGCCACTTAACCGGGTCCGTCATTCTTTAATTCAGGAATGTTGTGCAATTCATGAAGAAAATGACAATGAAATTTGAGAACAGCTCTCATTTGATCCACCACATCAGGAACCCGAATAACTTTGTTGTGGGGAAATGCGACTTAGAACATAGAACATACAGTGCAGAAGGAGACCATTCGGTCCATCGAGTCTGCACCGACCCACTTAAGCCCTCACTTCCTCCCTAACCCCTCCAGACCTTTTTGGACATTCAGGGCAATTTAGCATGGCCAATCCACCTAACCTGCACATCTTTGGACTGTGGGAGGAAACTTGCACAGACATTGGGAGAATGTGCAAACTCCACACAGAGAGTGACCCAGCGGGGAATCGAACCTGTGAAGTCACAGTGCTAGCCAATGTGCTACCGTGCTGCCCCTGGTTTTCAACCTGATATTTTATTGTGTGGGGGGGGGGAGATGCCTCCTAAATATGAAAGTGTGTAAATGAAAGAATAAAGATTGTACCAACGACGCTGAGTAGCTGCTGGAGGTTGAAATGAAGCTACAAGATTGAAGTAATCCCACCAAGGCTTTGATAATGATGTAAAGTAACAGTGCCGGATATAGGTAGACATGAAAAATAAACGGTCATTAAAATCTATGAAAGTGCTACACTGACACGGAAAGGAGATATGAATCAAATAAAATAGAAGTTTGGAGATAACCGTATACATGTCATGATAGGAGAAAGAGAGTACACTGAAGGAATTAATTTCTATGGGCACAACATTCAGCTTATTCCTTTATGTTTTAATCTGCATATAAAGAGAAACGGGAGCAAGGAGGAAGTTTTGGACAGTGAGACACTAAATAGCTCATTCCTTAAATGCACCTTTGTTCAAGAGGAAGACTGTGGAAAGTCTTGGGTATCTGGAGATACGAGAGCTCAGAAGTTATATTGTGAACTACATAATTTGAAATTTCAATGATTTGAGCAATAAACATCGCCAGACTGGATAATTAAACACTAACCCTCGATAAAATATTGGTAATATCGTATCAAAATTGATAAATGTGTTCATTTACGCACAATGAATCAACTGTTACTTTCACAGGAAGAAGACACCAATGGTTCTCCAGTCACATTTGAACAGTGTTAGCCAACAACATACATAATGACTTTATGCAAAGTATATACCAACATAGCTATCTTCACACTGCTAATAGCCAATGATTGAGGAGGAAGCCAATGAGCATTGGTGAGGAAAGGATTGCAGTGTTACTACACTGTAGAATTCCTGCAGTGCTAAATTGTCCTTCGGCCCATTGAGTCTGCACTGACCTACCTAGACCCACTCCTCACCCCATAACTCCACCTAACCTGCACATCTTTGGACACCAAGGGCTAATTTAGCATGGCCAATCCACCTAAACTGCACTTCTTTGGACTGTATGAGGAAACCGGAGGACCCAGAGGAAACCCATGCAGACATGTGGAGAATGTGCAAACTCCACACAGTCACCCAAGGCCAGATCCCTGGCGCTGTGAGGCAGATGTGCCATCATGCTGCCCCAGGTGAGGTTAAAGTATGATCAGCTGATCTAGAACAGATGCCTGTTTTGCTGAGCTAAGTGGGGAAACAGTGAGATTTCTTCCAACAAGACTGGTGCAGCACCAGCCATCATGCACCTCTGTGTGTATTGCATTGGAAGCTGGTCTGGGTAATGTGGGAGAGTACAACATGCAGATATGCCCCTTACCATGAGTAAGAGCATGGGACACCAATTGGCTGCATTGCAGACTGCCACTGAGCACGTGACATCTGTCGAGGTCTAAATTATACAGACCATAAGCAGAGTAGAAACATCTCCTTCATTGCAGTATTTCATTGCTGCTTTGGAATTCCTATATACAATAATGGCTTGATTAATGTATTTTTTGCAGAATGGTTTCAGACAACAATAGGAGAAGAATATCATAAGTAATCAGCACCCTATCTTGAGGCATGGTATTTAACTTCATGAGAAGAAGCACTTCAGGAGATGTATGTGAGAAGTTGTTTAAAGTGACTCGTAGGTATTCACATCAATCAACTGATATAATCCTGCACAAGTAGATATTATCTCTAAAGATACAGAAATCACAGTGACTTCAGCAAAGAAGAGCCCCATCTGTGATCCAGATGTTTCAGAATTGGCCATAGAAACATGTAGGAGGTATTCTGTATCCTTCATATCTCATCATTGGCTGTGCCTTCATACACAAGTGCTTCCCATTCAACTACTTAAAATTAGGATATTGTCACAACCAGCATGAAGATGTTCACGCTGCATAAATGACAAGCACATATAAAACATACACACGCATAATTGAATAAAATTCATTCAGGTTTAATTTTTTTGTAGCCTACAAATTCTCAAACTCTGGAATAAAGGCAATATCAGCTCTCTGAAAGACAAACTGGTTGACTCTTTCAATGGCACTGGTCAGAAATTGCAACTGATTGTTCCTCACCAGAGTCACAGCTTCTTTACAGTACACAGTGGTCCTGTGCTCTGTTCCAGAGCTAAACACTGTACACTCACATCATGGGCCTGTACACCCTTTGATTCTGGAAGCCTATGGTTCTTAACCTGTTTATATTCCCCTTCTACATGTTGCTACATTGCCAATACCAAATGCAGCTTTGCTGATGGACAAAAGAACACCCCATTTACCTTTCACTTCTCCGACTGCTTGATATCAGTTTGCCATTTTGCCCTTTGGCCAGCTCAGTAACTCCAAGACTGAACTGGAATAAATTACTCCCTTCTACATTCGACTGAACAGCTGCATAAGCCTCTGTCTAATCATTACTAATGGAACGAACAAATTGCTAACACTTCAAAAAATTGCATTTTTCTCTCAATTCTCTTCTACTGTTTGTTAAAACAACTCTGGAGGAATAGAAATATAAGGGCAACACCAAAGAGACAAATAGCCACTGTAATTTTGCTTACATGACACCTTTATTTACTCATGACTATTTGTTGTTGATGTTCATGTAGCAAGCAATATATGGTCTTTTGTGCCCAACCCCGTTATAGGCAGATAATGATAGAATATCAGGCTGTTTTTATTCACTACTGAATACAAATGCCTGTTGTTGTTAATAATGAAAATCTATGGGCAACACAGTGGCACAGTGGGTTAGCCCTGTACCTCACGGTGCCGAGGTCCCAGGTTCACTCCTGGCTCTGGGTCACTGTCCGTGTGGAGTTTGCACATTCTCCCCGTGTCTGCGTGGGTTTCATCCCCACAACCCAAAGATGTGCAGCGTAGGCGGATTGCCCATGCTAAATTGCCCCTTAATTGGAAAAAATTAATTGGGCAATCTAAATAAATAAATAATGAAAATATAAGGCGGCACGGTGGCACAGTGGTTAGCACGGCTGTCTCACTGTGCCAAAGACCCGGGTTCGGTCCCAACCTTGGGTTCCTGTCTGTGTAGAGTTGGTACATTCTCTCTGTGTCTGCATGGGTCTCTCCCCCACAACCCAAAGATGTGCAGGGTAGGTGGATTGGCCACACTAAATTGCCCCTTAATTGGAAAAATAGTTAAAATATGAGCAATAGGACTTAATCAAATATCTGCTGAGGCACCAATCACAAACCAATAATCCTCTTGCCTTGCCCGTTAGCTAAATAATATGCAGTTCATTATTCTGTCCCTCATCAATTTTCCACCCTCTTTTCTGTCCTCTCCTGAAGATGTTAACGCATTGTTAGGATATTATTTCCTTCAATGCCTTCACCCATGTTTTCATCATTCCTGTGTGATCTTTGACAACAAGACTCTGCAGGTTATTCAACTGCAGAAGACATCATAGCCAAGGCCAATTTAATTGTCACCCAATATCCAATCACTGAAACTTAAGGAATGTAAACTATGGCTACTTTATCTTTTCATGACCAAATGGTGGTACGGCTTATTCACTGACCCTACAGGCACCTGGTTAAGATCAGATAACAACCAGAATGAACCTGGGATCTTCTTGATTTGATGTAGAAGTTGGTGTGTTACAGAGTAGGCACTAATAGTATATAACCTATCAGAGAAGGAGATCAAGGACATTTAAATCAAGTTTCCATGTTGACTCAATACTTCAGAGGCATTCCATATCTTAGCCTGTGGTACTTCACTCTGCTCCATTAACTACAGGAATAGGAAAAGTGGATTGTTTGAAGATTGCCTGGTGAAAGTTATATGCTGGTAATTATATTCATGGTCCACATTCATTTCATTGAGTAGTTTCAATTGGAAATAATTGTTTGAAAAGAAGGCATAGAGCCTTCAGACCTCCTTTGGATTTATTATTTGTTTGAGTGCACATTTTTGGAAGAGATCTCAGCTTATGTTGAATCAAATACTTTGTAACTGAAATAATTATTCTTGATTTCATCAAGGAGGTCTGTGTTTGGGGCAATCAAGCTGATTCAGTTCAGAACAGGCTAGGATTGAATCCAGATGCTGGATGCATTCACCATTATGATACAGCACTACTGTGAATTTTGAACATAGCGGCTTCTGCTTTGTTCAGGCAGGTATTCACCTCAACAAGATTACAGAGGAAATGGCTGTTTAAAGCAAATGACTGTTCAATGAATGTAGCCATGTGAAATTGTTGCACCATAATTGACACCTGAATTCCTATTTACAAACAAAATGAATAACTGTGCAGGAGGTAACTAGAACAGTGCATCAGTAACAGATTCATTACCTTCTCTTCAAAAATATTATTTTAAATTCCCCACAGTTGGAACAGTACCTTTTTAAATTCAGGATTTAGAATGGTCCTATTACTTAAATATATCCATAATCCCAGGAAAATCACTACGTGATTATTTCTTAAATGAATACGCAGCCCCAGGAAGATTAATTATATATTAATTGAACCATCAATCAATCCCAAGAGTACAGTATTTATTCCTTAATTGGGCCACCAGTCCCCAAAAAAGTGTTTTTTTTCTTAAATAGATTCCAAATCCCGATAACAATGTTGCGGATAGATTTTCTATTGGAACCAACTGTTTCAAGAAAACTGTCAAGGAATAAACCCTGAACAGTCAGTCAAACATATCCTACTAGAAAGTATCTCATTGTGTTTACTCAGAAATATAAAAATGTACACTTCAGAAGAAGGCCAATCAACCCATGTCAATGCTGACTCTTTTTTAAAATAATTTTAGAGTACCCGATTATTTCTTTTTTCCAATTAAGGGGCAATTTAGTGTGGCCAATCCACCTAACCTGCACATCTTTGATTTGTGGGGATGAAACCCATGCAGACACAAGGAGAATGTGCAAACTCCACATGGACAGTGACCCAGGGCTGGGATTCGAACCCAGGTCCTCAGCGCCATAGGCTGCAGTGCTAACCACTGTGCCATGTGCCGCCCCTTCAATGCTGACTCTTTACTGGAACAATCCCACTGTCTGACTTATTCCCTCTGGTTCGATATCTTCTTCTGTTTTAGAAGTAAATCTAATTTCAATTTGTAATGTAATATTTATTGTCTTTTACATATTTTTATTGCGATTTAACATTTAGTAACAAGATTTATACACAAGAAACAGAGCCACTGGCAAAACACACAAATGAAGAAACTAAGCAGCAACAACTTCATAAATGTCTGCACAACCAGCTGTCACCTTTCCTTGACCAGGGTTCCCATGCCCGCATTTTCTGATTTACATTCACATTTACAGTTCATGCCAGAACTCTGTAATAGTAACATTCCAATGGCAAAGTTCTGATAAATTTGTGCAAATAAATTTCCCCCAGCTTCTGACCTTACTCTCTAACTGGCTATTTTGAATTGATAACCTCTTTTCTCTGACCCCTAAACTGGGGAAAATAATCCTTCACCCTATCCAAATTCTTCATGATTTTAAGGGTTCCTAATAAATCTCAGCAAAGGCTTCTTCACTCCAAAGGAAATAACCACAGTGTCTTACATCTGGACATAGTTTGATTTTTTAAATCCATGGTATCATCCTGATGAATCTGTGTTGTACAATCCATTTGGCACTATGGCCTTCCTATAGAGTGACATAAATGCACACAATCCTCTAACTACACCCTAACTAGTGCCTTCTAAGGGCAGCACGGTGGCGCAGTGGGTTAGCCCTGCAGCCTCACAGTGCCGAGGTCCCAGGTTTGATCTGGGATCTGGCCTTGGGTGGAGTTTGTACATTCTCCGCCTGTTTGCATGGGTTTCGCCCCCACAATCCAAAAATATGCAGGCTAGGTGGATTGGCCATGCTAAATTGCCCCTTAATTGGAAAAAATGAATTGGGTACTCTAAATTTATAAACCAAAAAAAACTATTGCCATCTACATATTTATCGTTACGACCTTATTTCGAAAACCTAAAAATGTAAAATGGCGTTGTGGTTATGTGTTGAAATTGTGAGCAATAATACTAGATTTGAGGATTTTGATAAAAATATATACAAGAAAGCTGTATAATGTGATCCATTCAGTTACGGCTTCAACTGATGATTATAATGTACAGTTTCCTTTAAGAAGTTATACTTGTTTAAATTGTCCCGCATTAGACTCTATAGACTAACAGGAGCAACAGTGGAAATAACTGTCAATGGCCATTTGTGATGCTTCAGGAAAAAAAGTTATTTTCTGAATGTTACTGTCAATTGCAATATCTTCAAGAGAGACACTTCGATGTTATACTAGAAACATTTAATCAAAGGATGCAGAATTGATGAAATTGTAGGGAATAAAATACCTTAGTTAGGCCTAACTTTATAATTGTTTTAAATTACTTAAAACAACACCATCTTTGCATTGTATTTACATTTCAAATGTACTGACATATGCAGCACATACATAACAGAAAGCTTGTAGATGTTACAATAGGTGATCACACATGGCCTATCTGTGGCTTACCTTGAGGCTTATGAGTGGAAAAAAAAGCTTGCACCAGTTAGCAAACATACCGTGTATGGGTCGGGGGGGTACAAAGCCTGTGCAAGTCATATACATTATCATGATTTATGTAGAAAACCTGAATATTATTGCACTTTTTGTGATGGCCATTTTGAAATGCTTGTAATGCCCTTTCAGATATTCTACAAATAAAGTACCTTTTTGCACCAACAAAAGCACTGTCATACGTGGTTCAACTTTAATGCTACAGGAACCTTCTAACAATATGGTTTAAGCAGCTACCCTGCAAAACAACAGTGAGGTCATTGGTACTTTAAGGACATTTCTCCTTCAATAAAATGTCTGCAATTTGCATATGTTGCAAATGTGAAATATTTGTGTAAATGATTGAGGTTAATCATGGAAAGCAAGATTACATCACCTATTAAAGGATTACTCAGAATGACCTCTAAATTGTGTCTTTCTGATGCATTGTTCATCAGTTAGATGGTAACTCTGGAGTCACTAATACATCGCTATGCACTCAGCATAACGTTCAGAACACGTAGTTTCAGGGAATGAAGTTCGATATTGGAGAATTGTTTCTATGCAAAAACATTACCTATGAAATTCAACATATATCTCTACTCGGTCTGGTTGAGGATAAATAGCAAGATAGTACTTCAATCAAGGGATCCAGGGCATGTCATAAACAACAGGATGATAAACGTTTCCCATTTTCAGTACTGTTGGACCATCAACTTTGAAGCACCATTTATGCCCCTTATAATGTAAAAAAAAATTAAATTCAGCTAGTTTTCTACATAAGGCGCGTATTATATTTTCGATCGCGTTTTCGCAATGCCCCTAATGTGTGTGCGAGTGAAAAGGTGAGTCATGGATCAAAATTAACATTTTGTAAATATTTATGAGACGGAACTAAAACATGCACTAAGTACTTCGGAAACTATAGGTTTATATCACACTTCAAATCATTTCTACGTTAAGGAAATTGCACTTAGCTTTGAATGTAGCAAGTCAGGCGCCGCAGCTCTAGCCACTCATAATGTGTTATCTATTTTAAAGTGATTACAGATCTGAGGAGCGCTCTGCACAGCCTTCCACCTAAGATTAGCGAAATATTTACATACCTTGTAGCATTTTCTGCGGAAGTTTAATGTACTTTGCATGTATTTAGCGTGAAGCGCGCTGGGATTAAGTTTCCCCTGAATCTAGCATGCCGTCAGTGCGCCAGATCCGAAGTCCTTTCACCTTGTAACATGCTCTAGTCTAGAAGACGTGTATTTATTATGTAACCTGCATTGTATTGAATTCCAGATGTAACATACTCTGCACAATATGTAATATACTCAGCCTGATCTATACTGCAATATACTCTGCATGAACTATGGACAGTGTAAAATACGTTTGTGTTCTGCACGGTATAAAACATGCTCTATCGATAAGGACCTTCAAGGGACAGTCTATTGCACGTCTCCAGGTCTGCATGATATTATAACATGGGGAAGATAAAGATGTGCCGACCACGGTCCCCATCCTGTTTTTCACAATAACTTCGTTGCAGTGTTAATGTAAGCCTACTTGTGACACTTATAAAGATTATTATTACAGTCTGCTGCGTGTGGAACATTTTGTAAATATTTATGAGATAGAACTAAAACATGTAGTACAAGTAGTCATTTTATTGTTTTACTCCGTGAGGTAGCGTGTGATAATGTTAATATTTTATCGCGAGTTTAATTTTTACATATGAGGGTACAACAGAAATACTCCAGAGGGGTGATACCATATTTCGGGGTGTTCATTTCTGTCTTGTTTTAATGTTATGGACTATAAATACAAATTTTCTTTTAAATGATCTCTCAATCTAGTTTCTCTCGGCAGAGGAGGCCTGGTTACTCGAAACAATGTGTCAAAGAATTTTTTCCGAATAGGTTACATTTCCCTCCCCCTTAATGTAAGTGCCCAGTCCCACTTCTGAGCCACGAGGTCCAATGTCATTCTGTCCCGCCATCTTCCTCCGAGACCCAATTTAATCCCCCTAAGGAATGGGTAGAATGTAGAACTAATTTGCACCATTTCCTCCCTCGCTCCTGAAGAGGTGTGCGCCCAGAGTGTTTCAATGGAATTTTGTCCCCAATTGATTTCCTTTTTCAATTATTGTGCTTTTACATATCCCCCCCCCCCCAAATAATCTCGTCGCGAGCTCCATTAAGCAAGAATTTGAGAGTTCTAATGTGCCTCCCGCGACCCCAAAGTTGTGGTATTCTTTATATTGATTATCAGAGTGTTTTATAACAGCTCCAGCGAATTGTACGGATCATGTTGTGTCACTTACAGAAACATCAAACGATTCTGGTGTATAAATGTCAGAAGACAACTTTAAAATATCTGCGCGTTTGAACTGCTACGCAGAAGTTCAATACCAGAATCGTGCAACTCCATTGTGCGATTGTATGTAAATTACTTACATCCAACAAAATGCCATTATCAATTTATCGAATTACACTTGTGGAACAATGCAAGCTAATTTGTAAACCGCACATATATTCTGCTTTCACAGCAAGGCAATGCGCATCGTCAGATACTCCAAGAGAGAGATATCTGTACATTTCACCATTTTTTAAATGGTTTCCGCCAAGTCATTTTTTTAAATTTTGGACGGTCATTGGATTTTTTAAAAAAGCTACATACGTTCGCGACAAGAGAATTAGACTTGCATCGTAATGGCTGATGAAGGTTGTTTGTAATGGGGTAATGGTTGTGAAGGTGTTGAGGCCGTCAGCAAAACGCAATGGACCATTTAAACCCAGGTCTGCTTAATTTTAAAATGATGGTGTTTCATCGCCCTATTCAAATGTCTAAGAGAATAAACAGCGTCGTCAATTTAACAGGGCTTTTCTCTCCTGGTTAGTACACATTGACTCACAATGCAGCAAGTTTGAAATGAAAAGATGATGAAGGGTCACCGAACTGAAACATTAACTCTGTTTCTCTCTCTACAGATGCTGCCAGACCTGCTGAATATTTCCTGCATGCTTTGTTTCAGCACTGACAGAGGCTGCGAGCCACAGAAACAAGGGTGCGGCGTTCCCTGGAGCAGCAATGCTTATTCAACCAGCAATTTTACTGCAGCCTCGCCGTGTGACCATTTGCAACAAATACATCGATTTGCATTAAAGCAAAAAAAACACTTTATCGCAAACGGTGTTTTGAGAAATAAATCCGACCCTCTTTATGAATTCAGGTGCAGTTTGCAAAAAGGGTGCAGCGTTTACAGGACGGCATGACCACCCTATTCCTGTCTTTTCATTCCAGATTTAAAGTTCCCAATCGTCGTGTGGAGTTTTATTGGTTCCAGAATAAACCTGCAACTTGTCAACTGGATTTTGGACAGGAGCAAAAGCATTAGAACGTCAATGACCACCTTTCCAATCTGAGATTTAAATCTGCACCTGGGGAGGGGGGGTGGTGATTGAGGCCAGATAGCTCTGTGCACCCCCTACCCCCTCTCCACCGCCCGACGTCCAGGAACTCCTGGGAAGCTGTGACAATCGGAAGTCGAGCTGCAGGCCAGTCTACCCACGTGAAGTGGCGGGAGAATCCCTGCTAACTCCTGATTCTTACACAGGCTTCTCATTGATACCCCTCCCCTCCCCCCAACAACCCCAGCAAGATCTCCGTTCAAAATGACCCTTTCCTCATTCCCGCAGTGTTTATTCCTGAATCCAACTTTCCCATCTGAAGTGACCCGTGGTCAGGGTCCGATTGCACAGGTATTGTCTCCTGCAGAATCCTGATTTACATACCTAATGGTTTGTTTATATTTTAAGAATCAAACGTCAAATAAAGCGTCTGCACAAGATATGTCGGCAGCCGAACGCTGTGAAATTGGCCGATTTTGATTTTCAAATTACCCACAGCAAAACCCCGCGGTGTTTACAATCTAACCTCCCAGACACAGGCAGTACAGGATGCAACAAACTGAGGTTAGGAGTCTGCTTAATCATTCTGAACGGTAAGAGTTGGGTTAGTGAGTTTTATTCAGATGCAATTTAACATTTTGATACCTCTCTCTTTGCACAGCATTGAATACAATACTTACAAAACTGTTATCACTTTAAAAATGCTATCGATTTACCTTGAAACCTGTGACCCAGGTATCTGTTCCTTAATACCCATGGGTAAAAACTCAGCGCTTCCCTCTGCTGCGGTGCAAAGAAAGACTGTGCGGGCAGGTGGTGTGGATTCCCCGGGTGCATAGAGAGAGCGGGGCTGGCCGCGTGTGCCACCGGCTCTGGGAACAGGAGCTCGGGGCTGCCGTAGAGAGTCCTGCCGGCGTTCTGAAAGCCGCTACCAAAGGGAGAGGCGTGCACCGAGTCGGCGTACCTCAGCGCTGTGGGTCGCAGGGGTTCATCCCCGAGTGTGGAGGGGCTGTCTTTGCCTACCAGAGCCTCGATGGTGAAGCATTTCTTGGTCGCGGGCTGGAACATGGCTTTCGCCAAATGGGCTGGCTCTAGATGCCAAAGATCAGGAAGGTTTTGAGAAAGTCCAAAACAGGGTCGAAAGAAGGTTTTTGGGGGGGTTTGTTTTCCCCCCTCCCCCAAGCAGGCACAATTCCTTAGATCCAATGTGGACTCCAATCCATGTAACAATCCATATGCGTACCTGGCAATGTGTGATTCGGTTTAAAAAAACTGGTGTTAACGATTTGGAGCTGGATGATCTAATTAAAAGGGGGCTGACACTAAACAGCCCATTGATTGCCAGCAGTTTCTCACCGATTGGCTCCATTACCTGCCCTGCAGCTCCTCTCAGTTACAGGCGTGGTGGACATGCGCACAATGCACAAGGGGAACGAGTCCAACCAATTTCCCAGTGAGAGACTGACCGACAAACACACTCACTTCACTCACTCACTTCCCTCACAGCGCAGGTCTGCCTATCTGTGTGTAACCATTTGCACAGAGCAGGATGAAACCTCGCTGGGAAAGCTACCAAATCCTCCAGTCCCAACCAAATTCACCAGCTTCATCGAGGCGGCGGCATTCAAAGAATTAAATACTTGCTCCTTCGGAATAAATCCATACAGCACTTCCCCGGGTGAGAAACCGCACACACACCGCATCTAGCACAACCCTCTGTCGGAATCCAGCGAAAGATTTGCCTTCTCTCTAATCCATTAATCCATTCACCTCTGTGTAGACTAAAATGTGCCCATTCACATTATCTCGTTAACAATATATATTAATCAACCATTTAATTATACATATACCTAGTAATCTGTCTAATTGCCCATATCAATCCACCTCTATATCAATGAATATGTCATTGTGTAGCTATCTATATATCTGCTCGCTCAGTTTTATCCAGTCATCTCTCTACCCCTGGTCAATTTCCCTATAAATTGTAACAGGATGCCGAGACCCACTCGGTCTGCCCGAACCCCTAGCACCATGCGGATACACCCGCCTGCGCTCTCTTCCCGCTGGCGAGTTGCAGAAACTGCGGGCTTCCCACCAACAATAGCGCAGGGGTTAAAAAGCTTGGGCAGTATCTCCCGAGCCGTGAACTTCAGTCCATTGGAGAATCTCAGTCTGACCAAAGTAATTCCGAATCCCGTGGTGTGGTGTGTGTGTGTGTGGGGGGGGGGGGGGGGGGGGGGTGGTTAGATAAAGTATCGGCAGAGCTAAGAAACAATCAGAGCGAGCAAGAATCGGAGCACCTTGCTAACCTGGAAGCAACAGTTCCACATGTACTGATCCCAGTCCTTCCAAAACCATCGGAACCAAATATATTTAAATTAACCCTTTGCCTCCTCCTGCTGGAGAAAGACTGCGCATTTCACTGGGCACATCCCAAAGCAGATTAAAGAGCGATTCATATTGGGAAAACGCTGTAAATGTCAATTTGCCACCAGAATGTTGCAGCATTAGGTTAACAATCTGCTTCGCCGTGGCGCAGCTTTAATGTTTGCCTATTCAGATAGGCTTTTTTAAAAATATGTTTAATTTATTGGGTCCTGTTAATGATTTTCACCCGTTGTTGGAACAATTAATATTGCTCCTTCGCTTTTTAATCTTTAGGATTTTGCCTGAGATTACAGGTCCTTCCGGACGGTTTAGTCAATGCCTGTAAATCCTAACACACCTTTTGATGTTTAGTGTGCGATATTCCCAGTCTGGGGACTGAATCTGTTTGGATTTGTACAGAAGCACTGTCGGAGACATGGTTAGACTGTTTTCTGTTTACCTCACTGGACAGAGGATAAAACACTTCCTCGTCCCATTTCGTTCGTGATATTTTCACCCTGGGGAAAGGAAAACCAAACTCGACTGGAGAATGTAGATATTAACTAACATGGAGTAACATCCAATTACATATTCAATTATCCTTACATATCCAATATTGCTGATACCTCTTCCGCAATCACACGAAACTGCAAATGCTTGTGTCGTAAGGGCAGGGGGGTAGACTGATGTGGTATGGACACTGATTTAAATACTAAACTCTGGAATCCATTCCTCTCCACGAGACTGCGTGACGGGTGATTGCATTTTCCAAACAGTTGAATATTACTACAGCTAACGGCAGTTTCCTCTGAATGGAACGTTACTACACATAAATGCAATTACGTCTCCTTGAAACATTACCGCTCTGATCAATCGACTATTACTGCAAGTAACTACAATCCCTTGTCAATTACAGGTGCGACAAGTAACTGTAATTTTTCCCGAGGGAAACATTCCCACAGGTAACCGCACTTGCCTTTTTGGCGAATCCATTTTCGTTCAGATTACCCTCTTTGTCTCTCTGATACTGAGATTACATGCAGTCTTTTCTTCCCCCGTAGCGTTCTCCAAATGACCGTTCTACTATTTACTGTTTGCCTAATACAATAAAGTTGAAATGAATGGATTGTGATAAAGGATATTGGATTAGTAATAGCCGCCGCCCTCCCGCATGGGGATGTTTGCTACGGGAAGATTTCACATCCGAATTTGGGGTGAGCAATGACAATTCACTCATGTTGCACATTGCTCTGTGTATATATTTTTGGACCCGGCGTGAAAGTTCTGGCCGAGAGGCCAGAGGTCAACGCCAATTCAAATGGGAACCGATTGTATCAATGTTGGTATTTTCTGTGCAGTGTTGAATATCAGCTCAAACATAAAAATCTGCGTACGCTTTACTGAACACACCCTTGCAATCAGGCTAATATTCTGGAGCAATATTAGTCAAACTGTGACATTGAATCGTGTCGGGGGCTTTCTTTGCTGCGTTATGTTTCACAGATTGAAGTGTCATTTTATCACTGCCACATCCCATCAACATTAACCCAAGGTCACGATCTCAAGCCCTTTCGGAGAAGGAACAGATAGGATGTTTTATGAAAATCTAACTGCAGCACAAAAGTCTATGAACCAATGATGGAATGGTATTTAAAATCTGGCAGAGGGTATGCCTGCAGTGTTGGTATTGGAGCGACCGTGCGAGTTAATAATGCTCGCTGGATGAGTGTAATCAGAAACTAGGCATCCGGGACAGACTTAATGAACACTCCCGAGAATTCAGCTATTGACCAGGCACTAAGACAGGACGGACAGAGCTGAAGTGAAGAGTAGGTCTTATTGAGGAAGTGCATTAGAAACAGTCTTGCACCAGCGGTAGTGGGTACAGTATGAAGACATATTGCCACATTCCAATGTGCAGCGTGCTGTTTGGTAGCGGGCGCTGAGCACTCTTTGAGTCGTGGCTAATTAGGAATTCAATGAGTGGTCCAGTCGTTGAAACTCAGATCACGATAGGACATCACAGGAGAGAAACTGCCAGCTCCAACACTGTCCACTCTATTGTACAATGATGTTCTTTTACCAGCTCATACCTCAGAATGGGTATTACATTCTTGGCAGCCAGAAATGGTTAAATCAGGTTACAGACCACTGGAATCATTGATGCAAGTATATTTCTAAGCTTAGTTTGAGGCAGTTTATGTCCTAATAAATGTCTCTGTTGAGGCGTTACTTTGAGGGCCAACGCGTGTACAGGTCAATGTCTAAATATCCATCCGACTTTGCTCGACATTACCTGATCTGTTTTAAAGATTCTCCCGGCGAATCAGCTGCTCCAGGTTTGTCACTAAATGAATAAACAAATACACCCTTTCAGATAGTGAATTTTCAAAATCACCCTCCAAGTGCAAAAAATATATTTAGCAACTAACATCTGGGAAATTGAGTTCAGCGATTTCCCGTTTGTGGGATTTCACAATATGCACCTTGGTCGCGCCTACATACGAATCCCTGCTTTTACCACAGCAATTGGACGGTCCCGAGGGCAGAAAGAGGTTTCATTATCATCTACAAATATTAATAATTTCGATGTAATCTGCGAACATTTGCAACCACATAGAACGTGTTAGTTACAATGACTGCTGTCTTTATGAAACCAACAATAACATTGTATTACTTTTCACCATGTATTTCAGTTGTGAAATATTATTTATTGTTCCATAAATCTCCCGATTGATACCATGATCCCATAATCTGGATTGATTACCCCCCCCCCCCCATTCTAACCGGCAGCTCTCACCCAATCTTGGCTGTGCAGTTTGCGGTAGTCATGCGTAGCCATCTGAAATTATTATTTTTTTTCGACATAAATTTGAGATCAGACGAATCGAAGCGTTTGTGGGGAGGGGGGTCAAGCCAAACCTGAAGAAAGTCAATCCTAACATTCAACTGTTACATTTAATCCTGATTAAATGTAAAGATCCTTGCTATTCGAATTGCATTTCTAAGCGGTGTGAATATCGGTGATGTGATTGGGAGCGTTTTGGCGCCCCTTTGGCTGCATGACAATAATCAGGGAGCTTTTAAAGTAACTCGATGTAGAGGAAGAGCTTTGAAAAGGTGGTGAGGTCAGATATAAAACCCAACCGTTTTACTGTACCGTAAAATTAACTGATAGAGGTAAGATTACTGGCGATTGCTGATTCTTCTTCTAAGGGAAGAATGGATCAATATACCTGCTTTTGCACGATATCAGTTCTCTCATTTTTGAAACGTGATAATTTTAAATAGTTAAAAAACGTTTATGCAACTGTGCAACTGATTTCCCTCTCACAGGAGTTCCCAGTCTGGCTCTGTCTTTTAAAAGAACTCTATTGGGGTTTCTACATTGTTAATCCCCCTAACAATATAACGTGGTACACTTTCGCTACAACTTCGATCTCAGATACTATTTCAGTGCTACAGGCACTAATAGACGCATTCCCATTCCCGTTCAGTGCAGTGGCGGTGTATGCTTACAGCTTTAATATCGCTGTAAAGTGGTTTCGGTTTCATATTTACACATGAGATCAGAGTTGGTTCAAACGAGCATTTGCGCGTTGACATGCCACGGGTTCTAATGTCAAAACCATCTGCAAAAGTGCTCAGGGGGTTCAGTGGACCTCCTGGATGTTTCTTTTTAAACATACTTGTGGTTAATTGATGATTCCCACAAGCACACCCGACAGAAATCACATTTCAAATACTGGGAGGATAGGGCAGTACGGTGGCGCAGTGGTTAGCGCTGCTACCTTACAGCGCCGAGGTCCCAGGTTCGATCCCGCTCTGGGTCACTGTCCATGTGGAGTTTGCATATGCTCTCCGTGTTTGCGTGGCTGTCGACCCCACAACCTAAAGGTGTGCAGGGTAGGTTCCAGCCAGGTAATCGAAATGGAAGCAGAATGGGACTACCGGTCAGAGACTAGTAATGATAATGTAAAGGCAGCGTAATAACACCATTAGCTCTTAACATTACCCACCTAGGTAACCTTGGCAACCCAAAACCAAGACCCAAACCTGGTCAGTGAACTGAGCAGGTCCCAGGTTCAAGTTCCACTCTAGGATTTCAGCACAAAGTTCAAGGCTGACACTTAGTGCTGAGCCTCTGCTAATACCGGATACATTTACAACCTGTATTAATGACTTAGACGAAGAGTCAGAGTAATGTGTCTAAGTTGCTGATGACACAAAGTTAGATGAAAAAGTAAGCTGCGGGGAGGACACAGAGAGATATAGACAGGTTCATTGAATGGGCAACAAGATGGCAGACGGAGTGTAATGTAGGAAAGTGTGAAGTTATTCACTTTGGTCATAAGAATAGAAGAGCGTAATATTTTTTTTAAAGTGTGGAACATCTAAATGTTGATGATCAAAGATAACTTAGGTGTCCTGGTACAAAGAACACAGCAAGTTAGCATGCAGTACTAGGTACAGCAAGCAATTAAGAAGGCACATTAGGGCAGCACGGTGGTGCAGTGGTTAGCATAGCTGCCTCAAGGCGTCGAGGTCCCAGGTTTGAACCCGGCTCTGGGTCACTGTCCATGTGGAGTTTGCACATTCTCCCCGTGTTTGCGTGGGTTTCACCCTCACAACTCAAAGATGTGCAGGGTAGGTGGATTGGACACGCTAAATTGGCCCTTAATTGGAAAAAATGAATTGGGTACTCTAAATTTTAAAAAAATGGAAGGCACATTACATGCTGACCTTTATTGTAATGTGCTTGGAGCACAGGAATAATGATCCCTTACTGCAATTAGACAGGGTGTTGATGAGACCATATCTGGAATACTGTGTGCAGTTTTGATCTTCACATTTAAGGATATTTTTGCATTGAAGGTGATACAGTGAAAGTTCACTAGATTGGTCCTTGGGATAAAGGATTGACCTATGATGAGAGGCTGAGTAAATTGGGCCTATATTCTCTGGAATCAGGGTTAACGTTTCGGATTTAAATGACCCTTCAATAGATATTATTGAAAATCTTGGTAATTCAATATCCTAGAATGTTGTGGATACTCCATTATTGAATATATTTCAGGCTGGGATAGAGTGACTTTTGGTCTCAAAGAGAATTAAGAGATTGGGAGTGGGCTGGAGAATGGAGTTGAGGCACTGGCAGAGCAGTTACCAGTGCCCTGGCTATTGATTCTCGTGGAAGCTTATTGTGAGCTAATTGGCTGCCTCCTTCCCTACAATCAAATACAATGACACTTCACAAGTGCGTCATTGGCTATAAAACACTTTGGCAGTCCCCAGACCATGAGATATGTTCTGGAAATGTGAGTGCTTATTTTTAAACCGCTTTAGAGAAACAGGAAAATTCGACCAGGCTCTTCCCCCTCACCACTCCATTCCAGTGACTACTGTTTCTTGAATTGGATCTGTGTTTTTATTCATTCAAGGGATGTGAGCCTCACTGGTTAGGCCAGCATTTTTGCCCATCCCTAATTATCCTTGAGAAGGTGGTGGTGATGTTGACCCAGCAACAGTGTTCGGCAATATATTTCCGAGTGTACATTGTGTGTACTTGTGTACACTAGAACTTGTGTTAGATTTCAGGTGAGGACAGAAACAGAGACATCATAACACAGAAGACGGGCAGCACGGTGGCGCAGTAGGTTAGCCCTGCTGCCTCACAGCGCCGATGTCCCAGGTTCAGTCCCGGCTCTGGGTCACTGCCCGTGTGGAGTTTGCACATTCTCTCCGTGTTTGCATGGGTTTCGCCCCCACAGCCCAAAGATGTGCAGGTTAGGTGGATCGGCCACGCTAAATTGCCCCTTAATTGGAAAAAATGAATTGGGTACTCTAAATTTAAAAAACATTTTTAAAAAAAATTTTAAACACAAAACACGTTGGAAATAATCAGGCATCTGTGGAGAGATGAACAGATTTGACCTATCAATTCAATGATTTTTCATCAGAACAAGACTCAATTGTGATGACCCTATTGGTCAAATCATCTGCTGATGTTCCAAGTTAAGGCCTCACAGCTCCTGGGTTCGATTCTGATCTCAGGTGACTGTCTGTGTGGAGCTTGTAATTCTCCTCGTGTTTGCATGGGTTTCCTCCTTGTGTTCCAGTTTCCTCCCATGGTCCAAAGATGTGCAGGTTAGGTGAATTGGCCATGATCAATGCCCCTTATTGTCCAGGGATGTGTAGGTTAGGTTATGGGGATAGGACGGGGTGGGCAGGGATTGGGCCTAGGTAGGGTGCTCTTTTGGAGGGTTGGTGCAGACTGAATGGGCAAAATGGCCTCAGTCTGCACTGTACGGATTCTATGATTGTATGAAGACTCACACATCAATAATACCAGTCAAGGGCAGCACAGTGGTTAGCACTGCTGCCTTACGGCGCTGAGGAACCGGGTTCGATCCCGGCCCCGGGTCACTGTCCATGTGGAATTTTACATTCTCCCCATGTCTGCGTGGGTCTCACTCCCACAACCCAAAGATGTGCAGGTAGATGGATTGGCCATGCTAAAATGCCCCTTATTTGAAAAAAATACTACCCAGTCGGGTTGGGCCTTAACATGGCAAACAGTCACGACTCTTAGAGGAAGAGGAGCTGGCGAAAAAGGGGTGGGGGGAAAAGTTCCTCATACACAAAAAGATCACAGCAAGAAACAGATAACAAAAACAACATTAAAAATAAGGAGGCAGACAGCATTTGTGGAGAAAAGTAGTTTAAAACATTGCACAAAGTGAGGCGATGAATGAAAAGGAATAGCAGAGAAAGACCGAAACACAAGGCTGAAAAGTTAAGACAGCGCGAAAGAGGGAAGGTGAGAAATAAAGTGTGAAATGAAACATGAAACATAATGGGAAGACATCAAAAAGTAATGAAAAAGGAAAAGCGGTCCAGATGGAAGAGCAGAAAATATCAAAATAAGGAGACAGGAGGAATGCAAATAATATGGGATTAGCACAGAAACAGAGAGGACGGAAGTGTGAAGAAATTAACTACATCACTGACAACACAACTGCTGTATCTGGAGTAAATCCCAGAATTTAACATTTCAAACTGTATCAACAACAAACAGGCAAGCGGCAAGATTTAAACTTACCATTCCATCATTCATTATGTGAAACCAATGTTGACCACCAAAATCTCATAAAGTATACTACTACAAATCATATTCGTGGGCAAATTATATTCTGTACCAGTAATAAATGTTGAACTGTGAATTTGAGAAGTTACATGGTTTAGATCATAATGATCATCAATCACCTAGGGAATATCAGCATTCTCATCTTTACACAGACTGTCAGAAATACACATCCCCGATCTATAACTTGCTCTTTGTTCCTGGTATGGGAGATAAACAGTGAATTACTTCTATTCCACTCACAAGGTGTGGATTTAATACTTTTCAGTGGCTTATTTGTGATCATGGATTTTGGGTAGAATCAGCTTGATGGACTGAAGGGTTTTTGTTCCCAGCCTATTTTAATTTGTTACTTAAATCGTTATAATTTTCTGTTTTTATTGCAGCAGTGTTAATCCATTTTATGGTATAATTCTTCAGGCAGGAACCTGACATTGAAAGCTCTTACTTCAATCCAAGAATTTGCTTCTTGACCTGTTTCCAGGTTGTAGATTTACCTTTGGGCTGTAAATGGCTGGCAGACAGGAAACCTCAGCGCCATGTTCAAGAGTTTCCAGGTCCAGTTTTTGAGAAATCTACAGCTTGCCCATGGGGTTTCCACTGGCTCAATAATGAGAATGTGGACTCTCCTATTATGGACAGGCCCCACTTACCCAAGTTCAGCAAAGTTCCACACAAATTGACAGAGGCAGGTGGGTGACACAGTGGTTAGCACTGCTGCTTCACAGCGCCAGGGAGCCAGGTTCAATTCCAGGCTTGGGTGACTGTCTGTGTGGAGTTTGCACTTTCTCTCCATATATGCGTGAGTTTCCTCCAGGTGCTCCAATTTCCTCTCAGAGTCCAAAAATGTGCAGCTTAGGTGGATTAACCATCCAGGGATGTGCAGGTTCGGTGGGGTTACGTGGATAGGGCAGGGGAGTGCGCCTAGGTAAAACGCTCTTTCGGAGGGTTGGTGCAGACCCGATGGGCCAAATGGCCTCATTCTGCCCTGTAGGGATTCTAAGGTGCTCAAGGTTATGGCTGGAGATTCATTGGGCGTGATTCTCTGGCCTCTTTACATTCTCACCTCTGCAAAATGAGGCCGGTGAATAGCGGGAGAAGCAGAAAACAAGAATCATGGCAGACACCAAAAAGTTTGCGATGCGACCAGCCCGCTCCCATAAACAAAATCGGGATCCTGCTGCTGCATGGAGAGAAACCAATTATCACCACTTAAGCCCCATTTCCATACAATTAATGAGGGCCAACCCATATCCAACAGCGTCTTGTAATTCATTGGCCTTCCCAGCAAATGGTCACGCTGGCGCCAATTAGTACTCATTTTTAAAAACGAGAACCTAGCGGAAGGGCTCCAATGGGAAGCCAAGGAGGTGAGTAGCCATCTTTGCTCACGGACAAAGAGCCCGGGGTGCCGGACATGCCACCCCAGTGCCCAGGAGAGCGTTAGTGTCTACCCACTCATTTTGCCCAGTGTATGTCATTGACCTCCTTCCAGCACTGGAGGTCAGTCCTGCTGGTCACACTCCCCGAGCTCACTGCCACCGCCACCATGCCCCAGGCGGCACTGCCTGCCCTATGGCCCACCCTCCGGGACCCTTGGGGGAACAGGACATCCTTCCTGGCCTCCGCAACGTCTAGTAGCCTCCCCAGATCAACGTCCCCAAATCTTAGGGCTGGTCTCCTCAGCGCCATTGTTGCGAGCTGGCTGGGGTTGGCTGAGCAAGTGCAGCGTGAATGCTGCTTGACCCTGTTAGCGGGGGGCTGGCGAGCGCGGTGCTGGCGAATCAGCTGTCGAGCCTTCATTTGCAGCGAGAAGCTCGTGAGGTCTCGTTAAGTGGACCAGTTAACGTTGAATAGCGTTGCCGGCCTCGCTGGGCTGAGTGCCGGGAAGCACGCGATAATTCCCGCTTGCCACGACTTAGAAATCTTTCTGGAAAGGGCAGCATGGTGGCGGAGTGGATAGCACCGGGACTACGGCGCTGAGGACCCGGGTTCGAATCCCGGACCTGGATCACTGTCCGTGTGGAGTTTGCATGTTCTCCCCCACAACCCAAAAGATGTGCAGGTTAGGTGGATCGGCCATGCTAAATTGCCCCTTAATTTAAAAAAAAGAATTGGGTACTCTAAATTTAAAAAAAGAAGAAATCTTTCTGGAAAACCGCGCCCATTATGTAAAAGTCCCACACCTTGCAGTAGTTACGATTTTCCTGCAAGCTTGCTAGACTGTTACTTTTCAGGAGTATCAGGGGAGTTCCCCTCCCCCACCTTTCCTGCATTTGGGACTCAAGTATAAGAAACAAAAGTTCTCACTCATAAACCTCCACATTGCACAGCAATCTTAATTCTGATAGTCTGACTTCACCTTGCCCAAACTATATAATTATTATTTTCAATTTTTTTAAAATTTAGAGTAGCCAATTATTTTTTTTTCCAATTAAGGGGCAATTTAGCGTGGCCAATCCACCTACCCTGCACATCTTTGGGTTGTGGGGGTGAAACATACGCAAACACGGGGAGAGTGTTTAAATTCCACACGGACAGTGAGCCGGGAGCCGGGATCGAACCCGGGTCCTCAGCGCCATGAGACAGCAATGCTAACCACTGCGCCACCCTGCCGCCGTCATTTTAATTTGTTGCGGGGATGTGGGCATTGCTGACGAGAGCACTGATTATTACCCAACCCTAGTTGCCCCTGTTTAGGGGCTGCCTTCTTGAACCATTGCATCCATGTGATGTCAGTAAGTCCAAGTGCTGTTAAAAAGGGAGTTCCAAAAGTTTGAGCCAGCGACCATGAAGAGCAATGACTGACAAATTTCCACATTAGAGTGATGTGTGCCTTGGAGGGAAACATGGTGGTGTTCCCTTGCTGGGTCCCTTGTTACTCTTAGTGTTAGAGGTCACAGGTTTAGAAGATGCTGTCGAAGTTACAGCAATCCACCTTGTAGATGGTACACACACTGCTGCCATGGCACAGGCCGTGGAGGGAGTGATTGTTCAAGGTGTTTGGTGAGGCACTGATCAAATCGGCTGCTTCATCCTGGACAGTGTGGAGTTTCTGGAGTGTCATTGGAGCTGCACTCGTCCAGTGCAAGCGGAGAATATTCCATCACACTCCTGAATTATGCCTTGCAGATGATGGACCGGCTTTGGGGAGTCAGACGGTGAGTTGCTTGCTGCAGAATTCCCAGCCTCTGAACTGCCCTTGCAAATGAAGTATTTATATGGCTGGTTTGGTTAAGTTTCTGGTAAATGGTAACTCCCCCCACCCCCAACCAGGAAGTTAATGGTGCCCCCCCCCCCCCCTCCTCCCCAGGAAGTTAATGGTGGGAGAATTCAGCAATATTAACGCCAGAGATTATTAGACTTTTGCAATTTGCCCACACTGGAACTCACACAGTATCCACATCCTTCCCAAGAACAGCAATATTAGATTTTATGGGGGAGACAAGAACATCTCCAAAACATTTGGCAACCCACTGTCAACCCCCAATTACAGCAGCAACAACAAATTTTTGGCAGTCGACTCTGTAATAAGTACTCGAGCTGTAGTTTCATTTAGATTTAAAACTGAGTTGCTTCATTTTCCAGATTAGCTTTAAATGTTAACGGGAGGTGAAATCACAGCAGTGCTACAATTGGGAACATTGCAGTGGTGTCTCTGTGTGAGTCAACGACACATTCAGATACAATCCATTCTCATTACAGCAAAATTATCACATTTCTCAAGCCTCAGATTAAAGGTGTGAAAGCTGGCTGCTGTTTGAAGCTTCTTTAATCACTTGGTGGGTAGGAGGACATGCTGTACTGAATTTCAGCTTTTAACTAATGAGGTCACTTATTATGAGAGATTCAACAATATTCTACTAAACAGGTATCAAAGCAGAGCATCTCCTAAAAGTACACAACTTTACAAGCAATTTACACCTTGAGTTCAAAATTATTATAGTAAAGATTTTTTTCACCTCCCTTGGTCCTATTTACATCTCTGCTGTTATTTCCTTCCCTCTTTGAGTTTGGTGTGTTCTTCTCCCTCTCTCTTAATTTGCCATCTTCCTTTTTCCATAAGACTGAGGAGCAGAATTAGGCCATTCAGCCCATCGGGCCTGCTCCGCCGTTTGATCATGGCTGATATGTTTCTCATACCCATTCTCCTGCTTTCTCTCAGTGGGCGACATGGGTGCACAGTGGCTAGCACTGCTGCCTCACAGCGCTGGGACCCTGGTTCGATTCTGACCTCGGGTGACTGACTGTGAGGAGTTTGCACATTCTCTCCGTGTCTGCGTGGGTAGTCTCCGGGTGCTCCGGTTTCCTTCCACAGTCCAAAGGTTTGCAGGTTAGGTGGATTGGCCATGATAGATTGCCCCTTGGTATCCAAAGGTTAGGTGAGGTTACAGGGATAGGGCGGGGATTTGGTCTGTGCATCGTGGTCTTTTGAATGGTCAGTGCAGACTCGATGGGCCAAATGGCCTCCTGCACTGTCGAGGTTCTATGATTCTCCCCATAACCCCTGGTTCCCTTATTAATCAAGAACCTATCTAAACTCTGTCTTAAAGACACTCAGTGATATGGCCTCCAGAAGAATTGAGTTCCACAGATTCACCATCCTCTGGCTGAAGAAATTCCTCCTCATTTCAGTTATAAAAAATCATCCCTTCAGTCTGAGGCTGAGCCCTCTGGTTCTAATCTCTTCTACTAGTGGAAACATCTTCTCCGGGTCCACTCTATCTAGGCCTCTCAGTATTCTGTAAGGTTTTTAAAAATAAATTTAGAGTATCCAATTTTTTTTCCCAATGAAGGGGCAATTTAGTGCGGTCAATCCACTGCGCGTCTTTGGGTTGTGGGGGGTGAGACTCACGCAGACACGGGGAGAATGTGCACACTCCACATGGGCCGGGATCGAACGTGGGTCCACAGCACCGTGAGGCAGCAATGCTATCCACCGTGCTCTCATTTCCTGGGACAGATACTTAAAGGGCACCAAGGAATTGAAAATGTTGCAGACGAGCAAGACAATCTGTGTACTGGCCTGGGATCAACAAGGATGTGGACAATCCTGTGCAGGAATGCAGCATTTGTCAGATGCATCAATCCGCACAATGTAAACAAAGATTTGAAGAAAATGACGTAGTCACTTATCCATGGCTGAAAGTTGCTGAGGCAGCACGGTGGGGCACTGGTTAGCATTGCTGCCTCACTCCCCGTGTTTGCGTGGGTTTCACCCCCACAACCCAAATATGTGCAGGCTAGGTGGATTGGCCACACTAAATTGCCCCTTAATTGGAAAAAAATTAATTGGGTACACTAAATTTATTTTTAAAAAAGCATTGCTGCCTCATAGCGCCCAGGTCCCAGGTTCAATCCCAGCTCTGGGTCAATGTCTGTGTGGAGTTTGCACATTCTCCTCGTGCCTGCGTGGGTTTCACCCCCACAACCCAAAGATGTACAGGGTAGGTGGATTGGCCACGCTAAATTGCCCCTTAATTGGAAAAAATGAATTGGGTACTCTAATTTTTTTTTAAAGAAAGTTGGAATGGACCTCTTCTATTTTAAAGTACATGATTATTTAGTCATTATTGACTACTATTCTAACTATCCTGAGGTTATTACGCTCACGGATTCAATGACTCGATCAGTAATCAGAGCAGCAAAATCTGTATTTGCTCAACATGGAATTCCCTTGAACATTGTTTCCGACAATGGTCCTGGCTTTAAACGCTATGAATGGTCACATTTTGTGGAAAGTTATCATTTCCACCATATAACGTCAAGTCCATTGTACCGCCAATCCAATTTAAAAGCTGAAAAAGGCATCAAAATAATTAAGAAGCTATTCAGCAACGCACGAGCTGACAACAAAGATTTCTCGTTAGCATTGTTGTCGTGGAAATTATAATAAAGACAAAATCTTCGAGGTTCGATTTAAGGAAATTTATTTGACACAAACATTTGCGGAGAGGGAAGGGGTCTGGCTGCATAGCCATTCCACAGCACTCTGAGTTATACACTTGAAAACCATTATATTTATCATGTAAAATAAGAGATAAACCCTGGGAACATAGGCAAGAGGAAATATGAATGTTTCGCACTTGGTTTAAAAACAATTTGAGTGCGCATTTTATTATCCTTCGGAAGGACAACTTATTATTATAATAAGGCCGAGTCCAAAATACTAAACTGTATTTTGTTTATGTTACGTGACCTACTTATTTTCGTTCAAAACCAATGTTAAACTATAGTCAAGCATTCCCAGCATGCTTTCTTATTCCCAGCAGTGGCTTTCTTATTAAATATAGCCACGCAGCTAGATAAAATACATTTCTTTAATTGAACTCTTGAAGAATTTGTCTTTATTAATCGGCTCACTAAAGTCCCTGCTACAACTGTTAACATACAGAGCTACTCCATTGTCATCAGGCTTGTCACCTGCCCAGATGTTGGTGGGAATGCAAATTCGTACGACTCTACCAGAAATAACAATTCCGAATATGGATGAACAAACATGACAGAATATAATATAATAACATAACAAAAAAGAAAACAAAAAGTCTACTACAACAGGCATACAAAACATTTACCACCCTTACAAGAAGGAGATTATGTCAGAATACAGAATCCTGATGGTGGAAGGTCACATGTTGCTAAGGTATTATGAGAGAACACATCAAGATCATATTTGGTACAAACTGAACATGGCACAATATGTCGACTTCTTCAAATCTCCTCCAAACATTGGGGAATTGTGTATGTAAACCAGTTTGGCTGGGTTTGGCTGTTGGTTGGGTGTGTGCTGTTCACTTTGATTTTTTTTGATACCTGGTGGTTAATATTGTTAAAATGATAAATGTCTTAATACAAACATTTTTTAAAAACTATATATATCTCCTCCAAACTACCAAACTGTCCCTCCACAAGCTAATCTGCAAAACTCTCAGGACCCCGTCCCTCCCATATCTTGAACGTCATGTCTAGTCTTGACGGTACAAATAGGTAGTTGTCACAAATAGGGGCCAGCAATGACATGGAGCCCAATGCATAAAGCTGCCTCAACTGCCTCCATACCCTTAGAGTGCGCACGACGTCCGTGTTTGAAGAGTACCTCACTGGAGAGAAGGGAAGGGGACCATTGCCAAAGACCTTAAACTAGAACCCCTACAAGAGCTTGCCTCCTTCAGTCCCCATTTGGAGTTCAGCACCCCAATCCACTCCAGCACCGTCTCAATGTTGGCCACCCTATTGTAAAAGAGCAAGTTGGGTAACACTAGACCCCCCGACAGCCAGTCCCTTCGACGGAAAGGCCATTGGATTCTTGTGGTCTTCCCCGCCCAAATGAAAGAGGCTAATAACTTATTAATCCTGGCAAAGAAATATTTAGGAAGAAAAATAGGGAGACACTGGAAAAGAACTAAAAAAGAAATAGTGTGGATCGTGCCTGCCAAGGACAGAGGGAGGTTATCGCACTTCTGCAAGTTGGATCTCACCCTGCTTACCAGACCAGCGTAATTTAACCTATGGAGCAATGGCTAATCATGGGCTACCCGGATACCCAGATAACCTAAACTAATGAGGCAGGGGGATGGGACCCAATGTAGGAAGTCGGAGGGAAGTAAAACGGAGCCAGAAACAAAAAGCAGTAAGGGGGAAAGTGTAAGGTAGAGAAGCCACAGTCAAAAATCAAAAACGGCCACAGTACAGGGTACAGTAACTGAGGAGAGTGTGAAAAGGGAGGTGGCCAATGCAGGATTGAGGGTGTTGTACCTAAATGCGCACAGTATACGGAAAAAGGTAAATGGAGCTTTTTGCGCACATTGAAATTTGGCCGGTACGATGTTGTGGCATCACAGAGATGTGGCTGCAAGGGGATCAGGGCTGGGATCTAAATATCCAAGGATACATGTCCTATCGAAAGGACAGGCAGATGGGCAAAGGGGGCATTGTTAGTAAGGAATGAAGTTAAATCGATAGCATGGAGCGATAAAGGATCAGAAGGCATAGAATCTCTGTGGCTAGAGTTGAGGAATCGCAAAGGTAAAAAAGACCCTGATGGGAGTTATGTACAGGCCCCCGAGCAGCAGTCAGGATGTGGGGCAGAAAATAAATCAGGTATGTAAAAAAGGCAATATTACAATAATCATGGGGGACTTCAATATGCAGGTGGACTGGTAAAATCAGGTTGGTAGAGGATCCCAAGAAATAGAATTTGTGGAATGTCTAAGAGATGGTTTTTTGGAGCAGCTTGTGACAGAGCCTACTAGGGAAGAGGCAATTCTGGATTTGGTGATGTGTAATGAGGCAGACTTGATTAGGGAACTTAAGGTGAAGGAACCCTTAGGGAGCAGTGACCACAATACGATAGAATTTACCCTGCAGTTTGAGAGGGAGAAGCTACAATCAGATGTAACAGTATTACAATTAAATAAGGGTAACTACAAAGACATGAGAGAGGAGCTGGCCAGGGTTGATTGGAGAAGGAGCCTAGAAGGGAAGACAGTGGAACAGCAATGGCAGGAGTTTTTGGGAGTTATTAGGGAGGCACAACAGAAATTCATTCTAAGGAGGAGGAAACATGTTAAGGGGAGGACAAAGCATCCATGGCTGACGAGGGATGTCAAGGACAACATAAAGGTTAAGGAAAAAGCATACAAAGTGGTGAGGATTAGTGGGAAACTAGAGGATGGGGAAGCCTTTAAAAGCGAGCAGAGGACAACTAAAAAAGCACTAAGGGGGGAGAAGATGAATCACGAGTGCAAGAAAGCTAGTAATGTAAAGGAAGATGGGAAGAGATTTTTTCAATATATAAAAAGTAAGAGAGAGGCAAAGATAGACATTGGACCACTAGAAAATGTGGCTGGAGATGTAATAATAGGAAACAAAGAAATGGCAGACAAACTGAATAGTTACTTTGCATCAGTCTTCACGGTGGAAGACACCAGTGGGATGCCAGAGCAGGAAGGGTCTCAGAGGGCTGGAAGGTGGCTAATGTAACATCACAGTTTAAGAAGGGAGGGATGCAGAATATGGGAAATTATAGGCCGGTTAGCCTGACTTCGGTCTTTGGTAAGATTTTAGAGTCCGTTATCAAAGATGAGATCGCGAAGCATTTGGAAGTGCATGGTAAAATAGGACTGAGTCAGCACAGCTTTGTCAAAGGGAGGTCAAGTCTGACAAATCTGTTCGAGTTCTTTGAGAAAGTAACAAGCAATTTAGACAAAGGAGAACCAGTGGACGTGATTTATTTAGATTTCCAGAAGGCTTTAGACAAGGTGCCGGATAGGAGACTGTTAAATAAGTTAAAGCCCATGGTGTTAAGGGTTAGATCCTGGCATGGATAGAGGATTGGCTGACTGGCAGAAGGCAAAGAGTGGGGATAAAGGGGTCTTTTTTAGGATGGCAGCAGGTGACTAGTGGTGTGCCTCAGGGGTCTAATGTATATTTTACAATATGCATGAATGATCTAGAAGAAGGTACTGTTGCTAAGTTTGCAGATGATACAAAGATCTGTCGAGGGACAGGTAGTGTTGAGGAAGCAAGGGGGCTGCAGAAGGACATGGACAAGCTAGGAGAGTGGGCAATGAAGTGTCAAATGAAATACAATATGGAAAAGTGTGAGGTTATGCACTTTAGAAGGAAGAATCTAGGCAGAAACTATTTTCTAAATGGGGAAATGCTTCGGAAAGCAGAAGCACAAAGGGACTTGGAAGTCCTTGTTCACAATTCTCTTAAGGTTAATGTGCAGGTTCAGTTGGCAGTTAAGAAGGCAAATGCAATGTTAGCATTCATGTCAAGAGGGCTAGAATACAAGACCAGGGATGACTTCTGAGGCTGTGTAAGGCTCTGGTCAGACCTTATTTGGAGTATTGTGAACAGTTTTGGGCCCTATATCTGAGGAAGGATGTGCTGGCCTGGGAAAGGCTCCAGAGGAGGTTCACAAGACTGATCCCTGGAATGAAGAACTTGTCGTATGAGGAACGTTTGAGGACTCTGTGTCTGTACTCGTTGGAGTTTAGAAGGATGAGAGGGGATCTTATTGAAATGTACAAGATACTGCAAGGCCTGGATAGGGTGGACATGGAGAGAATGTTTCCACTTGTAGGAAAAACTAGAACCAGAGGACACCATCTCAGATTAAAGGGACGATCCTTTAAAACAGAGATGAGCAGGAATTTTTTCAGCCAGAGAGTGGTGAATCTGTGGAACTCTTTGCCGCAGAAAGCTGTGGAGGCCAATTCACTGAGTGTCTTTAAGACAGAGATAGATAGGTTCTTGATTAATAAGGGGGTCAGGGGTTATGGGGTGAAGGCAGGAGAATGGGGATGAGAAAAATATCAGCCATGATTGAATGGCGGGGCAGACCCGATGGGCCAAGTGGCCTAATTCTGCTCCTTATGGTCTTATAACGAAAGCTACCTCTGGCAAGACAAAAAAGTAACACCCCCAGATTGGTCCCCTCCTTGGGGGCGGGGTGGGGGGTTGGGGGGGGGGGGTGCTAAGTGGAAACTATTCGCTCTTCTCCAGTTTCAAATTGTACCCTAAAAGGAAGCCAAAGATCCTGAGTAGCTTCATTACTTCATCCATTGAGGAGACCGGATCCGAAATATACAGAAGAATGTCATCAGTATATAAGGGCACCCTATGTCATACGAGGAATTGTTGCGGACTCTGGATCTGTACTCATTGAAGTTTAGAAGGATGAGGAGGGATCTTATTGAAAGTTACAGGATGCTGCGTGGCCTGGATAAAGTGGACGTTGAGCGGATGTTTTCAATTGTAGGAAAAACTCGAAGCAGAGGATACAATCTCAGACGAAAGAAACGATCCTTTAAAACAGGGATGAAAAGGAATTTCTTCAACCAGAGGATGGTGAATCTGTGGAACTCTTTGTTGCAGAAGGCTGTGGAGGCCAAGTCACTGAGTGTCTTTAAGACAGAAATAGATCGGTTCTTGATTAATAAGGGGATCAGGGGTTGTGGGGAGAAAGCAGGAGAATGGGGATGAGAAAAATATCAGCCGTGATTGAATGGCGGAGCAGACTCGATGGGCTGAGTGGCCTAATTCTGCTCCTATGTCTTATGGTCTTATGGTCTTATGTTCCCTCCCCCAATCTCCGCCTCATCCTCCTCCATTTACCTGAGGATCTCAGCGCCAAGGCCAGAGGCTCAATCGCCAATGCAAACAGAAGTAGCGACAGAGGACACCCCTGCCTCGTACCCCTACTCAGTAAAAAGTAGCCCGAGCTCAAAATATTGGCACATACACTGGCCTTATGAGCCCTATTCAGCACAAAATGAACTTCTGCCCAGACCAAATTTCTCAAGGACCTCAAAAAGGTACTCCCATTCTACTCTATCGAATACATTCTGTAAGAAGTCTTACAACACCAGGTTAAAGTCCAACAGGTTTGTTTCAAACACGAGCTTTCGGAGCACTGCTCCTTCCTCAGGTGCTCCGAAAGCTGATGTTTGAAACAAACCTGTTGGACTTTAACCTGGTGTTGTAAGACTTCTTACTGTGCTCACCCCAGTCCAATGCTGGCATCTCCACATCATGAATACATTCTGAGCATCCATGGGCACAATCACTACTGGCTCGGAAATTGGAGAGGGGGAAAGGACAATATTCAACAGCCGCCACATGTTGGAGATAGTTGTTGACCCTTACTGAAGCCAGTTTGGTTGTCCGCTATCACCTTCGGTGGACAGGGCTCCAGCTGCAGCGCCAACATCTTAGCTCGCAGTTTGGTGTCAATATTCAAAAGAGATATGGGTCTATATGATCCATAATCTATGGGGCCCTTGACCTTTTTCAAAATGAGAGATATAGAGTCCTGTGAGAGTGTTGCAGACAAGGAACCCTGTGACAAGAAATCAATAAAAATATCCACTATTAATGGAGTTAACTGTCTCACTAACCTCTTAAACAATTTGATGGGAAACCCATCTATCAAATGCCCTTGAGTACTTCCTCATGACTCCGCAAGGCATCTGACTCTTGTCTCCCCCTCTCCACCACCGGGAAGCACAGCCCATTTTGGAACGCCGACATGGCCGAACCATTTTCCGGGGGATCTGGCCTCTAGAATTTACTGTAAAATGTCTCAAAAGCCTCATTGACTTCACTCGTGACGGAAACCAAGCTGCCATGCGAGTTCTTGACCTGTATAAGCTCCTGGGAAGCCATCTGCCTCCTCCGCTGGTGGGTTAGCAGATGGTTGATCTTCTCCTCACACTCATCAAATACCCAACTCAAGGGTCGCATACCCTGTAGACAACAGATCAAACTGCATTTACAGATGCTTCCTGTCTCCCAGTAACACCGGGGTAGAATCAATGAATATCGGCGATCAGTCTCAAGAATTGGACCCAGCGGGCGGCATGGTGATGTAATGGTTAGAACTACTGCCTCACGGCTCCGAGGACCCAGGTTCGATCCAGGCCCTGGGTCACCGTCGGTGTGGAATTTGCACATTCTCCCCTTCTCTGTGTAGGTCTCATCCCACAATGCAAAGATGTGCAGGATGGTGGGTTGGCCACACTAAATTGTCCCTTAATTGGAAAACAAAATGAATTGGGTACCTTAAATTTATTTTTCACAAAATAATCGACCCACTAATCACTGCCGCTCCACCCTGATTGTCCTATCCGCGTGGAGCGGGAGACAGAGTAGTTTGCATTCAACCCACTATACTCTTTTTTTTCCAATTAAGGGACAATTTAGCATGACCAATCCACCTACCCTGCACATCTTTGGGTTGTGGAGGTGAGACCCAGGGGAGAATGTGCAAACTCCACATGGACACTGATCTGGGACCAGGATCGAACCCGGGTCCTCGGCACCGTGAGGCACCACTGCTCACCATTGTGCCACTGTGCCACCCTGACCCTAATATAGTCTTGGACATGCGCTCATAAAACTCTTTATTAGCTCACAGCTCCCCATCCAACCTCCACTGCGGGTGCTGACTGGGGTCTGTCTCCAAGACCCATTCCCAAAATGAGGAGCATGGTCTGAGATTATGAATGCCGAATATTCTGATCTCCACACCCAAGATGGAAAGGAACTACCCAAGGTGGCACAGTGGCACAATGGTTAGCACTGCTGCCTCACGGCGCTGAGGACCCGGATTTGATCCCAAAAATGTGCAGTCTAGATGGATTGACAACACTAAATTGCCCCTTAATTGGAAAAAAAAAGAACTGGGTACTCTAAATTTATATTTAAAAAAAAGAAAGGACCTGCCCAACAGATAAATGTCAATCCTGGGATATACCTTGTGCACCTGGGAGAAAAACAAAAAGAAAAATTCTTATTCCTTAGGTTCACAAAACTTCCATGGGTCTGCACGCCCATCCCCCCCCCCCCCCCCCCCCCACCCCCACCCCCCTCCCCGCATCTGCTCCACGATGGTCAGAAGCACCTTCGTCGTCCCTGGGACTTAGGCCTGGATCGATCCAGCTTCGGACCCAGTGCACAATTCAAGCCCCCTCCAAAAACCAGTTGGTCCGTGTCCAGATTAGGAATAGAGGCCAACACTCTCCTAACAAATGCTACATCGTCCCAATTTGGCATGTAGACATTTCCCAGTACCACCAAGGTACTACCAAAGACCCACTGACCATAACAAATCTGCCGTTGTGATTTGCCATGGACTTACCGGTCAAAAAAAAAGAACCCGTTTATTAAACAAAACCGCCACACTTCAGGCCCTTCCATCAGAGCCTGAATGAAACACCTGGCTCACCTACCCCTTCCGCAGTATTGTCCGATCCTTTAACCGCGAGTGAGTCTCCTGCAAAAACACCACATTAGCATTTAGATTTAGAAAAACCCTCAACCTTTTTACTGGGCCACCCAACCCCCTTACGTTTCAGGTGACCAACCAAATTGGGGGCCTCCCGCCAACCCTCCCCCTCCTCCAAGAGTCAATCATTCCCACCACGAGGGGGTTATCAAGTGCCCACTCAAAAAATGCCAGCCAAAGACTGGAAAAAAGAATTGGGTACTCTCAATGCATATTTTTTAATTTTTTAATTTAGAGTATCCAATTTCTTTTTCCAATTAAGGGGCAATTTTAGCATGGCCAATCCAGCCAGCCTGCACATCTTTGGGGTTGTGGAGGTGAGACCCACGCTGACGCGGGGAGAATGTGCCCACTCCACATGGACAGTGATCCGGGGCCGGGATCGAACCCTGATCCTCAGCGGCGTGAGGCAGCAGTGCTAGCCACTGTGCCACCGTACTGCCCTTCTAAACTTTTTTTTTAAAGTTAAAGACCGCCCGCTTCCACGCCAGCTTAACTCCCACGTTCTGAACAAGATAGCCCTCACACCTCCAATCTCGATGTTCCTTGGCTCACTTCAGGACCCGCTCATTATCCTGGAAGCTATAAAAGTGGGCGATGACTGCACTAGGCGGTTTGTTCGGCCGAGGCTTCTGATAAAGGGTCCGATGGGCTATGTTTAATTCTGGAGGGGACGCAAGGCCACCCTCTCCCATTATTTTCCCAAACATCTGTGAAAGATACACAGGTTTCAGGCTCTTTATCCTGTAATGTTCTGGTTGGATGGCCTGATTTATTACAAGAACACTTGGCGTTAAAGTTAAAAACATTAACTGGGGGTAAACTATATACAAGACAACAGATGAACAACAGCAAAATCATGCACATGCAAGCTCCCTCTTTTACTTCCTCATGCAAGCTCCCTCTTTTACTTCCTCATGCAAGCTCCCTCTTTTACTTCCTCATGCAAGCTCCCTCTTTTACTTCCTCATGCAAGCTCCCTCTTTTACTTCCTCATGCAAGCTCCCTCTTTTACTTCCTCCAACCAGTGTTTGGTCAGCTGACTTTACATTAATCTATATACTAGTGAGACCCCTAGTGGTCAGTCAGTGAATTGCAACACAACCATGCTATTACCACGTACCCTTTCCTTTGAAAGAATAAATTAACACATTGTCATATATTTACATGTGATATTGTACATTGTAGGAACAAGTTGCTACTTCTTCAAGTACAATGGCTTTTCTCGACCAATTGCCTGAATCTTCTACATTACTTAGAGGTGGTAAAGTTCAAGACACACTATCATATAACTGCTTTTGTTTCTCTTTAATGTTTTGCATTCCCTGCAGTACCACTGTATTCTCATCCTATACCAAGTATGGAAGTGTAGTCGCAACCTTCTTTTCATGACTAACTCTTTTAAGAATAAATTTAGAGTACCCAGTTCATTTTTTCCAATTAAGGGGCAATTTAGCATGGCCAATCCACCTACCCTGCATATCTTTGGGTTGTGGGGTGAAACCCAAGCAAACATGGGGAGAATGTACAAACTCCACATGGACAGTGACCCAGAGCTGGGATTGAACCTGGGATCTTGGTGCCATGAGGCAGCAGTGATAACCTCTGTGCCACCATGCTGCCCTTTCATGAGTAACTCTGCTGGCGATCTACCATGTGACAATGGTGGCATTGCTTTCCATTGTCCATTGCTTTCTTCAACAATTGCTTAACAATATGGACATCTTTTTCAGCTTTTCCATTGGCTTGAGGGTATAACAGATGGAACGTGACGTGATTGAAATCATACGTGACTGCGAAGTGTTGCCATTCTTTACAGCTAAAACAAGGACCGTTGTTACTTACGGCGACTTGCGGAATTCTGTTGCAAACAAAAATTGACTTGGTATGCAGTATTACACCGCTTGCAGCTATGTTTGACATGAGAGACATTTCGGGATAGTTTGAAAAATAGTCCATGATCATTAAATAATCTTTCCCTCGTCAATCAATAGCTACTTTCTACCATGGTGCTGTAGGTAAATCAAATATTTGCATAGGTTCTCTTGTTTGCTTACAATGGTGCGTCTTTCGTGTGCCACAACAACTGGCCATCCTGTCAATATTCTGGTTTATACCTGGCCAGTAAACAGAGCCATGAACTCTCCATTTACATTTTTCAATCCCAAGATTTCCTTTATGTATCCTCTTTAGTACATTCTTGCAAAGAGATTGCAGCATGACTATAGTGTTCAAACAAAGTACCACTCCATTAACCATACTGAGGTCAGATCTTATACTGTCGAACTCCATACATTGACCTCTGGGCCAGTGTGAGTTGATGTTCCTCATCATCTCTTGAAGAGTTTGATCCTTCCGGATCTCTTCTTGGATCTCACATAGTTTTGCATCTGATACTGGGTAGTGGTGTGGAAATAAGTTTGACATGCAGATCCACATCCTCATAATCTCACCAATACTTTGCATTGCCGTTCCCAATAATGCATCTCTTCAGAACAAATATTTGCCTGGCGTGTAGATGAGATTGAAATTATAGCATTGTAACTTCATCATCAACCTCTGAATGCGCAGAGACATTTGGTTGAGGTTCTTTGTGACAATGTTAGCCAAAGGGTGATGATCTGTCTCAACTGTGAAAGTCGGAAGCCCACAGACCTAGTCGTCGAATTTCTACAAGCCTACAACTAAACACAGGCATTCTTTTTTGATTTGATCGTACCTCTGCTCTGTAGTCATCATGGATCGTGCGTGGCTAGTTTCCAATCATCATGCTTGAGTTGCAGAAGAACCGCTTCCAGACCATTTTTGGACCCATCTGTTGACACTTTAATCTGCTTAGATGGGTCAAAAAATGTGAGAACTAGCGGGTGGTTAGTGAAGTCTTGAGCTTCTTCTACTCTTGCTCTTGTAGCTCAGTCCAAGTGAAATCCGCTGTCTTGTGCAGGAGATGACGCAGATGTGTTGTTTTTGCTGACAGGTTTGGAAAGAATTTCCCTATAAAATTGATCATACCTTATAAGATGGCTTTCTTGTCATGTGGTTTTGGCATGTTGAGAATTGCTTGAATGTTGTCCTTCTCCAGTTCAATGCCATGCAATGAGAGCTTGTCACCTAGGAATGTGACCTTAGTTACTCCAAATTGGCACTTTTGCATGTTGAGTTTCAGCCCATTTCTCCTTACACTCATTAGAACTTTAAGCAACCTCATATTGTGCTCTTCTATGGATGAGCCCCAAATGATGATATCACCCACATACTCACATATACCTTCGATGCTTTCGATTATGTGCTCCATGACACGGTGAAAAATTTCTGATGCCGAAATTATGCCAAACGGCATTTTCAGAAAGCAGACGACCATCATCCCTGCACCAAAAAAAAGCCAAGCAGCGTGCTTGGATTCGTCCAGTGACTCTGACATCCATCATCATGAAAGGTTTGAAAGGTTAGTCATGGGACGAATCAACTCCAGCCTCCCGGATTGTCTTGATCCACTCCAGTTCGCCTATCGCTGTAACAGGTCCACATCAGATGCCATCTCCATGGCCCTGCACTGTACCCTGGAACACCTAGATAACAAAGACACCTATGTCAGACTCCTTTTTATGTCAGGCTCAGCCTTCAACACCATTGTTCCTATGAAAACCATCTCCAAACTTTGTGGCCTTGGCCTCGGCTCCTCCCTCTGTGACTGGGTCCTGAACTGTCTCACACACAGGCCACAATCAGTAAAGATAGGCAACAACACCTTCTCCACGATCATCCTCAACACTGGTGCCCCACAAGGCTGTGATCTCAGCCCCATACTATGCTCCTTATACACCTATGACTGTATGGCCAAATCCCCTCCAACTCGATTTTGAAATTTGCTGATGACACCACAGTAGTGGGTCGTATTTCAAACAGTGTGGGGACAGAATATAGGAATGAGATAGAGAATCTGGTGAACTGGTGCAATGACAATAATCTCTCCCTCAATGTCAACAAAATGAAGGAGATTATCATCGATTTCAGGAAACATAGTGGAGAACATGCCCCTGTTTACATCAATGGGAACGAAGTAGAAAGGGTCAAGAGCTTCAGGTTTTTAGGTATCCAGATCACCAACAACCGGTTCTGGACCCCCGTGCCGACACTAAAGTTAAGAAAGCCCACCAACGACTCTACTTTCTCAGAAGGCGAATGAAATTTGGCATGTCAGCTATAACTCTCACCAACTTCTACAGATGCACCATAGGAAGCATTCTTTCTGGTTGTATCACAGCTTGATATGGATCCTGCTCTGCCCAAGACTGCAGGAAACTACAAAAGGTCGTGAATGTAGCCCAATCCATCACGCAAACCAGCGTCCCATCCATTGAATCTGTCTACAATTCCCGCTGCCTCGGAAAGGCAGCCAGCATAATTAAGGACCCCACGCACCCCGGACATACTCTCTTCCATCTTCTTCCATCAGGAAAAAGATACCAAAGTTTGTGGTGACGTACCAACCGACTCAAGAACAGCTTCTTCCCTACTGCCATCAGACTTTTGAATGGACCTACCTTGTATTAAGTTGATCTTTTCTCTACACATTGCTATAACTGTAACATTATATTCTGTAGTCTCTCCTTCCTTCCCTCTGTACGGTATGCATTGTTTGTACAGCATGCAAGAAACAATACTTTTCACTGTATACTAATATATGTGACAATAATAAATCAAATCAAATCAGTACCGTCCAAATGATGGATTAAAAGTGCAGTATTTTGAACCTTTTTACTCAGAAACCCTAAGATGCGCCAAGTTTCATAAAGAATTGTGCACCAGCCATCTGAGATGTGATTTCTTCAAGCTTTGGTATTTGGTAATGTTCTCTTTTGATATTATTGTTAAGATCTTTAGGGTTTATTAATATGTGAATATCACCATTCTTTTTCTTTACACAAACCATGGAGTTTACCCAATCGGTAGGTTCTTCTATTTTTCTGATTACATGTAATTTTGTTATTCTGACTAGCTCCTTTTTGAGGCAAAAGTGCAGGTCCTCTTCTTGGTGCATGTATCACAGGTTTTACATCCTCTTTGAGTTGTAACTTGTAGGTGAATGGTGGTGCACCAAAATCTGTGAACACATCGCTCAATTTGCTGATAAAGTTCTCTGAATCGTTGGAATGTTGATCCAATCCATTGTCGACGCTATATACCAACTGCATTGCAGCTAATTCTTCACAGGACTGTTCACCTAATAATGAATCCAAGCCCTTTGATGCAATATAGAATGGAACGGAATAAACTGTGTTCTTCACCACCACACACGGGTCACATACACCACAAGATTTAATGCTTGAACCATTATAATCTCGCAGAGATATTTTGTGATTTCTTCTAATCGGCTGAATTTTTAGATCTTTTAAATCAGTCATGCTGATTAAATTGGCTTTGGCACCAGTGTCTAACTTCAATCGGACCACTGTGCCGTTCACTTCAAATGGTAGCCGTCATTTGCCCTCATCAACCTTACTTACTTTAAATGGAGCATCAGTTTCCATTTTTTTAAGTGCTGGAGCATTTTTTGATGTCTCCTAAAATTTATTCTTCTGTGTTAAACTCCAACAAACAATGATGTTTCATCAGTGGAGACTGTGGGCTGGATTCTCCAAAAATGGGGCTATGATCCCACGCCGTCGTAAAAACGCTGGCGTATTACTCCAGACTTTCCTGAGAAAAATATAGAGCAATTCACCTACCTGCAGGGGGCTAGCAGGGACCCGGCGAACTTAACGCAGCTTTGGCTGCGGATACGGGCCCCCGCACTTCCAGTTCCAAGTCCGCTTATGCGCACTGCAGCGGCCTCCAGTGCCCGCGCCACTCCATCTGACCTGCTTGATCGCTGCCCCGGCCACGCATAAGGCACCTCCCCCCCCCCCAACGGTGATGGATCCCCCGCCCACCACCAGGGTGAGTCCGCAGCCGCCACGTGTGAGTCCCGACTGGCCACACATGGTTAAAACCACATCTTCGGGAATTCGGCCGGATGGGATTGGAGTATCGCTGGGATGGTCTCTGCCAATGGCCCCCCAGCCGCACGCCGTGTTTTGCGGGCGAGCAATTCTCTGGTTGGAGAATCGCGGGAGCGGCGCCAGGCCCGGTTCGGATGTAAAAGTCGATTCTCCGCCCCCGCATCAAATGCGATTTCGGAGGGGGGCTGCGGAGAATCCAGCCCTGTGTCTTCCACTGTGCTGACTGCTCTAGTGTTGAGCTGAGAGTAACAATTCTGAGCAAAGTGATTTTTTTCTTTGCATCTGGAACAAAACTTGCCAAACGCTGGACACTGCCTTAATTTGTGTCTTTGACCACATCTTTTTTACAGAAATACTTTGTCCTATGGGAGGGGGAGGCTTTGCCCCCGACTATGTCACGGGCGCTGATCTCTCTGATCCTGAAGCGGGATAAGGACCTCTTGCAGTGTGGATCATACAGGCCAATCTCGCTCCTCAATGTTGACGCTAAGTTGCTGGCGAAGATCCTGGCCACCAGGATAGAGGACTGTGTGCCAGGGGTGATACACGAGGATCAGACAGGATTTGTCAAGGGAAAACAGATTAACACGAATGTGCGGAGATTGTTAAATGTTATTATGATGCCGGCGGTGGAGGGGAGGCGGAGATAATGGTGGTGCTAGATGCAGAGAAGGCATTTAATAGAGTTGAGTGGGGGTACCTGTGGGAGGTGCTGGAGCGGTTCGGATTCGGGGAGGGGTTCATCAAATGGATGAGGCTGCTCTACGAGGCCCCGATGGCGAGTGTAGTTACCAATGGAAGGAGATCAGAGTACTTCAGGCTCTACCGTGGGACAGGGCAGGGGTGCCCCCTGTCCCCTTTGCTTTTTGCACTGGCGATAGAACCTTTGGCTTTGGCGCTGAGGGAGTCGGGGAGATGGAGGGGTCTGGTGCGGGGTGGGGAAGAACATAGGGTATCGCTGTATGCGGACGACCTGCTGTTGTATGTGGTGGACCCTGAGGGGGGAATGCCGGGGGTGATGAAGCTGTTGGCTGAGTTTGGGAGCTTCTCGGGCTATAAGTTAAATCTGGGCAAGAGTGAGGTATTTGTAGTACACCCGGGTGATCAGGAGGAGGGAATTGGGAGACTCCCATTTAAGAGGGCAGTGAAGAGTTTCAGATACCTGGGGGTGCAGGTGGCCAGGAGTTGGGGGACTCTCCATCAGCTTAATTTTACCAGGCTTGTGGAGCAGATGGAGGAGGAATTTAAAAGGTGGGACATGGTGCCGCTATCGCTGGTGGGTAGAGTGCAGTCCGTCAAAATGACAGTTCTCTCGAGGTTCCTGTTCCTCTTTCAGTGTTTGCCCATCTTTATCCCTAGGGCCTTTTTTAGGAGGGTGACTAGCAGTATCATGAGCTTTGTTTGGGCGCATGGGACCCCGAGGGTGAAGAGGGTCTTCTTGGAGCGGGGTAGAGATGGTGGAGGGCTGGTGTTACCCAATCTCTCGGGGTATTATTGGGCAGCCAATGTGTCGATGGTGCGCAAGTGGGTGATGGAGGGGGAGGGGGCAGCATGGAAACGGTTGGAGATGGCGTCTTGTGGTGACACAAGCCTGGGGGCCCTGGTAACGGCACCGTGGCCGCTCCCTCCTACGAGGTATACCACGAGTCCGGTGGTGGCGGCTACCCTCAAGATTTGGGGGCAGTGGAGGCGACATAGGGGGAAGTGGGGGGCTCAATGGAGGCTCCGCTAAGGGGGAACCATCGGTTCGTCCCGAGGAACATTGACGGGGGGTTCCAGGGTTGGCACAGAGCGGGCATCTGACAGCTGAGGGACCTGTTCATTGATGGGAGGTTTGCAAGCCTGGGGGAGTTGGAGGAGAAATTTGAGCTCCCCTCGGGGAACATGTTCAGGTATCTGCAGGTAAACGCGCTTGCTAGGCGGCAGGTGGAGGGATTCCCTTTGCTTCCCGCGAGGGGGGTGAGTGACAGGGTGCTTTCGGGGGTCTGGGTCGGAGAGGGGAAGATATCTGATATCTACAAGGTAATACAGGAGGTGGAGGAGGCGTCAGTAGAGGAGCTAAAGGCTAAGTGGGAGGAGGAACTGGGGGAACAGATCGAGGATGGGACATGGGCTGATGCCCTGGAGAGGGTTAACTCTTCCTCCTCATGTGCGCGGCTTAGCCTCATCCAATTCAAGGTGCTGCACCGAGCCCACATGTCCGGGTCTAGGATGAGTAGGTTCTTTGGGGCGAAGACAGGTGTGTCAGGTGTTCGGGGAGTCCAGCAAACCATGCCCATATGTTCTGGGCATGCCCGGCACTGGAGGAGTTCTGGAAGGGGGTGGCGAGAACGGTGTCGAGGGTGGTAGGAACCAGGGTCAAGCCAGGCTGAGGACTCGCGATCTTTGGGGTTGGGGTGGAGCCGGGAGTGCAGGAGGCGAAAGAGGCCGGTGTGCTGGCCTTTGCGTCCCTAGTAGCCCGGCGGATGATCTTGCTACAGTGGAAGGATGCGAGACCCCCAAGCGTGGAGACCTGGATCAATGACATGGCGGGATTTATCAAACTGGAGAAGGTCAAATTTGCCCTGAGAGGATCGGTACAAGGGTTCTTTAGGAGGTGGCAACCTTTCCACGACTTTCTGGCTCAGTGATAGGGTACTGGGTCAGCAGCAGCAGCAACCCGGGGAGGGGGGGGAGAAGGGGGGGGGGGGGGGGGGGAGAAGGGGGGGGGGGGGGCGTTGACTATGTTTGCTTATTTACTTTTAATTTAAATTATTTTTGAGTTCTCTGGTTGTTTACTGGGTTTGGGGGGGTGGGGGGGGTGGGATACAAGCGTTGATACGGTCTTGGGGGTGTTACAGTTATTAAGGTTTTTTATTGTTGCTTTTCATTGTTTGTTGTTATATTTTCTATAAAAAATTTCAATAAAAATTATTTATTAAAAAAAGAAATACTTTGTCCTGATCTTTAACCTGTTTGGTGGTGTGCGAGGATCTGCAGGAATTTTCCCACCTTTTTTGGATGTTTCCTGCCTTTTTGGAAAAAGGACGGCAACCGGAGCTTTCTCCTCCAAGAAAATATTACTGATAAACATTTTAGAATGCTGTGCTGCTAGCTCATGAGCCTGACAAATCTTAACTGTTTATTCCAAAGACAGCACCAATTCCCTCAGCAATCATTCCCTCAGCTTATTTTCATTCACACCAAACACAATCTGTCCCAAATCATGGAAGATTCCACTGCAGAAAAATTACAGGATTTAGATTTTAACTTTAAATCAGTGATGAACAGACCTATGGACTCTTCTTGCTTCTGTAAACGTGATCTAACACATAGCGTTCACAAATTTCATTCTTTCTGGGTCGGCAATGGGCATCAAATCTTCAAATTACTGTGTTCAAATTTTTACTATCTTCATAATTTGCAAATTTAAAAGTATTAAACAAATTGCTTTTGGTCCTGCCGCTGTTAGGAGCATTGCTACCTTACATGAATCCGATTGATCGTCTAAATTTACTGCAATAAGAAACAGATTAAATTGTTGTTTAAACACTTGGCCATTGCTGTCCACATCACCATGAAAGCTGAAACTATTTAGTGACTTCAACGACTCCACATTGTTAATACTGCAGTTTGGAAAATCTTCAAATCTCTGTGGCAGGCTGATAGTTTTTCTTTTTCTCAGTGTTTAATACCTTCCCACTCTGGTACCAGGTAACGTTCTTGTTGGATGGCCTGATTCATTACAAGAGCATTTGTAGTTAAAGTTATAAACAATTTATTAACATTAACTGGGGGTAAACTATATACAAGACAACAGATGAACAACATCAAAATCATACACATGCAAGCTCCCTCTTTTAGTTCCTCCAGCCAGTGTTTGGTTAGCTGACTTTACATTCACTTATATACCAGTGAGACTCCTAGTGGTCAGTCGGTGAATTACAACACAACCATGATCTCATTATATGTCCGTTCCGGCAACCTCATGACTCTGAGGTACTGCATCCCAAGGTCGACGACTTTAGCCTTCAACCTATTGTTTTCGTCGGTCACCACCGCCGTCTCAGTCTCCAGCCGCTCACCGTGCCCCAACAGTACTTTCTCTACACTCTCTGGCACCTCAGCATGCTTCTTCACTGTCTCAGCAGTCTTTTCCAGTTTCAAACGGGTAGGGCCCAAGGCCTCCTCAATCGCAGGTTCTCCGACATCAACTGCCGCTGTTTGTCGAAGTGAACGTCAAATTATTTTGCCAGCACACGAGCGAGCATGTCCACTGTTGGCGGGGTGGTAACCACCATCGCCGACGCAGCCACTGCCATTTTCTCCACAGAGGACGAGCTCGATTCCTCCAAATCGGTCAACAAATTACCTTCTGTGGGTTGATTACTGCCTTTTCTGGCATTGGAATGGCACAGCTGTACTGCATACTGAGTCAAAAATGGTTTTCTGCGTAAGCTTCTCCAAAAATCCAGGCAAAAAGGACTTTTAGAAGAGGATCCTGGCGGGAGCTGCCTAGTAAGCAACCTCTCCCCACATGCACCACTGGAAGTGTCGATAAGTTATTCTTAATAATGCTGAATGTGCTGGACAGCTCAGAGCCTCTGGTGGGGGGGGCAAGGGTATGAGGCCATTCTTGTAAGGGCTGCAGTTCCCAACAGAGGAGGAGGGGAAGGTGCAGGGGTTGGGAGCTGATGGGGCTGAGGGAGGTAATAGATTGTTTGGGGTCTATGCAGTCGGGGAGTGTGCTGGGGTGATAGGGAGGATTGTGTGCTGGGGCGATAGGGAGGATTGTGTGCTGGGGTGATAGGGAGGATTGTGTGCTGGGGTGATAGGGAGGATTGTGTGCTGGGGTGATAGGGAGGATTGTGTGCTGGGGTGATAGGGAGGATTGTATGCTGGGGTGATAGGGAGGATTGTGTGCTGGGGTGATAGGGAGGATTGTGTGCTGGGATGATGGGAGGATTGTGTGCTGGGGTGATAACCGGGTTAGTGAAGGAATGTCAGCTGGTGACTAACGCTCTGAGGTTATGGAATGTGATCAGGATTCCTCCGGGGGGCCCAGGAAGTTGAGGTGATAGTGTCATGTCAATGGACGTGGAGAAAGCATTTGACTGGTTCGAATGGACGCATTTGTTTGAGGTGCTGGGATGGTTTGGGTTAGGGCAGGGATTCATGGAATGGGAGAGGCTGCTGTATAAGGTCTCGAAGGCGATTGACCGGACGAATAACATCAGTTCAGAGTACTTTTGATTACAATGGGGGATGAGGCAGGGGTGTCCGCTCTCCCCATTGCTTTTTGCTCCAGTGATTGAGCCATTGGCTATGGCACTCAGGGCTTCAATTGTGTGTGTGTGTGTTGGGGAGAGGGGGTGGGGGGGTGGTGATAGACAGAGAGGAGGGTTAGCATTGCCAAATCTGCAAAATTACTATTGGGAAGCAAACATCGCAAAGATTAGGAAGTGGGCGGTGGAGGAGAGGTCGGTGTGGGGGCAGATGGAGGAGGTCTCGTGGAGAGGAATCAGTTTGAGGGCATTATTGCTGATGCCTTTTCCATTCTCACCAGCCAGGTACTCTTTGAGGGTGTGGAACCAGTGTCAGCAGCACTTCAATGGTAGGAATGGACCTGTAGGTGTTGATTTGCGAAAAAACCATTGGATTATCCTGGCTGGGTTAGGATCTAAGTTTAGCGATTGGGGGCAGATGGGGATAGGGCACTTCAGGGACCTGTTTATTTGGCGGAGGTTTCAGAGTTCGAGGAATTGGAGGCGACGTATCAGTTACCAAAGGGGAATGGGTTCCAGTACCTGAAAGTTTGGCATTTCAAGAGGGAGGAGCTTGCCTCGTTCCCGAAGCTGCCACCCCGGTAGGATAGGATTCAGCCCGAGGAGGAGATGGGGAGGGCAGGGTGTCGGACATAGATGGTGACGGGATGGAGAGGGAGACAGCTTCAGTAGAGAAGGAACAGTGTAGCTGGGAGGAGGAACTAGGAGGGTTTTGAGGTTGGAGGTGTGGAGTGAGGCATTGCGGAGAGTGAATTCATCTTCGTCATGTGCAAGACCGAGTCTCATCTAGCTCAAGGTGGTGAATAGGGTGCACATGACGGTGTGTAGGATGAGCTGGTTCTTTTCAGGGGTGGAGGTGTGGGCGATGTGTAAGGGGACCAGCGAACCATGTCCATATGTTCTTGGCATGTGCGAGGCTGGAAGAGTTCTGGAAAGCTATTGCAGACACACTGTCAAAGTTTCCGGGGTGGAGGCGGCTCCCAGCCCATGGGTTGCAATATTTGGAGTGTCAGAGGATCTGGGAGTGCAGGTCGGGAGGAAGGCCGACATGTTGGCCTTTGCCTCCCGATAGCCTGGAGGCAGATATTGCTCAGGTGGTGGGAATCAGAGCTGCCCAGGGCCTCCCGCCCCTGGATCAGCCATTTAGCGGAGTTTCTGCACCTTGAGAAGATAAGGCTCACTATCAGGGGCTCAGATGAGGGATTCTTCTCGAGGTGGATCATTGACTTCTTTAAGGAGTGGTAAAAAATCAGCGGGGATTGGTGGGTGGGTGGTTGGGGAGGGAAGGTTTTTCCTTCAATTGTTTGAGGTTTGTTCTGATAAGAAATAAGGAGGCATGGGCTGGGCAGCAGTTCATAAGAACATAAGAACTAGGAGCAGGAGTAGGCCATCTGGCCCCTCAAGCCTGCTCCGCCATTCAATGAGGTCACGGCTGATGTTTTGTGGACTCAGATCCACTTTCTGGCCCGAACACCATAACCCTTAATCCCTTTATTCTTCAAAAAACTATCTAACTTTATCTCAAAAACATTTAATGAAGGAGCCTCAACTGCTTCACTGGGTAAGGAATTCCATAGATTCACAACCCTTTGGGTGAAGAAGTTCCTCCTAAGCTCAGTCCTAAATCTACTTCCCCTTATTTTGAGGCTATGTTCCCTAGTTCTGCTTTCACCCGCCAGTGGAAACAACCTGCCCGCATCTATATTATCTATTCCCTTCATAATTTTATATGTTTCTGTAAGATCCTCCCGCATCCTTCTAAATTCCAACGATTACAGTCCCAGTCTACTCAACCTCTCCTCGTAATCCAACCCCTTCAGCTCTGGACATTATTATTGCATGTTGTGTGTTGATGTTGCATTGGTTTGTATGTATTTGAAAATGTCTTTAATGAAAATATTTTGAAAAAGTAATGTTGAATAGCGGGCCCCACATGGTGTCAAAAAGGTTACTTTATGTCTGTCATCCCCTTCTATGCCTTGGCGCAGGAAAATTAGTGAATACATTTGGCATACTGGGCCAGTCTTCCATGTCTACATCATCAGGCTCGAGCTTCCCAAACAAGGGAATTTCCAGGCTTTTTGTTGCCATCGGGGTTTTCCAAAAAGCTGCTCAGAAGCCCGTGTTTGATCCTCGTCGCCAGTATAATAACTCCAGGAGGTATTGAGTGAAAGTCCAAACTGGTTTATTTTAAACTCGGGCGGCTCAATGGCACAGTGGTTAGCACTGCTGCCTCATGGCACCAAGGACTGGGGCCCGATCCCGGCCCAGGTCACTGTCCATGTGGAGTTTGCACATTCTCCCTGTGTCTGTGTGGGTCTCACCCCCACAACCCAAAGACGAGCAGGGTAGGTGGATTGACCACATTAAATTGCTCCTTAAAAAAATGGTTTGTTTTAAACTGGAAATATGCGGCATACAAAACAAAAGTCTCAGCCCAGAACTATCAGGAACTGCTGGTCAGGGTCTGGGAGCTACAATTAAAGGTTCCACTAACGAGCCCCAGCCTCTGCACGGGAAGTCATATTCTATGAAGCCCACGGGGAGTGTGGTGAATTATAAACCTAGTAATTCACACTGTGTTGTATCAGATGTATTGTGTCCTTATGAGCGCTGTATACGAGCCGTTGCGTGGCTCTGCCCATAGGGGGAGTTTGTACTGGGCTCAGTGGCGGACTGGCCAGGGTGTCAGCTTGCCCGATGGCAAGTGGGTCCCCGATGAAGTGGGCCCCCTATATCAAATAAAAATGCAATAAAGAAACAAACACAGACAACTGTTTTAGTAATAAAAAGGAATAAGAAAAAAAAAGAGAGCAGGACACAAATAAGCAGTGCATGAAAAGGAACGAAGCAGGGGAGGTAGTGGAAGGATGTGGAATAGGGGGGCCCGGGTCGGGCATAATTAAGGAAATTCCATGTTTTCAGCAAGAGTGTGTGAATTTAAAGATAAAGTTACAATTCGTGATTTGAGATGGTCGGCAACTTCAAAGGTTATCAAGCAGTAGTCTTGGTTCAGCCGGTACATCGGTCCGGGGCCCGGAGAGCCAAGAAGGGGCCCGTGAATCTCTGAAGGGCCCTTAAAAATTTTAATTAATTAGATAAATAAATCTCCAACTTCTTTCCTGAGATTTGTATTCTAACTTAATAAAATATAATTGTTTTTAAAAAGAGCAATACCAAATAAAAATGCAATAAAGAAACAAACAAATAATCACTCAGTGTATGAAGGAACGAAGCAGTGTTAAACGGATGTGAAAAGGAGTGGGGGGGGGGGGCGCTGGTTCACCCGGGTCGGACATAGTTGGAAATCCACGTTTTCAGCAAGAGTGTGTGAATTTAAAGATAAAGTTACAGTTCGTGATTTGAGATGGTCGGCAACTTGAAAGGATATCAAGCAGTACATAGGGTCATGAGGTCACCGAAAAGGAGAAGCGGTACCTTTGACCGTGAATCATGAAGTCAAAGATATTGAAGTGATAAGCCATGATCGATAAACTCAAAGGGTTGCGAATTGTAACACTACACTGGTATCAAACTGAACATGTTAACTTTGGTCGTGGGACCATTCTTAATGTCTTACTATAGTCGGACAAAACTTCTAAGTTTCAACAGTTGTCTCAGTTGCTTGCTGGTGTGAACACTGGACAGTGGATTGTCTCCTCTTCTGAAGCTGCATAGGCCACAGTAGTATTGACTAATGAACATAGCCTATTGAAGTGTAAGTAAGTTATTTTATATTTTTTATCAAGTAGGGGTTTATCTGGCATTCCTTCAAGTTATTCTTGCAATCATCAATATTCATTTTTCCCAATGTGGGCTATTTTTAATTAAGTTTTTATTTCAGGAATATTACCCCTACCAGCATGGAAAAGAAAAAGCATAAATCTGGGTCACTAAAACGCAAAGAACAAAAAGAAGCAGAAAGGAAGGAATCAGCCAAGCCATGCAGGCCTATTACAGAGTTTATAATACCACAAGCACAATCCACATCAATATCCAGTTCTGCAACAAATAATCAAGAAGCAAGAAACAATGCTCATGGTAATGATGTAATGACATGCGAGTTACAAGAACAGAGAAGAGCTACTTTGAATGTAGAGACAAATACAAGTGCATCCATTACTAATCAACCCAGGCCCAATATTTCTTCTGGCTTCCATGTTCCGGTATCTGTACTGCCTGTAGTTGCAACATCTGAACACATAGCTTCAACTAGTAACAGGGAATCAGATATTCCTTCAAGCATAAATGACTTGGTTTCTGAAGCACATCCTGTAAATGAACCTATGCAAGAAAATGAAAGATCAATTACTGGAATCATCCAATATCCATCACGAGCAAAGCTAAAACAGTTTTTTGCTGAACATCCACTTCAGCCACTTGATGATCTGCCATTTGATGCTTGTTTGTATGAGAGGAAAATTATGAATGACTCAGTCCCAAGAAAATGGCTAACATATAACAAAGAAAATAGATGCTTATATTGTTCATACTGCTTAGCCTTTGAGTTTCCCAGCACTTGTAATCCATCACCCTTTGTACGTGGCTTTAGTGACTACAGGCATATTAGCCAGAGCTTGACTTTACATGAATCGACAACAACACATGTCAGAAATGCTCAGCAATATATCAGTGTGGTTAATGATGGCACCTTAGATAAATTTTTTGCAGCATCACTAATTAAAAGGAAAGAAGAAGTATTGAAGCAGAGAAGTATTGTCATGCGGATTCTAGACATCATAAAGATGTTAGGCAAGCAAGCACTTCCTTTTCGAGGTCACAGAAATGAATTGGCCTACACTCTAGATAATGAGGTTCTGAATCATGGCAATTTTTTAGCTACAGTGCAGTTGATGGCAAAATAGGACCCCATTATGGCAGCTCACGTTTCTGCAGTGCAAAACAAGTCTAAACAAAGAATCAAACGATTAGAGCAACAAGGAAAGGCTCAAAGTAAAGGCCGTGGTGGACTTGTTACATACCTGAGTAAAACAACTATAAACATGTTAATCAAAATTATGAAGAATATGATACAAGAAAGAATTAGTCATGAAGTTTCTCAAGCAAAATATTATTCTATTCAGGTTGATTCAACACAAGATAATTCATCCATCGATCAGTTTAGCATTATTATTCCGTATGTGCTTAAAGGTATTATCTATGAGCGACTACTTTCAGTTGTGCCAAGTAATGATGGTACAGGACAGGGACTTTTTGATCTATTGATTGAAACATTACAGCATCTTAAAATTGATCCCGAAAATATTTATCTGATAGCACAGATGGTGCTGCAAGCTACCATGGCCAGTATAATGGTTTACAAAGTAGAATTGCTGATGTGGCTGATCAACATGTTCATATATGGTGCTATGCCCATGTCTTGAATTTGGTGATAACTGAAACAACAAAATGTTGTGTGCCTGCAGTTTCTTTTTTCAAGTTGCTCCAGAATATAGCAACTTTTGTGAAAGCATCATACAAGAGAATGGCTGTATGGATAGAAGTTGTTGGAAAACATCTAGGACAAGAAAAAATGAAATGATTAAAGCTAATTGGTGAGACCAGATGGTCAGGAAAATCCAATGCAGCAACAACTATATTTGGACGTTTTGATGATGCCGCTGCCAGTACTTTCGTAAATCTATTGACATGCTTATCAATGATACAAGATTCAGAAAAGTTTGATGCAAAAACAAAACATGAAGCAAATGTTTTACTTCAAAGTCTTCTAAAGTTTGAAACCATATTGACAGCATTTACTTACTTGTATATATTTGAAACTACAACCCCGTTATTAAGTTATCTACAGACAAGTGGTTTAGATATGTTTACTGCATGGAGTTTGGTAGATTCAGCTACAACAAAGTTGAAGGAACAGACAAGAACATTTGATAACGTTCACAGCAAGGCTTTGGAATTTATAAATAAATGTAATGACAGGATTTCACAGATGAATATGGATGAAAATCAAACATTGGAAATTGATGCGTTGGAAACAGCATTGCCAGTTAAGAGGCAGAGGAAGACGAAAAGAATGGCAGATGAGCTTATTGATGATGAAAGAAATTCCTCAGATTCTCTAGCTGATTTTCGGGTAAATGTGTTTAACCTAATAATGGATCGCATTGTCCAGTCACTAGAATCATGCTTTGCACAACACAAACAGTTGTATAAAGGTTTGTCCTGCTTGGACGCAGCAAAGTTGCAGAGAAGGGCTTTGAAGATGAAGCATTGGAAGGTCTTATTAAGCTGTTTCCACAAATCAGCAAAGATCAAGTAATATTGGAATTGTTTTCTTTTGCTTCAAACTTTGATGTATTCAAGCTATTGCTTAATGATGGTGAGAATATGGATTCCAGTTGCAACAATTGTAAAATTTGCAGCACTTGCCCATTGTGTGTACTAAAAATTCTGGCATCCAACAGACTTCATGACGAGGCATATGATAACCTTTATGAACTTTATAAAGTCATCTGCACACTATCAGTTACTCAAGTCCAATGTAAGAAGACATTTTCAAAGCTAAAGATCATAAAGACAAGGTTAAGAAATTCGCTGTCTGAGGAGAATTTGGAATCATACATGTTGCTATCCATTGAAAAGGAATTGTTAGATGAATTGGATGCAGAAGCAATTATTGGCAGATTCGCACAATCATCTAGCGAACACAAACAATTGCTCTTAATATAGTGGACTGCATGCAATGCTCTATTGTGCTTTTGAACTATCTGTTAATGTGTAAATTGTGCAGTAAACTATTTAAAAATATCAACCAATTACTTAAAATAAAAAATAAAAAATTCAATTATAACATTCTTTATTTACATTTGGTATCTACTGCCAGTAATATGTACAGTACATGTACACTGTAATTACTAAGAAATACACATTTTTTTCCACAAAAAGTTTAATTGTACCCTTTTTTCCATATGTATTTTTTGAAAATGTTATTTACTCGTTATGAAAATTAAATGATAGCATTGTAGTTGTGGGTGGGCCCCCTTTGTCTCCTGGCAACCAATATTTTTAGACCCAGTCCGCCACTGACTGGGCTCCACCCTTGGCTCCGCCCATGGCTCCACCCATGGCTCCTCCCAATCACCGGAAGTATAAATATCTGCAGTCGTGAGCCTGCTGCCAGTTCATCTCGTCGCAGGCAAGCTCAGTTGTAAGACTATTAAAACCACTGTTCACTTCCAATCACGTGTCTTGTGGATTGATGGTCTCATCAGGGAGATCAATCAGCGATCCCCCGTGGTCCTTATGAGGGTTATCACATTAATCTAATTTGCAGAGAATTTATAAACACAAAACCATCCTGTGCACAGCCAAATAACACATGCAGAAATTATTCACACATACGTACCTACGTCTGCTGGCAAACATATAAATGTGTTTGCATATACATAGATGTGCAGTAGCAAATGACGACACAGCTACACATTAACAAACACAGACAGAAGAATACATATAAGTACAGACACTTTGGGCTGGATTCCCAATTTCCAGACTAAGTTCTGACACCGTCGTGGGAACAGTGGCGTTTTACGCTAGAGAAAACGGTGCAACAGCTGCACCGATTCTGGACCTTCGGGAGGTGAGCAGCCGTGCCAAGTAAAGCTCCCAGCCTCCACTCCAAAAACGGCTGGAGAAGTGCTGGGTCCGTCGCCACGCATGCGCACGTTGCAGCCTGCAGCGGGCGCGCCGTGCAACATTGCGCCGGCCACACACGGACCCAACCTGCCAAATAATGGCCCCAGTGACCCCCTCGCCACCCCTGGGCCACTCCCCACCATTCCCCCCAGCCCTTGCCGAAGCACTCCTGGCCAGCGGCATGACTTCCCCCCCCCCCGTTCAGTCCGTCCGTCCGACTGTGGCGGCGCTGGACACAGTCTGCAGCCGCCATGCGGGGTTGATGATAAGAAATAGCATAAGTGTTCTGCCCCGTTGGGAACTCGGCCCATCGCGGGGGGAGCATCGGGGAGGGGCTTCCGACGATACGCCAACACCTTTCCAACAGTGTGCGACGTGCAAGGCGATGACGCCATTTTAGAGGGGGCGGAGACACAAAAACCGGCGTCAAAACGCCCCACCCCCGATTTGGCCATCGGAAGGGATTCTCCGCCCACTCGCTGATTACGATATCGGGCAACGGAGAATCCCGCCCTATATCTTTTTCAGTTTTCTCCCTCCCTCTGCTGAATGCACAGATAATGCAAGGCCACACTTACCTTCCATTTCACTTTTATTTAACAATTAAAACCAAGACCAGCCTGTTCTCACCCAACTTCACAATATATGCTGCCTAAATGTACATAAGTGTAGAACGTGATTTTGGCAGAGGCAGATCTCACTGCTTTAACCCAGTAGTAAACACCAAACTGTTGAAGTTCACATGTAAAATAATGCCCACTTGCACAAAATTACTCAGAACGGCTGGCACCAGTGGATTCAAACCCAAGCTTGAGCTATGCATTTCGAGGTAAACAAGGAAGAAAATTATTGGTGGAGGGGAATGGATGAATTAAAGATACAAAAATTATTAAAGTAAATTATGGTCACAGTTTCAAGCTCCTCTGTTGGTAGGATAGCAGCATGGGGAGGGGAACCATGGAATTGAAGGAAGGGGATTCCCTCCCAAGTTCCTGCCTGTCCCAACCACACAACGATTTTACACTGAGTTGGGCGAGACCTTGGATGGGAAACCCGCCCTTGCCCCAATTAAGGCCCAGAAAAGAACAGGCCTCAATCTTGGGCAGGATGGAGGGACTGGCGCCTCCATCAGGAGACCCTTCTGACTGCAGGCAATCCTTTTAAGTTGCAGCTGGCTCCCCTCCCCCGCACAGGCCTTTCCCCAGACACCCTGATCGCACCTTTCGCATCCATCCCCTTTGCCTTCCCTACCATCACCATTCTTGGAACCCTTAAACTTACCTTGTCCTCTGTTCCCAGGTCTTCAGCTCAGGCAGATTGGTTCACTTCACTGCAACGCTTGTTCCTGTAGAGACTGGAGAGTTGCTGGTCAATCTGGCATTTGTTTGCACGCACAATCGTGCTGTAGCATGGGTGTTTGGGGGGGGGGGGGGGGGGGGCCTGGGGACCCTCCTATACTGCATTTGGGCTGGAGAAGGCAGGTCGGGAATTGTTTCGGAGGCCTCATCTTTAAATGGCATCCCGGCGAGCAGAACTCCCCATATACAAAACCTGGCTATGTGCAGCCTCGGCCCTGAGTTCCCTGAACAGGCCCCTTATTCAATGCAAATCACATTGAATAGCTATGTGTTTCTCGGCACTGTGAGCGCCGGGAAACATACGGTTATACGTGCTCACAAGGGGACTTTGTATCCTTTTGGGAGAATTGCACCCTAAGTTATATCGTCTGTCATAAAGATACAACCATACGAATTATGAACAAGAGTGGGCCGCTTGCTCGGCCCCTCGAGTCTGCTCCACCATTCAATAAGATCATGGCTGATCCGAATGTACCCTAAAATCCACATTCCTACCTACCCCCCAATAAAGTTTCACCCCTTTGCTAATCAAGAATCTATCTGGCTCTGCCTTAAAAATATTCGAAGACTCTGATTTCACATTTAAAAAAATATTTTTATTGAAGTATTTGCAAAATGTTTATAACAATAACAAAAGCAATAATAATAACATAAACATCAACATGGTAAAATAGACATTTCCCACCCAACCCCTTCTGTACATCCCTCAACTATATTGCACCTACCCGCCCCCGCCCCCTTCGGAATGCTGCCTCTGCCGACATTTTCATTTTCCCCGAGAAAGTCGACAAACGGCTGTCACCTCCGAGAGAACCCCAGCATTGACCCTCTCAAGGCAAACTTTATTTTCTCCAGCCTGAGAAACCCAGCTATGTCAGTGACCCAAGTCTCCACACTCAGGGGCTTCGAGTCCCTCCACATGAAAAGGATCCATCTCCGGGCTAGCAGGGAGGCAAAGGCCAGAACGTCGGCCTCTTTCACCCCTTGACCTCCCGGATCCTCTGACACTCCAAAGATCGCTACCTCCGGACTCGGCACCACCGCGTGTCTAGCACCCTGGACATTGCTTTAGCAAAACCTTGCCAAAGCCCTGTACGGGCATGCCCAAAACATGTGGACATGGTTTGCTGGGCTTCCCGCACACCTCACACATCTATCTTCTACCCCGAAAAACTTGCTCTTCCTCGCTGCCGTCATGTGCACCCGGTGTACCACTTTAAACTGTATTAGACTGAGCCTGGCACATAATGAGGAGGAATTAACCCTGCTTAGGGCGTCCGCCCACAGACCCGCCTCTAATTGTCCACCTAACTTCTCCTCCCACTTGCCCTTCAGTTCCTCCACCGGGGTTTCTGATTTCACTTTTGAGGAAGAGAGTTCCAGAGCCTCAAAACCATGGCCGGGATTCTCCCCTACCCGGCGGGGCAGGGGGTCCCGGCGTGTTGGAGTGGTGTGAACCACTCCGGCATTGGGCCACCCCAAAGGTGCGGACGTCTCCGCAGCTTTAGGGGCCAAGCCCTCACATTGAGGGGCTAGGCCCGCGCCGGAGTGATTCCCACGCCGCCGGCTGGCGTGCAAGGCCTTTGGTGCCACACCAGCCAGGGCCGAAAGGACTTCGCCGGCCGGCATAAGTCCGCGCATGCGCCGGAGTGTCAGTGGCTGCTGACATCATCCCAGCGCATGCGCAGGGGAGGGGGTCTCTTCCGCCTCCGCCATGGTGAAGACCATGTCGAAGGCTGAAGAAAAAGAGTACCCCCACGGCACAGGCTCGCCCGCCGATCGGTGGGCCCCGATCGTGGGCCAGGCCGCCGTGGGGGCACCCCCCCGGGGTCAGATCGCCCCGCGCCCCCCTCATGATCCCGGCACCCGCCCGCGCCGCCTGCTCCCACCGGTAAGGTAGGTGGTTTAATCCACGCCGGCGGGGGAGGCTTGACAGCGGCGGGACTTTGGCCCATCGCGGGCTGGAGAATCGCCGCCCCGGGTGATTCTCCGCCCCAGCGGGGGGTCGGAGAATCCCGCCCCCTATTTTTCAAAATTAATTTAGAGGCCCCAATTCTTTTTCTCCAATTAAGGGACAATTTAGCATGACCAATCCACCTACCCTGCACATCTTTGGGTTTGTAGGGGTGAGATCCATGCAGACACAAGGAGAGAATGTGCAAACTCCACCCGGACAGGGACCCAGGGCCGGGATCGAACCTGGGTCCTCGGCGCCATGAGATTCATGACCGTCTTGACAGAAAACATTTCTCCTCATTTCTGTCTTAAATGAGTGTTCCCTTATTTTTAAAGAGTGACCCCCAGTTCTAGGTTCTCCAATAATGGGAAACATCCTCTCCACATGCACCCCATCAATACCTCAGGATTTTAAAGGTTAGCACTGCTGTCTCACAGCATGAGGGGCTTTCTCCTAGTGTCTGTGCGGGTTTCCTCTGGGTGCTCCGGTGTCCTCCCAAAGACCAAAGATGTGCAAGTTTGGTGGGGTTGTGGGGATGGTTAGCTGGGGCTACGGGGATAGGATGGAGGGTGGGTCTTGGTAGGATGTTCTTTCAGAGGTTGGCGCAAACTCGATGGACCAAATGGCCTCCTTCTGAACTGTAGGAATTCTATTTTTCAATCAAGTCACTTCTGACTCTTCTAAACTTTAGTTGACACAAACGTAATCTCTCCAACCTTTCATCATAAGACAACCGATCCATTCCTGGTATTAGTCCAGTAAACCTTCTCTGAACTGTTTCTAATGCATTTACAGCTTTCATTAAATAAGAAGTCCAATACTGTACACAATACCAAAGAGAAAATGCTGGAACGATCTCAGCAGGTGTGGCAGCATCTGTAGGGAGGGAAAAGAGCTAATGTTTCAAGTCCAGATGACCCTTTGTCAAAGCTGTACACAATAATCCAGATGTGGTCTCACAATGCAACTGAAGCACAACCTCTCTATTTTGGCAATCAATTCCCCTCACAGTAAATGAGAACATACTATTAGCTTTTCAACTTACTTGCTGTACCTGCATACTAGCCTTTTGTGATTCATACCCAGTTCCCTCTGAATCTCAGAGCTCTGCAATCTTTCACCATTTAGATAATAAACTGCTAGTGTATTCTTCCTGCGAAAATGAACAAATTCACATTTGCCAACATTTGCAGAATTGGAGAATCCAGCTCTAAGTGTTGATGTGGCGCAGAATTCGTGGACTTTCGCTTCAGCAAAACTGGCGCCGAACCTGAACTGATTCAGTGACTGTGGAGGGGCTAGCACCGACGCCACAAGGCATATAATCGATTCTTTTTTTCCTAAATTTAGAGTACTCAATTCATTTTTTCCAATTAAGGGGCAATTTATCGTGGCCAATCCACCTACCCTGCACGTCTTTGGGTTGTTGGGGCAAAACCCACGCAAACACGGGGAGAATGTGCAAACTCCACACGGACAGTGACCCAGAGCCGGGATCGAACCTGGGACCTCGGCGCCATGAGGCAGCAGGGTTAACCCACTGCGCCACCGTGCTGCCTACATTTGCCAACATTATACTTCTTTTGTCAGATTTTTGCCCTCTTACTTAATCTATCTATGCCTTTGGCAGCCTCCTTACGTTCTCTTCACACCTTACTTTCCAACCTTTCTTTGTGACATTAGTAAATTTATCAACCATACCTTCAGTCCCTTCATCCAAGTCATTTATATAAATTGTAAAAAGTTGAGGCCCCAGCACTGATCCCTGTGGCACACCACTTGTCACATTCTGCCAACTAAAAAAAGACCCATTTATGCCAACTTGCCGTTTCTTGTTAGCTGGTTAATCTTCAATCCATGCCAGTATGTTACCCCCTGCACCATGAGCTTTTATTTCATGCAATAACCTTAGATGTGGTGCTTTATCAAGTGCCTTCTGGAAATCTAAGTGCAGTACATCCACTGGTTCCTCTTTATCCACAGCATATGTGACTCATTCAAAGAACTCCAATAAATTGGTTAAACTCATTTTCTCTTTCACAAAACCGTGTTGACTCTGCCTGATTGCCTTGAATTTTTCCAAGTGCCCTGTTATAACAACTTTAATAATGGCTTCTAACACTGTCCCTATGACAGATGTTAGGCTAACTGGCCTATAGTTTACAGCTTTATGTCTCCCTCCTTTTCGAATAAAAGAGTTACATTTGCTACCTTCCAGTCCAATGGAACATTCCCCAAAACTGAAGAATTTAGGAAAATTGAAAACAATGCATCAAATTTCTCATGAGCTGCTTCTTTCAAGACTTTAGGGTGAAGTCCATCTGGGCCAGAGGAGTTTCAGCCCGCACATGCAATAATTTGCTCAATACCACTTCCCTGGTGGTAGTCATTTTCCTGAGTTCCTCCCTACCTTCCATTTCCTGATTTACACCTTTCTGGGCTGTATCTGCGTCCTCTATAATTTTTTTTTTAAATTTAGAATACCCAATTCATTTTTTCCAATTAAGGGGCAATTTAGCATGTTCAATCCACCTAGCCTGCACATCTTTTGGGTTGTGGGGGCGAAACCCACGCAGACACGGGGAGAATGTGCAAACTCCACACGGACAGTGACCCGGGCCAGGATTCGAACCCGGGACCTCAGCACCGTGAGGCAGCAGGGCTAAGCCACTCAGCCACCATACTGCCAGTTGTGTCCTCTATAATGAAGACAAATGTAAAATACCTATTTAATTATCCATCATAGCCCTACTTTCCTAATTCCCCCAGCCTCAGTTTTTAGAGGACCAATGCTCACTTTGCTAACTCTTTTCTTATTTAAAAATCGATAGAAACTCTTACCGTCCACCTTTATTTTACTTGCTTGCTTTATTTTGTACTGCAATCTTTCCCTCTTTATCATCTTTTTGTCATTCAAACATTAAAAAAAGTAAAAAATGATGTGCTGGGCAGCATGCATAGCACTTTTTGCTACGTGGGCTTGTTTGATCGAGCACAGTATACACAGTTTTGGTTCAAAGTAAACCTGTCATAGAATCATAGAATCTTCAGAAGGAGGTCATTCGGCCCATTGAGTCTGCACCGGCTCTTGGAAAGAGAACCCTACTCAAGCCCACGCCTCCACCCTATCCCTGTAACCCCACTTAACCTTTTTGGACACTAAGGGGCTATTTATTTATTTATTTATTTATTAAATTTAGCGTACCCAATTATTTTTTTCCAATTAAGGGGCAATTTAGCGTGGCCAATCCACCTAACCTGCACATCTTTGGTTGTGGAGGTGAAACCCACGCAGACACGGGGAGAATGTGCAAACTCCACATGGACAGTGACCCAGGGTCGGGATTCGAACCCGGGTCCTCAGTGCCGTAGGCAGCAATGCTAACCACTGTGCCACCGTGCTGCCCCCAAGAGGCAATTTATTATGGCCAATCCACCTAATCCGCACAACTTTGGACTGTGGGAGGAAACCGGAGCACCCGGAGGAAACCCATGCAGACACGGGGAGCATGTACAGACTCTGCACAGAGAGTGACCCAAGCAGGGAATCGAACCTGGGACCCTGGAGCTGTGAAGCAACTGCGCTAACCACTGTGCTACCATGCTGTCTCTTCAAGAAACTGAGTCTCACCCAAGTTCCAAAAACACACCTCCAGCCCTTTAAGGGGATCAAACCTTACAGATAACCAAGATTTCAATTCGACCATAAATTAATACCTGGAAACTACAGTCATCCATAATCAGCAGAACCTGCTGAGGTCAGTTGTTACCAACAAAACCTGTGGGGGAGCAGCTCACAATGGGAAATAAATTGGTATTGGGATGGTGATGGAGTGTGGAGTCAGATATCAAAAATCTGCTGGATTTGGGAACAATTAGGATAAAACTTAGGGGTGTCAGACGGCAACAATCTGTAACTATTGCTGTTCTAAACAGCAACAGAACCTTACAACATGATTCCCGACAATTAGTGGAATCTTCTTGGTTCAGCTGTTGAACCCCTCGGTTTTCCCTTGTGTGTAGTGTTTGCTTATGTATGTTCTTATCTTGAGGGTATTATCTCCACAGTGGGACATGGCTTCTCTGCTTCCTAATGTGCTCTAATATGTTGCTGAAGTAGGCATTAATGTTGTGTAAATATAATAGGCAAGTGCTGAGATGGTTATTCAACGCCATGGGGCCCACAGCTGAACCCGCTCCTCGTCTTATTCAATGTTCTGAGGCACACACTTTCAGTAGTGATCTCTGGAAAGTCAACAGCAGCTAGCTATCTCCCTCTTGAACCTAGTGATACCGTAATGCAAGGGCCCTTCCTGTTGATTCCCTTGTTTCCCATTTATTTTATTTTGTCATTATCATTTTTGATCCATGGATGTTTAATGGACATAAACCTTTAAGTCGAGCAGAGGAAGTGAGGAACTTAAAAGTGACAAAATAGTGTACTGTGTTAGTTTTCGAACAGCAGAACCCATACTTTTTTGGCACCCAAGAGAGATTGGATGGATTTGGTTGGTTCGATTGGTTGGCTGGTAGCCAATGAATTGGCAATTCTGCACTGTGACAGGCAGTGATTGGGTCCTACCTGACTGGGATGGTTTTCAGAGAACCACAGAAAGAACAGTTGGATCCTGGATGCCCAGAGAAGAAGCTGTAAGTGTCTCTCCCTTTCTCCAGAAAAACTGCATAGCTGCTATATTGTTTAACCAGCAGAGAACCTGGATTGATCTACAGTGAAAGCATTTCAGACTGAAAGCAGAAAAAAAGAACAAAAAAAAGCAGAGGACAGGAACAGGCCCTTTGGCCCTCCAAGCCTGTGCCGGCCATGTTGCCCATCTAACCTTTTTTTAAAATAACTTTAGAGTACCCAATTAAGGGGCAATTTAGCATGGCCAATCCACCTACCCTGCACATCTTTGGGTTGTGGGAGTGAAACCCACGCAGACACAGGGAGAATGTGCAAACTCCACACGGACAGTGATCCAGGGCCGGGATTCGAACCCGGGTCCTCAGCACCGTAGGCAGCAATGCTAACCACTGTGCCACCGTGCTGCCCTTTGCCCATCTAACCTAAAATCTTTTACACTTCTAAGGCCTGTATCCCTCTAGTCCCACGCTATTCATATATTCGTTAAGATGCCCCTTCAACATCACTGTCATACCCACTCCCACCACCCCCTCCGGCAGCAAGTTCCAGGCACCCAATACCCTCTGTGTAAAAAGCTTCCCTTGCACATCTACTCTAAACTTTGCCCCTTGCACCCTAAACCTATGTTCCCTTGTAATCGACTCATCCACCCTGGGAAGAAGCTTCTGACTATCCACTCTGTCCATGCCCCTCATAATTTGTAGACTTCTATCAGGTCGCCCCTCAAGCTCCATTGTTCCAGTGAGGTTAAACCAAATTTCTCCAACCTCTTCTCATAGCTAATGCCCTTCAATCCAGGGAACATCCTGGAAAACCACTTCTGTACCCTCGCCAAAGCTTCCATACTCTCTTGGTAGTGTGGGGACTAGAATTGCACACTATATTCCAAATGTGGCCTAACTAAGTTTCTATACAGCTGCAGCATGACTTGCCAATTTTTATACTCAATGCCCTGGCCAATGAAGGCAAGCATGCTGTATGCCTTCTTGACTACCTTCTCCACCTGTTTTGCCCCTTTGAGTGACCTGCGGACCTGTACACCTAGATCTTGCTGACTGTCAATACTCTTGAGGGTTCTACCATTCACTGTATATTCCCTACCTGTATTAGACCTTACCAAAATGCAATACATCACATTGTCTAGATTAAATTCCATCTGCCATCTCTCCGCAAGTCTCTAACCGATCTATATCCTGCTGTATCCTCTGACAGTCCTCATCTCTATCCACAATTCCACCAACTTTAGTGTCATCTGTAAACTTACTATTCAGACCAGTTACAGTTTCCTCCAATTTACTTATATATACTACAAACAGCAAAGGTCCCAGCACTGATCCCTAGGGAATACTGCAAGTCACAACCCTCTATTCAGAAAAGCACCCTTCCACTGTTACCATCTGTCTTCTATGGCTGAGTCAATTCTGTATCCATCCTGCCAGCTTACCTCTGATCTATGTGGCTTCATCTTCTGTACCAGTCTGCCATGAGGGAACTTGTCAAAGGCTTTACTGAAGTCCATGTAGACAACATCCACTGCCCTACGTTCATCAATCGTGGGATTTTACCCATCCACACAAACCCGCACTAACCCGCTTAAAAAAGGCCTTTGGTATAAAAATAGGGAGACACAGGAAAACAAACAAAAATCTCGGGAGAACTGTCATCTTTACAGTCAGTACCCTCTCTGTCAGTGACAACGGGAATATGTCCCACCTCCGAAAGTTCACCTTCATTTGCTCAAATAACCGGGCCAGATTTATGTAACTGCTCCCATCCCCGTGCCACCTGAATTCCTAGGTATCGATAACTCCCTCCCACCACTTTAAACGGCAACTCCCCCAGTCTCCTCTCCTGCCTCCTCGCCTGGATCACAGAGACCTCACTCTTACCCATGTTCAAATTCCCTTAAGATCCGCATAATCTCTCCCATCCCGTCCGTGCGGGTCAGAAATATACAGGAGTAGGTCGTCCACATGCAACGAGACCCTGTGTTCCATCGCCCCCAGACTAGACTCTTCCATCCCTTTGACGATGATGACATTGAAGAGCCTTGTAACATTGTCTGTTTACTGCCTCCCTTTGATAAATCCTGTCTGGTCCTCCCCTATCTCCCCCGGAACACAATCCTCTATCCTCGAGGCCAAAATCCTGGCCAGCAATTTGGCATCTACATTTAGTAGGGAGATTGGTCTGTCTGACCCACATTGTTCTGGGTTCTTCTCCCGCTTCAGAATCAATGAGATTGAAGCCTGTGACATTGTTGGGGGAAGAACACCCCACTCCCTAGCCTCATTAAATACCCTCACCAATAACGGACCCAGCACCCCAAAAAACATCTTATAGAATTCCACTGGTTATCCGTTTGGCCCTGGAGGCTTGCCCGACTGCATAGCCTCCAATCCCTCCACATCAACAATCCGATCAGGGCTCCCATCCTCTCCACCAACCTTTTCTCCACCTTCGGAAACTCCAAACTCTCCAAGAGTTGCCGCATCCCCTCCACTCCAGCTGGGGGCTCTGCCCATACAGCCGACTGTAAAATCCCTTGAACACCCCATTCACCCCCGTTGGGTCCAAAATCGTGTTCTCCCTTTATCCTTCACTCTTCCTATCTCCCTAGCCGCCTCTCGTTTCCTGAACTGGTGTCCTAACATCCTACTGGCCTTCTCCCCATATTCATACACCACCTCTCTTGCTTTCTTCAATTGGCACAATGCCTTCCTTGTGGATATCAGACCAAACTCCATCTGCAGCTTCTGCCGTTCCTTCAACAGCCCTGCCTCTGAGGCTTCCGAGTACCTTCTGTCCACCTGGAGAATCTCCCTAACAAATCTGTCCATCTCTGCCCACTCCACCTTCTCCCTATGAGCCCGTACCGCAAACTGCTCTCCCCTAACTACTGCCTTCAGCACCTCCAGCACCGGTGCTGCCAAAACCTCCCGTGTGTCATTTATCTCCACATAATTCTGGATGGCCTCCCTCACCCGTAGACACACCTCCTCATCCGCTAACAGTTCTACGTCCAATCTCCATTGCGGGCACTGACCCCCCTCCTTGCTCACCTGTAAATCCACCCAATGTGGGACATGGTCCGACACAACAATCGCTGAATATTCGGTATCCGCCACCCCCGCCAGCAAAGCGATGTCCAAAACGGAAAAATCAATCTGGGAGTACACATTGTGCACGTGGGAAAAAAAAAGAACACGCCTTCACTCTTGGTCGTCCGAACCTCCACGGATCTAAAACCCCCCCACCCACCCATCTGTTCCATAAACCCCTATAGCTTCTTCACCACGGCTGGCACCCTCCCTGACCTTGAACTCGACCGATCCAAACTCGGATCTATAACCATATAAAGATCCCCCACCCCCATGATCAGCCTATGTGAGTCCAGGTCCGGAATCTTCCCCAACACCCGCCTCATAAACTCCGCATCGTCCCAGTTTGGTGCATAGATATTCACTACTACCACCGGCATCACCTCCAGCTTCACACTCACCATAACATACCTACCCACCCCGAGTCCGCCACTATGCTCCCTACATCAAATGACACCCGCTTATTGGTAAAGATCGCTAGCCCCCTAGTTTTAGAGTCTAGACCCGAATGGAATACCTGCCCAACCCACCCCTTCCTCAGCCTAGTCTGATCCACTCCCCTCAGGTGTGTCTCTGTAGCATTGCCACATCTGCCTTCAAACTCTTCAAACCCTGTTATGGTCCAAGGGATCTGCCTGGTCGGGGGACAACCCCGCCCACCCCCCCCAGCCGATCAAACATAACCCTTCTTAGGCCAGCCTCCAGCCCGTGTCCCGTACCTCCTCAGGCCCGCCCACCATCATCAACCCCCAATTTGTCTCCAAGGGCCAGTCCCCCCCCTGTCAGCAGATCAATACCTCCCTCCCCCTCCCCCATAACAAAATAGCAATCCCAACTCCCCTCAACAAACGTATCACCTGCTTGCCCCCCCCCCCCCCCCCCCCACTGCACTTCCGTGAGCTAGCCCGCCCAGCTAGCCTGGTAGCCCCCGCACATGGCGCCAAACACCCTATCCCCCACTGACCTCCCTCCTCCCCCGTTCGAACATACATATGCAAAACAAGGGCAGCACGGTGGCGCAGTGGGTTAGCCCTGCAGCCTCACGGCGCCAAGGTCCCTGGTTCGATCCGGGCTCTGGGTCACTGACCGTGTGGAGTTTGCACATTCTCCCCGTGTTTGCATGGGTTTCGCCCCCAGAACCCAAAGATGTGCAGGCTAAGTGGATTGGACAGGCAAAATTGCCCCTTAATTGGAAAAAATTAATTGGGTACACAAAATTTTTAAAAATACATATGCAAAACATCACAATCCCCAACAAACACACAAAGAAAATTCCACCCACCATCCCCCTGTTAAGAACAAAGTGAATGAAATGAAATGAAAATCGCTTATTGTCACGAGTAGGCTTCAATGAAGTTACTGTGAAAAGCCCCTAGCCGCCACATTCCGGCGCCTGTCCGGGGAGGCTGGTACGGGAATCGAACCGTGCTGCTGGCCTGCTTGGTCTGCTTTAAAAGCCAGCGATTTAACTCAGTGAGCTAAACCAGCCCCAAGTTAACCCGCATACAAAACTGAGCAACAACCCAAGATTTAGTGCAAAACAATACACACAAAACCCAAAGAGAAAGGAAATTTAGCAGCATATCAAGAGCACAACTACTCGCCCCAAGTTCAATGTCCTCCATTACTTACCAGTCCCCTGTCCTTAACAAAGTTCATCGCCTCATCCGGCATTCCAAAGTAAAGTTCCTGGCCCTCATAGCTGACCCACAAACACACTGGGTATTTCACCCCCTTCTTAAAGAGGGCCAATTTCACCTTGCTGAAACTTGGCCAGTTCCGCACCCAAGTCCTGGTAAATACGCAGCTCATTGCCTTCCCATAAACAGCTCCTCGTCTGTCTGGCCCACCTCAAGATTTGTTCCTTGTCCAGGGACCGATACATTCATGCCACCATCGCCTTCGGTGGCTCATTCCTCAACGGCTTCCTCATAAGCGCTCTGTGCACCCTGTCTACCTCCAAGGGTCGAGCAAATGCACCTTCCCCCAGCAGCTTCTCAAACATATGCGCCACATATGCCCTTGCGTCTGATCCCTCGCTGCCCTCCGGCAGGCCAACGATCCTCAGGTTCTTCCTGCGTAACCTGTTCTCCAAAGCATCCATTTTTTTTTGCAGACCCTTCTTGAGGTCTTTCATCAGCCCCACCTCCACTGCCATCGCGGCTAGCTGCTCATCGTGCTCAGCAACCGCCTCTTCCACCTTCTGGATCGCCTGGTCCTGGGCTTCCATTCTCTGCTCCACACGGTCAATCCATGTCTTAATCGGATCCAGGTATTCCTTTCTTTGCTGAGCAAAGTTCTCCTGGAGAAAGTCCACCAGTTGCTCCATTGACCACTGGGCCGGCAATTTCGGTCCCTGACCCTTCTCCATATTTTTCTGTGCTGCAGACTTCACTCCCGTCTTCGACCAACAATCTCTACTTTTCAGACCACTACTGGTCCACAAATCCATTCACTGGTGGGGAATCCTTCTCCTCTACTTCACTAATCTCCTGTTTTGTTGATCAAATCGACCATATATCGGGGGAAAAGATCCCAAATGTCCGCCACAAGCGGGACCTACCAAATAAGCGACCACTGACTCCATGACGGCCAGCGGAAGTCCCAAAAACATGTTCATGATGGGTGAATTGGCCACACTAAATTGCCCCTAAATTGCCCCTTAATTGGAAAAAAAATGAATTGGGTACTCTAAATTTTTAGTTTTTTAAAATACTTGTGACACTAATAAAGATTATGATAAATTTCCCTACCACTGATGTAAGGCCTGTAATTTCCTGGATTATCCTTACTACCCTTCTTAAACAAAGGAACAACATTAGCTATTCTTCAGTCCTCTGGGACCTCATCTGAAGCCAGTGAGGATGCAAAGATTCCTGTCAATGCCCCAGCAATTTGGATTGGAATTATTTATTGTCACATGTATCGAAGTACAGCGAAAAATATCGTTCTGCGTGGAGCTCAGACAGATTATTCTGTACATGAAAAAAAAATACATAATAGGGCAAACAGAAATACAATGTAAATACATAGACACAGGTATTGGGTGAAGATGTGCGAAGAGATCAGATCAGTCCATAAGAGGGTCATTTAGGAGTTTGGTAACAGCGGGGAAGAAGCTGTTTTTGAGTCTGTTCATGAGTGTTCTCAGACTTTTGTATCTCCTGCCCGAAGGAAGAAGTTGGAAGAGTGAGTAAGCGGGTGAGAGGGGTCTTTGATAATGCTGCCCACTTTCCCCAGGCAGCGGGAGGTTTAGATGGAGTCAATGGATGGGAGGCAGGTTTGTGTGATTTACTGGGCGATATTCACCACTCTGTGAAGTTTCTTGCGGTCTTGTGCCGAGCAGTTGCCATACCAGGCTTTGATGCAGCCCGATAGGATGTTTTCTATGGTGCATCTGTAACAGTTGGTAAGAGACAATATGGACATGACAAATTTCCTTAGTTTCCTGAGAAAGTATAGGTGCTGTTGTGATTTATTGGTCATGGCGTCGACGTGGTGGACCAGGACATGTTGGTGATGTGCACACCTAGGAATTTGAAACTGCTAACCATCTCCATCTCGGCCCCGTTAATGTAGACAGGGGTGTGTACAGCACTTTGCTTCCTGAAGTCAATGACCAGCTCTTTAGCTTTGCTGACATTGAGGGAGAGATTGTTGTCATTACACCACTCCACTTGGTTCTCTATCTCCCTCCTGTATTCTAACTCATCATTGTTCAAGTTCTGACCCACTACAGTCGTGTTGTCAGCAAACTTGTAGATGGAGTTGGAGCCAAATTTTGCCACACAGTCATCTGCGTATAGGGAGTATAGTAGGGTGCTAAATACGCAGCCTTGCGGAGCCCCAGTATTGAGGACTATAGTGGAGGAGATGCTGTTCTTTATCCTTCCTGATTGTGGTCTATGGGTCAGAAAGTCGAGAATCTAGTTGCAGAGAGAGGAGCCAAATCCTAGGTTTTGGAGTTTTGATACAAGCTTGCCCCGGATTATGGTGTTGAAGGTGGAGCTGTAGTCAATAAATTGGAGTCTGCACAGATTTGTCCCAGGCAAGATTGACGGAGGGTTCCAAAGCTGGCATAGGGCAGGCACTAAAAAAATGGGGGACATGTTCGTGGACGGGACCTTTCCCAGCCTGAAAGCGCTTGAGGAGAAATTCAGTTTGCCCCCTGGAAACGCTTTCAGATACCTTCAAGTACGCGCCTTCCTCAAAAAACAGGTGGTGGCATTTCCGTTACTACCCCCACGCAGGATACAGGATAGAGTGGTCTCCGGCACCTGGGTAGGGGAGGGGAAGATGTCGGATATCTTCCAGGAACTTCAGGAGGCGGAGGAAGCCCCAGTGGAGGAGCTTCAGGGCGAATGGGAGGAGGACCTAGGTGGGGAGCTGGATGCGGGCCTGTGGACGGACGCCCTAAACAGGGTCAATTCCTCTTCATCATGTGCCAGGCTTAGCTTAATCCAGTTTAAGGTGGTCCACCGGGCACACATGACGGCAACCAAGATGAGCAAGCTCTTTGGGGTTGAGGATAAATGTGCGAGGTGTGCGGGAAGCCCTGCAGACCATGTCCATATGTTCTGGGCATGCCCGGCTCTTAAGGGATTCTGGCAGGGATTTGCTGAAGTAATATCCAAGATCTTGGACATGCGGGTGATACCGAGTCCAAAGATAGCGATCTTTGGTGTGTCAGACAATCCGGAAGTGTAAGAGGCCGACATACTGACCTTTGCCTCTCTGGTAGCCCGGAGATGGATCCTTTTAATGTGGAGGGACTCGAAGCCCTGAGTGTGGAGACCTGGATTGGTGACATGGCTGGGTCTCTCAGTCTCGAGAAAATAAAGTTTGCCTTGAGAGGGTCCATGACAGAGTTCTCTCGGAGGTGGCAGTCGTTCCTCGACTTTCTAGGAGAGCAGTAAAGGTCAGCAGCAGCAGCAACCCGGGGGGGGGGGGATTGTTACATAGTATTGCTCCTTTTTCTGTATATATGGTTAACATTTATTTTGTTATGTTAATTGTTAACGGTTATGCAAAAAATTATGTTTTGATAAAAATTTGAATAAAAATAATTTAAAATAAATAAATAAGGGCAGCACGGTGGCCTAGAGGTTAGCACAACTGCCTCACGGCGCTGCGGTCCCAGGTTCGATCCCGGCTCTGGGTCACTGTCCGTGTGGAGTTTGCACATTCTCCCCGTGTCTGCGTGGGTTTCGCCCCCACAACCCAAAAATGTGCAGAGTAGGTGGATTGGCCACACTAAATTGCCCCCTTAATTGGAAAAAATAATTTGATAATCTAAATTTTAAAAATAAATAAATAAATAAATATATTGGAGTCTGTTGCAGAAGTTCTTGTTGTCGAGTTGCTCTTGGGGTGAGTGTAGGGCCAGGGAGATGGCATCTGCTGTGGACCGGTTGCAGCAGTATGCGAATTGCAGTGGATCAAGGCGTTCTGGGAGTATGGAGTTGATGTGCCTCATTGTGGATAGCACAATGGCTTCACAGCTCCAGGGTCCCAGGTTCGATTCCGGCTTGGGTCACTGTCTGTGCGGAGTCTGCACATCCTCCCCGTGTGTGCGTGGGTTTCCTCCGGGTGCTCCGGTTTCCTCCCACAGTCCAAAGATGTGCAGGTTAGGTGGGTTGGCCATGATAAATTGCCCTTAGTGTCCAAAATTGCCCTTAGTGTTGGGTGGGGTTACTGGGTTATTGGGATGGGGGAGGTGTTGACCTTGGGTAGGGTGCTCTTTCCAAGAGCCGGTGCAGACTCGATGGGCCGAATAGCCTCCTTCTGCACTGTAAATTCTATGATATCTATGACCAACCTCTCAAAGTACTTAATTGCGATCGATGTCAAGGCCACCGGGCGATAGTCATTGAGGCACGTTGTCTGGTTCTTCTTTGCCACCAGTATGATAGTGGTCTTCCTGAAGCAGATGTGGAGCTCAGAACGGAGGGGAGAGGTTGAAGATGTCTGCAAACGCATCTGCCAGCTGGTCCGCGCAGCATCTGAGTGCATGAGCAGGGACCCCATCCGGACTTGTTGCCTTCTGAGGGTTCACTTTCAAGAAGGAAAATCTGACTTCGGAAGCTGTGACGATGGGTATGTCCGGGGCTGCTGGGGCAGTCAACATTGGTTTGATGGTTTCCTGCTTGAACCGAGCATAGAATGCATTGAGTTAATCGGGGAGGGGTGCGCTGCTTCCAGAGATTCTGTCGGCTTTGCTTTGTAGCCTATCATGTTGCTTAAGCCTTACCACAAACTGGCGAGCGTCTATAATGCCATTCTGTGACTCTAGCTTGGTCTGATATTGTCTCTTGATGACTTTGCGGAGGTCCTACCTGGATTTCATGTATAGGTCAGGGTCGCCTGACTTGAACACCTCAGACCTGAGCTTCAATTTTTTCCCTTGCCTCCCTCAGTATTCCGACATAGATCCTATCAGGCCCTGGGGACCTATCTACCTTAATATTTTTCAAGATGCTCAACACCTCCTCCTTTTTGATCTCAATGTGACCCAGACTATCTACACACCCTTCCGCATGACTCATCATCCACCACGTCCGTCTCTTTGGTGAATACTGATGCAAAGTACTCATTTAATACCTTGCCCATTTCCTCTGGCTCCACACATAGATTCCCTCCCCTATCCTTGAGTGGGCCAACATTTTCCCTGGCTACCCTTTTGCTCTTTAAATCTCAAACTGAAAGCCTAGATTGAAGAAAGATGTGCTGGAAGATAACCATCTGAAACAAAGACTCTTATCCTTTTACTTTCATCATTATTTTTACACCACTCTTTTCCCCTCTGTGTTTGTTTGTCTGTCTTGTCTGCGTAGGTACAGGGTGGGGACGAGTTAAAGAGGGGGTTAGGAATTAGATAATAGTTAACCTCTTGTATTTTCTGGATATTAATTACAGTTATTATTAATAAAACATTAATTGTGTTTAAATTTACAAACCTGGTGACTGAAGTTATTGGGCAGCCAGAGATCAAAGACTTTGGATGCTTTTCTGAGAATTATTTGTTAATTTCAATTGTGTTGGGACTTTGGGTCAAGTGGGGCTGGAATTGACTGTGCACTAGCCCAGAGTGTCTTAACAGTATCCAGTGCAGCACCCATAGAGCTGAGATGAGGTAATCAAGACCGGTCATATACAGAACTCGGTATTATCCAAGATTACGGTCATTCCTTCCCGCCTGTCCAAGAACAATTTACCACACCATCAAATAGTGCAGAATCCACCTCTGCCTCAGGTATTCTAATTGACTCAACTTTTCATTCAGTTAAGTTGATTATTACTGGATGAGCTTGAGATCAACCTGAGACACTTCCTGGAATCGGATGGTTACAATTACCAAACTCCTCTTATACAAAGTGTGAAAATAGCGGTTTCTGGCTAGTATATACAATTTCCGAGTTTGCATGTGTCAGAAAGCAATGAATCACATGGATTACGTTGGGTAGCAGGGTAGCACAGTGGTTAGCACAGTTGCTTCACAGCTCCAGTGTCCCAGGTTTGATTCCCGGCTCGAGTCACTGTCTGTGCGGAGTCTGCACGTTATCCCGTGTCTGTGTGGGTTTCCCCCAGGTGCTCCGATTTCCTCCCGCAGTCCAAAGATGTTAGGTGGATTGGCATGATAAATTGCCCTTAGTGTCCAAAAAGGATATGTGGGGTTACTGGATTATGGGGATACGGTGGAGGAGTGGGTTTAAGTGGGGTGCTCTTTCCAAGGGCCGGTGCAGACTCATAGGACATAGAATTTACAGTGCAGAAGGAGGCCATTCAGCCCATTGAGTCTGCACCGGCCCTTTGGAAAGAGCACCCCACTTAAGCCCCAAACCTCCACCCTATCCCCGTAACCCAGTGACCCCACCTAATCTTATTGGACACAAAGGGCAATTTAGTATGGCCAATCCACCTAACCTGCACATCTCTGGACCGTGGGAGGAAACCGGAGCACCCGAAGGAAACCCATGCTGACACGGTGAGAACGTGCAAATTCCGCACAGACAGTGACCCAAGCCGGGAATCGAACCTGGGAAGCTGGTGCTGTGACGCAACCGTGCTAAACATTGTGCTACCGTGCTGCTCAATGGGCTCGATGGGCTGAATGGCCTCCTTCTGCACTGTAAATTCTATAAAATGACATATCAATAGTTCCAGACAGTCAGCTCAAATTTGACTTCTACCGTCTTCGAAATCTATAGTTTAGCTACAAACCCAGCATTTACTATTCCAAATCATAGCAAACACTGGTGTCTGTTGATCCAGCCTTAATTTGGCTCATTCTGAAATCTGGCTTCTTTAATGTCTCTGTGCACCCCCCCCCCCCCCTACCCCCCCACCCTTCTTCTGAACAAAATGCTATGATTCCCTTGAAAAGCGCCTCCCTGCTGTTGTTCACTATTTCGGCTCAGCAATCCCATGTGAACCTGGCAGGAGAGGGATTGTCCGGGTGAGCAAGTAGGATTACAATCTAGCTGGCTCCCACTGTCCACATCCCCTTAATTCCCAGGTATTTAATTAATACCTAACATGCTGGCTTTATATCAGCCATTGTCCCGATCATCAATTAACATTCATTACTTTTGCCTCCAGCAATTAATTATAAGCGAAGAACTGGTAGTGTGCTGAAAGAAAGCATTATGCAGGGTTTAGTGGTAGGACTTTGCAGGGAAGTAAAGGCGAACAGAGGCTGCGGTTCAGTTAAAAGTAATTATTTCCCCTTGTATGAGCAAAGCCTCACAGAACTAACTGTCTTTTAGTCTCTGTACAAAGAGTACACCTTAGACAGCTATTACTGGGACCCTTGGTGGCAAGAAGCCATGAAGAAGGAGATTACAGGAGTTACGGGGCCTGTAACTGGCAAATAAATGAAGGCAACTGACAAGGGTTTTGGCATTAACCCCTTGCAGCCACAGCATTCTCCTATTTACTTAAGCACACCCAGAACACTGGAGGCCAGGTCATAGTCAGGAGCACTGACGGTTGAAAATTCCTTTCTTGTGATGTGCGTGTTGCTGGAAAGCTGGTATTTAATTGCCCCCCCCCCCCCCCCTCCGCCCCCACCCCTGGGTGGGGGAGGGTGGCTGGTTTCCTTTTCTAACAGACATAAGAAAACCAGTTGGGTTTTTAACACTCTGACAGTCTCGTGGGTTAGCGACCAAATGCAATTTTCTAAAAACTCTCAGATTTTTACCAAAACCGGGTGGCACAGTGGTTAGCACTGCTGCTTCACCGCTCCGATGACCGGGATTCGATCCCAGCCCTGGGGCACTGTCCGTGTGGAGTTTGCACATTATTCTCGTGTCTGCGTGGGTCTCACCCCCACAACCCAAAGATGTGCAGGGTAGGTGGATTGACCACGCTAAATTGTTTAACGGGAAAAAAAGAATGGGCTCTTTAAATTTTAAAAACATATTTTAACGAAACCAAATACAAATTCTCAAATGGCTGAGATGGGATTTGAACTCACATTTTCTGGATTAATTAGGTTGGTAGTCCAGTAACTACTATATGGTACTATACTATGCTATACCATACTGGGTGGAGGAGCTTTTTGCTTAAGTTGCTAACTTGCCATTCATTCTCAGTAGGGAACATTGATTTATCGGCCATCATCACTTAATGTTGTCAAGTTGAGTCACCCATGATTGTGGCAGGATTGAGTAAATTTGGTGCCAGTTTATTTCCCAATAACCACTACTCTTCATTCCATATCAGATTTATATGACACACTCTGCAAACCAGCCTGTTTTTCTCCAATCTTCTCGCTATATCTCCTAAAGGCATTTAGATAGGGTGGGGTTCAGCTCCCCAGCTCTCAGTCATCCTCCAGTGGACCTGCGTCATTTGTGAGCTTCATAAATATTTGTGAAAATGCTTAGACCACAAGTGCCAAGCCCTTCCTGGCTCACCCCACATCCATGTGGTGAAACTTTCCTGGTGGCGTCACTAGACGTCAGTCAGGAGCACAAACCTAAGCTGACTTTCTTTTCCCTCGCCCAAGCCCGCCCAACACCAATTTAACCCTCCATTTGCCATCATAATTAAGATCACCTAATTGAGCACAGAACAAGGACTAATGGTGGAACCATCCTCGCCTGTATCTCTCAGCCCCAGAACGAATGGCGTGTTTACCCTAACTAGAATTCTGAAGATGAGCAGCGCAATGCACAGTGCTAGGTGTCCTCGGTTTTATTACAAACATTGGTTATAAATTCCCAGGTCAAACGGCCGGCCTGTTGAGCAGTCTGTCTCAACCTGGACAGAGGTTAATCAGTATCATTGGCCTCAGTGTTGTTTGGGGCAAGGAGCAGGAAAAGTCAGTCAGGTTTCCCATTCCTGACTAGGTTTCCACTCAAAAGATCAGATGGGGACAGAATCAGGCTCAACTGTGACGCCTCCCAAGGTTGCTTTAACCTCTCAACACTCACTGTTTTGGCTTCCAGGAAGAATGGCCATGCACGGGCGACATGGCGGCACAGTGGTTAGCATTGCTGCCTCACAGAGCCAGGGACCCAGGTTCGATTCCCGGCTTGGGTCACTTTCGGTGCGGAGTTTGCACGTTCTCCTCGTGTCTGCGTGGGTTTCCTCCGGGTGCCCCGGTTTCCTCCCACAGTCCAACAATGTGCAGGTTAGGTGGGTTGGCCATGCTAAACTGCACCTTCGGGTGGGGTTGCAGGAATAGGGTGGGGATTGGACCTAGGTTGGGTGCTCTTTCGAAGGGTCAGGGCAGTCCCAATGGGCCGAATAGCCTCCTTCTGTACTGTCGGGATTCTTTCAACAAAGTACTCAATGGCTAATGGAAGTGCACTGCACCGACAGTCAGTCCATTCAAGGAAAGAGGAGAAGAAAAGTGGGAAAACAGATAAAACTCACAGAACATTCAGAAGTGATTAGCACTGCTGCCTCACCGTGCCAGGGATTGGATTTAATTCCAGCCTCGGGTGACTGTATGGTGTTTGCATTTTCGCCCCGTGTCTGCATGGGTTTCCTCTGGGTGCCCCGGTTTCCTCCCACAGCCGAAAGATGTGCAGGTTAGGTGGATTGGCCATGATAAATTGTTCCTTAGTGTCTAAAGATATGCAGGTAATGTGGGGTTACTGGGATAAATTGGGGGAGTGGGCCTAGGTGACGTGCTCTTTCAGGGGGCCCTTGCAGACTCGATGGGCTGAATGGCCTCCTTCTGCACCGTAGGCATTCTATGGAATTCTATGGTTAATCATGGATCTTTCAAATAAAAGTTAAATGGTTGACTCAGGGGCAGCTCAGTGGCGCAGTGGTTAGCACTTCAGTCTCACGCCGCCGAGGTCCCAGGTTCAATCCTGGTTCTGGGTCACTGTCCGTGTGGAGTCTGCACATTCTCCTCGTGTTTGTCCCCACAGCCCAAAGATGTGCAGGGTAGGTGAATTGGCCACGTTAAATTGCCCCTTAATTGGAAAAATGAATTGGGTACCCTAAATTTTTTTTTTTAAATGGTTGACTCAGAAAAAGGTTCACGTCAGTCAAACATTACTGAGCTAAATTCCTAATTTCAATAAACACGCCAACAGCAACCTACATTTATCTTTTTAATATAAATTTAGAGTACCCAATTCATTTTTTCCAATTAAGGGGCAATTTGGCGTGTTCAGTCCACCTACTTTGCACATCTTTGGGTTGTGGGGGCGAAACCCACGCAAACACGGGGAGAATGTGTAAACTCCACACGGACAGTGACCCAGAGCCGGGATCGAACCTGGGACCACGGCACCATGAGACTGCAGTGCTAGCACTGCGCCACTGAGCTGCTCTGCAACCTGCATTTATATAGCATCTTTGCCTGAGTAAAATGTCTTTACGGGCATGTCAGCATTTGACAACAGTTGCCAACAAGCCGAAAGCGGAGATATTAGGATAGGTGACTAAAGGCTTGGTCAATGAGCTAGGCTTTAAGTGGCACCTTAAGGAGGAGCGAAAGGCAGAGAGGTAAATGGCTTGGGGATAGATTTACAGAACTCTGTGGTAGCAGCTGAAAGCATAGTCACCAATGGCGAGCAAAGGAAGTGTGGGTGTAGAAAAGGCCAGAGTTGGAGGAACTCAAAAACCTTGAAATATTGTAGGGCTTTAGAAGTTACAGAGATAAGGAGGGGTGAGGGCATGGAAGGACTTAAACATGTGAAGAGGTGCCAAAATATTGCTTCAACTTCGGTTGGGATACCAATCTAATAACATTACATGAAGGAATAAGATTATGTCAAAGCATCTGATGGAATTTCAAATTCAGTCTTCCAAATACCAAACCATTGTGACTCGACTCTTTTCAGTACCTTTGCTAATAGCCAGTGACTCTAGCTGAAGTTGCGGATGAGTAAATCTCAGCAAACATTTTGAAGTACTGTATAAAGGCAAAAGGTGCTTTGAATCGGAGAAATAGACCTAGACTGCCATCTGCTGGAATTTATCATAACTACTAGTGGCTTCTGTTACCACTTCAAATAGCTGAACTACTTTCCAATTCAGTTTTGTTCTTTGTTTGTCTTCCCTTACCTCCTCTCTTGAAAGGCTAAGATACAGTTCCAGTGGGAATTGGTGACTCTCTTTGACTGTGCTGAACTGGCCATTCTATTTAGACAAGCCCAGGCAATAAACCCAAGTGGAAATCAGTGGATTATGATCAGAAGTTGACAATATGATTGACTCTTCCATTCCGTAGCCCAGGTAAACAAAGGTTAACTCCAATCCTTGCACTGTTCCTCGGTTGAGGACGCTAACCCAACACAGGCCAAAAGTCAAACCTTGGAATGTTCCTAATCAATATGGCTCACAACCTCCCCATGCCACATCCTTCAGCTAGGGTGTTCAAATCAGCCCGTATTCCCTGTGCTGATCACTATCCTGTGGTCCCTGATAATACTAAGTTCATGGATCAGGATCATCCTTCCTGTTCCCATGTCAAAAGCTTGTTAACACTCAAAATCTGGGATTATATACAGAGAATGGGCATTTGCATTTGGGGAAGGTACCAGATGGTTTCCTGCAGAACCATACCTCAAATACTTCTTCAGCAAGAGAGGAAAGCAAGTTTTACAGGAAAGAAACAACAACCTGACAGTGTCAGAAAACTTAGGACATCCAGCAAAGGATTCATAGCAAAAGGATTCATAGAATCCCTGCCATGCAGAAGAAGGCCATTTGGCCCATCGAATCTGCACCGACCCACCGAAAGAGCACTCTACCTAGGCCCACTCACCTGCTCTATTCCTGTAACACTGCAAATTCATCATGGCCAATCTACCTAAGACATCTTTTGATCGTGGGAGGAAACCAGAGCACCCGGAGAAAACCCACGTAAACACAGGGAGAATGTGCAAACTCCACACAGTCATCTAAGGTCCAAATTGAACCCGGGTCCCTGGTGCTGTGAGGCAGCAGTGCTAACCACTGTGCCACCATGATGGAGTACAAGCAGTTTACATCCAGTGGGAGGGATATGAAGCTAATCATGGGCATGCCTTTTGGCACCAGAAAAGCGCTACAACTGCATTACCAGCCTGAAGAATATGGAGGTCATACCAGGAGACCTTGGTCCTCTCTGAGGACACTGAGCTCACCACAGTAACTTAGTTGACCCATGTGTCACTATGGAGAAGGACAATGAAGGTATAAAAAGTAGGGAAGAGATAGTACTGAACAAATTAGCATTGGGAGGGAGAAAATGTTAGCAGTTTTAGTGGGTTTAAAAGGGGATTAATCCCTAGGCTGCTGTGTGAGGCAAGGGAGGAGATTGCTGGGGCTCTGGAGTTAATGGTCAAATCCTCTTGGGCCACGGGTGAGGTGCCAGAGGACTGGAGGACAGCTAATGTGGTAACATTATTCAATATGCGAAGTATGGAAAATCCAGGTAAATACAGGTCTGTGAGTCTAACGTCAATGGTAGGCATGATGTGGAGATGTCAGCATTGGGCTGGGGTGGGCACAGTAAAAAGTCTTACAACACCAGGTTAAAGTCCAACAGGGTTCTTTCGAATCGCTATCTTTCGGAGCGTAACTTCTTCATCAGGTGAGTAGGGAAATTATTGGGGGAAAAATCTGATGGACAGAATTAATCTCCACTTGGAGAGGTAAGGATTAATCAAGGATAGTCAGCATGGCTTTGTCAGGTGGAGATCACGTCTGACAAATTTGACTAAATTTTCTGAGGTGGTGACTGGGTTTGTAGATGAGGGCAGTGAAATTGATATAGTTTACATGGACTTTGGTCAAGTTTTTACACGGTCCCACACGGGAGACTGATCAAAACGGTAAGAGCCCATGGGGTCCAGGGCAAATTGGATGCAAAATTGGCTTAGTGGCAGAAGGCGATTGTTGAAGGTTGTTTTTGTGACTGGAAGCCTGTGTGCAATCGTGTACCGTAGGGATCGGTGCTGAGTCCATTGCTGCTTGTAGTATACATTAATGATCTGGGCGTGAATGTCAGGGTATGATCAGTATGTTCACAGATGACATGAAAATTGGTGGAGTGGTAAATAGTGAGGTGGAAAGCCTCAGATTAAAGGATGATATTTTTAGGCTGGTTAGGTGGGCAGAATAGTGACAAATGAAATTTAACCCAGAAAAGTGTGAGGTGATGTGTTTTGGGAGGACTGACAAGGCAAGGGAATATACAATGAACGGTAGGATGCTAGTAAGTACAGAGGACCAGAGGGACCTTGGGGTGTATGTTAAAAGGTCCCTGAAGGGGGCAGCACGGTGGCGCAGTGGGTTAGCCCTGTTGCCTCACGGCGCCGAGGACCCAGGTTCGATCCCGGCTCTGGGTCAATGTCCGTGTGGAGTTTGCACATTCGCCCCATGTTTATAACCCAAAGATGTGCAAGTTGGTGGATTGAACACGCTAAATTGCTCCTTAATTGGAAAAAAATGAATTGGGTATTCAAAATTTAAAAGAGAAAAAGGTCCCTGAAGACTGCAGGACAGCTAGATAAGGTGATTAATAAGGCATACGTGATACTTGCCTTTATTAGCTGAGGCAGAGAATACAAGAGCAGTGACGTCATGATGGAGCTGTATGAAGGGCAGCAGGGTGGTGCAGTGGTTAGCACTGCTGCCACACAGCGCTGAGGACCCAGGGTTCGATCCCGGCTCTGGGTCACTGTCCGTGTGAAGTTTGCACATTCTCCCCGTGTTTGCATGGGTTTCGCCCCCACAACCCAAAGATGTGCAGGGTAGGTGGATTGGCCACGCTAAATTGCCCCTTAATTGGAAAAAATGAATTGGGTACTCTAAATTTATAAAAACAAAAAATGATTGAGCTAAAGTACTGTGTGCCGTTCTGGTCACCATACTTGGTGTGATTGCACTAGAAAGGGTACAGAGGAGATTCACAAGGATGTTGCCTGGGCTGGAGTGTTTCAGCTAGCAAAAGAGGTTGACACTGGGGTTGTTTTCCTTAGAGCAGAGAAGGCTGAGGGGGGACCTGATTGAGGTGTACAAAAGTATGAGGGACATAGATAGGATAGATGGGAAGAAAATGTTTCCATTAGTAGAGGGATCAATAACCAGGGGGCATAGGTTTAAGGTCAGGGACAGGAGATTTAGAAAGGATTTGAGGAAAACCTTTTCATCCAGAGGGTGGTTGGAATCTGGAACTCACTGTCTGAAAGGGTGGTAGAGGTGGGAACCCTCGCAACATTTAAGAATCATTTAGATGAGCACTTGAAATGTTATAGCATACAAGGCTACGGACCAAGTACTGGAAAATGGAATTATAATAGATATATCTATTATAATTCCTATTATATATAGATATATCTATAATAATTGACGTTATGATAGAGCTGTATGAAACACTGGCCACAGCTAAAGTACAATGTGCAGTTCTGATCATCACACTATAAGAAGGATGTGATTGGACTAGAAAGGATGCAAAGGAGATTCACCAGGATGCTGTATTGGCTGGAGTGTTTCAGCTTTCTTAATCACCTTATCTACCTGTCGTGCCCCCTTCAGGGACCTTTTAACATACACCCCAAGGTCCCTCTGGTCCTCTGTACTTCCTAGCATCCTACCGTTCATTGTATATTCCCTTGCTTTGTCAGTCCTCCCAAAACACATCACCTCACACTTTTCAGGGTTAAATTTCATTTGCCACTGTTCTGCCCATCTAACCAGTGTGGGAAGTAAGGGGAACCTGGGACCTCGGCGCCATGTAGCAACAATGTTAAACACTGCACTACCGTGCTTGCCCTTTGTTTTCATTTATTATACAGTGTAAAAAGGCTTTGTCCTACTTTACCTTATTTACAGACTGTTGCAGCCTGCCTCGGTGTGTTTCTCCCCCCCTCCTCTAGCACTGTCTCACTTTATCCCTCTCAGGCTCTCTGCCTCCCCCCCCCCCCCCCCCCCCTGCCCCTCCAGGTTGTGCGTCCCTGATGTTCCTCCTTGTCCTTCTTTCGTTTCCCTTTCTTATAACTCCTATTGTCGTGGGAATGTCACTTTAAGAAATGTTTGTCTTCTAGGGGCAACAAGGTGGCACCGTGGTTAGCATTGTTGCCTCACGGCGCCGAGATCCCAGGTTCGATCCTGGCTCTGGGTCACTGTCCGAGTGGAGTTTGCACATTCTCCCCGTGTTTGCGTGGGTTTCACCCCCACAACCCAAAAATGTGCAGGGTAGTGGGTTGGCCACGCTAAATTGCCCCTTAATTGGAAAAATTTAATTGGGTACACTAAATTTTTTAAAAAAGAAATGTTTGTCTTCTCAAGTGGCTGTAGTGATGTCATTGTGAGGGTGGAGCTGGGCTCTGGCTCTGCTTTTTACTTTAGTTTTGAGCTAGAAGCTGTTTTTGGCTGAGTTTTACTTTCGGTTTTCAGTTGGAGAGCTGCATTCAAATCAAGGAGGTGTATTTTGGTCTCTCTCTGCCTGCTAAAGAATGTCTCCAGATCACTTGATGATTTCAAAGTAGTACCTGTTTCTGTAAGGAATGGAAACCTACTGTCTTTGTTAAAAAGGGTCTTTGACTTATGGATGTTGTTCGGAAAGTTACTAAGGGTTACCTATAGAGTACTGTATCTTTGGAGGGGTTATCAGTGTTGGCAGTTGAGAAGATGTTTACTGTGTGTTTATAAAAATGTTATAGAATGTTAAAAATACTTCAGATCTCTGTTGCATCACACCTGTAAAGTGGGCCCTTGTGCTCTCCATAACCAAAATCTATTAAAAGTTGTGGGTCATGTGAACTCCATGATATACTTTGGTGTTCTCTAAACCCTGGCCCATAATACTATCTGTTGGTTGTTGCTGGTCTCGAACAGGTTTTGGAACAGGTCAACAAATTGCCGCCATGCAGGAAGGAAGCCCTCGTCCGACCCACGGATGGCATATTTGATCTTCTCCAGATGGAGAAATTCCGAGAGGTCAGCGAGCCGGTCTGCAGCTGTTGGTGGTGCTGCCGATCGCCCGCTGAGCAGGACTCTCTGGCATGCGATTAGGGAAGCGAAAGTGAGGGCGTCCGCCCACTTCCCCTTGTGTAGCTCTGGCTGCTCTTAATACCCCGAAGATTGTCACATTTGGGCATGGCTTCGTCCTCATCCCCACAACGTTGGACATTGCCTCGGAAAAGGATTTCAAGAACCCAGAAAGTTTGGGACATGCCCAGAACATGTGGGTGTGGTTGGCCAGGCCCCTCTGGCACCGCTCACATTTGTCCTCCACCTCCGGGAAGAATCTCCTCATTCGGGTTCTGGTCAGGTGCGCTCTGTGCACCACTTTGAGCTTCATTAGGCTGAGCCTTGCGCAGGAGGAGATGCTGTTGGCCCTGCTCAGTGCTTCGCTCCAGAGACCCCACCCCACTTCTGTCCCCAGTTCACCCTCCCATTTCCGTCTGGTCTCGTCCAGTGGTGTTCGGACTCTGTCCAGTAGCTGTCCCACAGAGTCCCCCTTCCTTACTGTCCGTGTTCATCAGGTCCTCGAATAGTGTAGTCTCCGGGGCACAGGGGTACCCGACTGTCTCTATGCAGGGAAAGTGCTTTATTTGCAGGTGCCTCATTTCCTGTTCTGTCAGCAATTCTCGTGGAGAGTGGACTGAAGGTCTGCCGTGCTCACAGCTCTTGTATGGGGCAAGGATGTGCAACAGATTCCATGTGGCCAAATGTGTCTATAAATTGTGTGTGAATCACTTGTTACCGACAATACACATTATAGGGGAAAGCAAGATCTGTCAAAGCCATGTATGAAAAACAAGATCTTCTGGCAAATGGAATTTAATCCTGAGAAGTGAGTAACATGATTTCCAGCGGGATTTCTTCAGAGACTGAGGGAAGACTGCGAGCAAGGATTGGGGTGATGATCTTCTCGGTGGTGGAGAGTAGGGAAATTGCTCGGTAGTTCATGATGGCACAATGGTAAAGCAAAGTGGGTGGAAGAGTTGGGAGATGGTACGGAGGAGGGGTTCTGGTGCGAGGTGCTCCGGAGGGTGAACACCTCCACCTTGTGTGCGAGGTTGGAGCTGATACAGCTGAAGGTGGAGTTTGGAGCACACCTCTCAAGGGCGAGGATAAGCCAGCTCTTTGAGGAGATAGGAGATGTGTGTGAATGTTGCGCGGTGGGGGTGGGGGGGGGGGGGGGGGGGGGGGGGGGGGGGGTGCAAATCACGTTCATATGTTTTGGTCCTGTCCAAAACTGGAGGATTACTGGAAGGAGGTTTTTAGGGTAATTCTTAAAGTGGTGCATGTGAAACTGGACCCGGGCATCCGGGAGGCCATATTCAGGATGTCGGACCAGACAGTGTTGGAAACGGGTGCGGATCCTGTTGGGAGGAGATCAACCTCTCCACCCTGTGCCCTGGAGTGGCGGGGGGACCTGTTGGAATTCTTGACTCTTGAGAAAGTTAAGATTGAACTGAGGGGTGGATGGAGGGGTTCTACAATTCATGGGAATTATTTATTATGCACTTTCAAGAACTGGATAACATCGAACATTAGTGGGGGGGGGGGGTTGGGGGGACTGTATGTGTTAATGGTGACTACGGATGATTCCTAATTCCTTTTTGTTATGTGTCTATATTAACATGTGGGCAGTTGTTTGGGGGTTGGTGGGAGGATGGGATCGTTGTTATTAATATGGGGATTGACATTATATTCGTTACTGTTTATTGTTTATTGTTGGTGGGTGCAAATTTGGGAGAAAATGTGAAAAAGGAGGAGAAAATTTTTTTTTTTTAAATGATGGCATAGTGGTTAGCACTGCTGCCTCAAAGTGCTAATGACCTGGGTTCAATTCTGGCCTTTGTTTTACAGTCTGTGTGGAGTTTGCACTTTCTCCCTGTGTCTGCATGGGTTTCCTCCAGGTGCTCCGGTTTCCTCCCACAATCGAAAGATGTGAAGGTTATGTGGATTGGTCATGCTAAATAGCCCCTTAGTGTTCAAAGATGTGCAAGTTAGGTGGGGTTATGGGTTTACGGGGATGGGGCGGGGGAGAGGGCCTAGGTAGGGTGCTCTTTCAGAGAGTCGATGCAGGCTCGATGGGCCAAATAGCCTCCTTCGACGCTGTAGGGATTCTCTGGATTCTATGAAGAGAAACAATGGTGTAGTCTGATTATAAGCCGAGAAGAACTGAATAACATAGCAGGTTTTTGCATTTTTATTTGGTAGGTTGGTTTGTTTCAGTTCTTTCCCCTTTATAAAGTTGCATGTTATGTCGCTGACGCTAAATATTCTTGGAAATGTTTACATGCTCACACTCTTTACATGGACAGAAATATTTCTGTGGCACCTTTGAAATTATAGAAACAGACTTTAAAAATAAAATGAAGGGCTTCAGAATGAGGGCTGCAGTGCATTACAATATTACTGATGGGACCAGAGACTGTATGATGACTTCTAATGGCTCAGCAGTGTCACCAGCAGGAATCAATAGGTACTGCAAATGTTTAAATGATCTCTTAGGAACACAGGAAAGCGTCATTTCATCCCGGGAGCTCAATAGACTGGAGGTGAGGTATGAACCCAATGCTGAACCACAAAACGACAGAAAGGCAGACATTTATATTGCACTTTCTATGACGTCCGGACATTTTACATAGAATTTACAGTGCAAAAGGAGGCCATTCGGCCCATCGAGTCTGCACCGGCTCTTGGAAAGAGCACTCTACCCAAGATCAACACCTCCACCCTATCCCCATAACCCAGTAACCTCACCCAACACTAAGGGCAATTTTTGGACACTAAGGGCACTTTATCATGGCCAATCCACCTAACCCACACATCTTTGGACTGTGGGAGGAAACCGGAGCACCCGGAGGAAACCCACGCACACACGGGGAGGATGTGCAGACTCCGAACAGACAATGACCCAAGCTGGAATCGAACCTGGGACCCTGAAGCTGTGAAGCATTTGTGCTATCCACAATGCCACCGTGCTGCTCTCTCATTTCAAACGTGTTCCAGTCGTGTAGTCACTATGAGAAACAAGATAGCCAGTTTATGCACATCAAATCCCACAATTAGCAATGAAATGAATGGACAGTTCATTTGTTTTAGGTGTTGGTTGAGGATTAAATGTTGGCCAAGACACTGCAAATTCTCTCCCGTTTTCCTTCGAATTGTGCCTTGGGATCTTGCCCACCTGGTGGATCAGTTTAGTATCTCATCCGAAAGTGCATCTCTGATGGTGCAATGCTGATGATACGGAGATGCCGGCGTTGGACTGGGGTGAGCACAGTAAGAAGTCTTACAACATCAGGTTAAAGTCCAACAGGTTTGTTTCAAACACATGCTTTCGGAGCGCTGCTCCTTCCTCAGGTGAATGGAGAGGTGTGTTCCAGAAACATTTATATAGACAAATTCAGAGATGCTGGACAATGCTTGGAATGTGATCACTTGCGGGTAATCAAATCTTTACAGATCCAGAGATAGGGGGTAATCCCAGGTTAAAGAGGTGTGAATTGTCTCAAGCCAGGACAGTTGGTAGGATTTTGCAAGTCCAGGCCAGCTGGTGGATGGTGAATGTAATGCAACATGAATCCAAGATCCCGGTTGAGGCCGCACTCATGCGTGCGGAACTTAGCTATAAGTTCTTGCTCGGCAATTCTGCGTTGTCGCGTGTCCTGAAGACCGCCTTGGAGAACGCTTACCCGGAGATCAGAGGCTGAATGCCCTTGACTGCTGAAGTGTTCCCTGACTGGAAGGGAACATTCCTGCCTGGTGATTGTCGCACGATGCCCGTTCATTCATTGTCACAGTGTCTGCATGGTCTCGCCAATGTACCACGCTTCGGGACATCCTTTCCTGCAGCGTATGAGGTAAACTACATTGGTCAAGTCGCACGAGTATGTGCCGCGTATCTGGTGGGTGGTGTTTCGACGTGTAATGGTGGTATCCATGTCGATGATCTGACATGTCTTGCAGAGATTGCCCTGGCAGGTTTGTGTGGTGTTGTGGTTGCTGTTCTGAAGGCTGGGTAATTTGCTGCAAACAAACACCATTGTTTACAGCAAATTACCCAGCCTTCAGAACAGCGACCACGGCACCACACAACCCTTCTTATGGTGCAATGCTGAGATAGTGCTCCACTACAGTTTTTTTTTCAAACATTTTTTCACATTCTGTTAAACCCCAGAGAACATAGGGTCATTCTTTTGTTTTTGTAAATTTAGAGTACCGAATTATTTTTTTTTCAATTAAGGGGCAATTAAGCGTGGCCAATCCACCTACCCTGCACATCGTTGGGTTGTGGGGGTGAAACCCACGCAGACACGGGGAGAATGTGCAAATTCCAAACGGACAGTAACCCAGGGCCGGGATTCGAACCCGGGTCCTCAGTGCCGCAGTCCCAGTGCTAACCACTGCGCTATGTGCCGCCCTACTTTTTTTCTAATTTAGAGTACTCAATTCATTTTTTCCAATTAAGGGGCAATTTAGTGTGGCCAATCCAATTGGGCAGCATGGTAGCATAGTGGTTAGCACTATGGCTTCACAGCATCAGTGTCCCAGGTTCGATTCCTGCTTGGGTCACTGTCTGTGCCGTGTCTGCACGTTCTGCCCGTGTGTGCGTGTTTCCTCCGGCTGCTCCGGTTTCCTCCCACAGCCCAAAGATGTGCAGGTTAGGTGGATTGGCCAAACTAAATTGCCTTTAGGTTAGATGGGGTTGCAGGGTTAGACGGGGATAGGGTGCTCTTACCACTAGCCGGTGCAAACACGATGGGCCGAATGCCCTCCTTCTGCACTGGAAATTGTATGAAATCCACCGAGCCTGCACATCTTTTTGGGTTGTGGGGGCAAAAGTCACGCAAACATGCAAAGAATGTACAAACTCCACACAGACAATGACCCAGAACCGGGATCAAACCTGGGACCTCGTGCCGTGAGGGAGCAGTGCAATCCACTGCGCCCCCGTGCTCACATAGGATCATTGTGCTCAATCTCTCCTCATAGAACAACACTCTGATCCCACGAATGAATCTAGTGAGCCTTACCTTCTCTTTTTTTAAAATTTAGAGTGCCCAACTCAAAGATGAGCAGGGTAGGTGGATTGGCCATGCTAAATTGCCCCTTAATTGGAAAAATAAATAAATTGGGCACTCTAGATTTTTTTTAAAATTTATAGTGTCGAATTGATATTTTCCAATTAAGGGGCAAAGTGCGTGGCCAATCCACCTACCCTGCACATCTTTGGGTTGTGGGGGTGAAACCCACGCAAACACGGGGAGAATGTGAAAACTCCACACAGACAGTGACCCAGGGCCGGGATTCGAACCCACGCCACTGTGCCGCAGTCCCAGTGCCACCCACTGTGCCACATGCCGCCCTACGTTTTTGTTCTTATTTTTAAATTTAGAGTACCCAATTCATTTTTTCCAATTAAGGGGCAATTTAGCGTGGCCTATCCACCTAACCTGCGCATCATTTGGGTTGTGGGGGTGAAACCCACACAAACACGGGGAGAATGTACAAACTCCACATGGACAGTGGCCCAGAGCCAGGACCGAACCTGGGACCTCAGCACCATGAGGCAGCGGTGCTACCCACTGCGCCACCATGCTCACATAGGATCATTCTGCTCAATCTCTCCTCATAGGACAAGACTCTCATCCCGGGAATCAATTTAGTGAGCCTTATCTTCTCTTTTTTTTAAATTTAGAGTTCCCAATTATTTTTTTCCAATTCAGAGACACTTTAGCGTGGCCATTTCACCTACCCTGCACATCTTTGGGTTGTGGGAGCGAAACCCATGCAAACACGGGGAGAATGTGCAAACTCCACATGGACAGTGGTCCAGAGCCAGGACCGAACCTGGGACCTTGGCGCCTTGAAGCAGCAGAGCTAAGCCTTACCTTCTCTAAGCCAGAAGAAGACATAGGAGCAGAATTAGGCCACACGGCCCATTGAGCCTGTTCCGCCATTCAATCATGGTTGATATTTTTCTCATCTCCATTTTCCTGCCTTATCCCCTAGTAGAGCCAAGTAGATCCTTCCTTGGGTAATGAGACCAAAACTACATAATAGTTAAAAGGTGGTCTCAACTGAGAACTACATAATCGCAGCAAATAATTTTAAACTCCAATCCTATTTACTACTGCTTGCAGTACCGAATGTTAACCTTCTGTAATTCACGTACAGTCACAATCCAAATCTCTCTGAACACCAACATTTAATATTTCACAAAATATTCTGCTTTCCATTTTTCCTAACAAAGTGGATACTGCATTTTCATCTTCTCCACATTATGCTCCGACTGCTACTTTCTTGCCTAATAAATCATCTATATCCTTTTGTTGCCTTTTGTCTTATCCTCATAAACTACATTCACACCTAGCTTGATATCATCAACAAACTTGGATCTATTGCACTCATACCCCTCATCTAAATCATCAATTTAGACTGTAAAAAACTCAGGCCCAAACAATAGTTCTCAAACAATACAACATTCCATTCCAAAGATGACCCATTTATTTTCACTCCTTGTTAACCAATCCTCAACTTGGACTAATATATTATCCCCAGGCCCAGTTCATGAGATATAGACCAGAACTCTCCAGCCTTTGGGATTCTCTTTTCCCGCTGCCAGCTCATCCCCGTGCATAGGTTTCCCAGCGGCATGGGAGTGGCTTCAATGAGAAATCCTATTGACAAGTGACAGGAGCAGAGCGCCACCAAGAAACACGCAGCTGGGGCAAGAGAATCCAGGCCATAATCTTCTGTAACAATTTCTTGTGTGGCACCTTTTTAAAAATAAATTTAGTGTACCTAATTAATTTTTTTCCAATTAAGGGGCAATTTAGCGTGGCCAATCACCTAGCCTGCACATCTTTGGGTTGTGGGGGCGAAACCCACGCAGACACGGGGAGAGAGTGCAAACCCCACATGGACAGTGACCCAGAGCCGAGATCGAACATGGGACCTCGGCGCCGTGAGGCTGCAGTGCTAACCACTGCACCACCGTGCTGCCTTTGTGTGGCACCTTAATAATAATCTTTATTTGTGTCACAGGTAGGCTTACATTAACAATAAAGTTACTGTGAAAATCGCCTCCCTAGCCGCCACATTCCGGCGCCTGTTCGGGTACACTGAGGGAGAATTCAGAATGTCCAATTCACCTAACAAGCATGGGAGAAAACCAGAGCACCCAGAGTAAGCTGACACAGACACGGGAGAATGTGTTGACTCTGCACAGACAGTGACCCAAGCTGAGAATCAAACCTGCGTCCCTGGCGCAATAAAGCAACAGTGCTAACCATTGTGCTACCATGCCGCCCTCATCGAATGCCTTCTGAAAATCCAAATGCATTATGTTCATTGGTTTCCCATTATCTACCTTAAAAAACTATTGGTATAGCTGTTAATCACAATTCCCCTTTCTTTGATTCTGCTTACCTATTTTGTGATTTTCCAATGCCCTATTACAGTACATCTAATAATAGATTCTGGGGCTCAGAGGCGAGAATGCCACCACTCAAGTTACACTGCACAGGGCAGTGAACATGATTGAGGCTTGTTTGTGAATAACATTAAGGTATGTTAAATGGATGTCAGTGTGGATAAATGCAAGGTCATGCACATTGACAAAGGGAATATGAAATGTTCCAATATTGAAGACTTGTCTAGGGCAGCACGGTGGCCTAGTGGTTAGCACAACCGCCTCACGGCGCTGAGGTCCCAGGTTCGATCCCAACTCTGGGTCACTGTCCGTGTGGAGTTTGCACATTCTCCCCGTGTCTGCGTGGGTTTCGCCCCCACAGCCCAAAAATGTGCAGAGTAGGTGGATTGGCCACACTAAATTGCCCCTTAATTGGAAAAAATAATTGGGTAATCTAAATTTATAAAAAAAATTTTAAAAATTGAAGACTTGTCTGCCACCACACTTTGAAAAACTGATTTTTCACTTTCACTGCGATTTGCTGAGCAGTTACATCAGGGGGGACTTCATTATTGAGAACACACTTCTCCCAAATCCTTGCCCATTTTGCCTGGAACTCGATGTTTGAAATTTTCTAATCAGGTTCCCACTCCACTATGGTCCTCAAATAGTCATAGTCATAGAGGTCTACAGCACAGAACAGGCACTTTGGCCCATCGCGTGTTAATTAAAGTCATAAATTATATCCTCTGGAACTGTGATTGTGGTATACCATCTCTCTTCAGGTCCTTGACACCTCTGTAGTCTTTGGCATGGTCAGCCACACCATCCTCATCCAGTATCGCTCGTCCATTGTCTGGCTCTCTAAGATTAACCCAGCATGATTCTGCTCCATAGAATTTCATGGAATCTCTACAGTGCAGAAGGAAGCTATTTGGCCCATTGAGTTCGCACCAACCCTGCAAAAGAGCACCGCATCCAGGTCCACACCCTGCCCTATCCCCGTAACCTAACCTGCATATCCCTGGAACTAAGGGGCAATTTAGCATGACCAATCCACTTAACCTGCACATTTTTGGACTGTGGGAGGAAACTGGAGCACCCAAAGGAAACCCACACAGATATGGGGAGAATTCACAAACTCCACACAGTCACCCAAGGCTGGAATCGAACCCAGATCCCTGGCACTGTGAGGCAGCAGTGCTAATCACTGTGCCACCCCTCTTATCTCTCTGCCAGTATCTCAGTAATTGCTTCTCTTCACCCCAGCACTATTACCTCTGGAGTTCCACAAAGATCAGCCTTTGGTCCTTTCCTCACCCTCGTGTATCCCTTTGGAAATGTTATCCACAGACTTAGGATCAACTTCCACACTAAAATGACACCCAGCTCTACCTCGCCACCACCTGTTTCAAACTCTCCTCCGCCTCTGTGTTCTCAGGCTACTTGCTGTCCAGCAGTTTTATAAGTCACAATTTTCTCCAGCTAAACATTTGTAAGACTCCCCCTCACCACAAACACCACCAATTTCCCCTAATTTCCCCCTGCACCACCACTGTCTCAGATGAAAACAGACTGTTTGTAACTTCAAGAACCTATTCAACACCCCAAACTGAGCTGTCGCCCCCATATCCTCCCCATGCTTAAAAACTGCCTATTTTCATTTTACTGGTGAACCTGGCCTTAGTCTGTCTTCTGCTGATATCCTAACCCATTGCTTTGTCACTTTCAGAATTAACTACTATAATGTTCCCTTGGATGACCTTTTGACTTCCACCTTGTATAAACCATCCAAAACTCTTCTGCCTAAACCAGTCCTGAATCAAATATTGTTCACCCATTGCTGACACTGCTCACTAACTTACATTCAGTCTGCCTTTGTGTCAAATTTAAAATTCTCACCCTTGTACATTAATCCCTTCATGCCTAACTCAAGAGTTAAAGGGTGTTCAGCATGACTTAGAGCCAGACTCGCTTGTTTGATTCTGGCCATCGATTAACTGATTTTCAGTGCACACATATTGACCAGCAGTGGGTTTTTTTTAATAAGTTCCCCCCAACATCAGGGTTTGCAACCTGTGTTGCTCCAACATGGTTGTATCGGCAAAAGGTATAAATAGGGAAGATTTGGCACTCATGGAACTAAATTGGAATTGGTAACCATAATATTAGCAGCATTAAAGAGACAGAAGTAGGAACTGTTGCCCCTGGCAGGTAAAGGTAAAGTCGCCATAGTCCCAGATGACCATAGGCCACTTTCCCCTTTGAGGGGGAGAGCTGACTGGTGGTGATTTAACCTGAGGATCACCACACCTCAGGCGAGGGACAAGGTTAAGAAGGCAGGGCCTTCATGAATAAGCTGGCAGAGGGCTGATGGCCACAGGATACAGATTTGAGATAATTGCCAAAAGAACCAGAGAGTAAAGGAGATTTATTTTTGTACACAGTGTTGTGGTGTGGAATGTATTACCTGAAAGGAAAGGAAGCAGATTCAAGAGTAAAAATCAAAAAGTAAATGGCCAGTGGTTAGCACTGCTGTCTCACAGCGCCAAGGTCCCAGGTTCCATTCCGGCTCAGGATTACTGTCCGTGGCAGCAAGGTGGCGCAGTGGGTTAGCCCTGCTGCCTCATGGAGCCGAGATCCCAGGTTCGATCCCGGATCTGGGTCACTGTCCGTGTGGAATTTGCACATTATCCTCGTGTTTGCGTGGGTTTCACCCCCACAATCCAAAAAAGTGCAAGTTAGGTGGATTGGCCATTCTAAATTGTCCCTTAATTGGAAAAAATGAATTGGGTACACAAAATGTATTTTAAAAAAAGGATTACTGGGGCAGCACGGTGGCACAGTGGTTAGCATTGCTGCCTACGGCGCTGAGGACCAGGGTTCGAATCCCAGCCCTGGGTCACTGTCCGTGTGGAGTTTGCACATTCACCCCCACAACCCAAAGATGTGCAGGGTAGGTGGATTGGCCACGCTAAATTGCCCCTTAATTGGAAAAAATAATTGGGTACTCTAAATTTATTTTTAAAAAAGGATTACTGTCTGTGTGGAATTTGCACAGTCTTCCCGTGTTTGTGTGGGTTTCGCCCCCATAACCCAAAGATGTGCAGGGTAGGTGGATTGGCCACGCAAATTGCCCCTTAATTGGAAAAAATGAATTGGGCACGCTAAATTTTTTAAAAAGTAAATGGAAAGGCAACATGGTGGCGCAGTGGTTATCACTGTTGCCTCACAGCGCCGAGGTCCCAGGTTCGATCCCGGCTCTGGGTCACTGTCCGTGTGGAGTTTGCACATTCTCCCCGTGTTTGCGTGGGTTTCGACCCCATAACCCAAAGATGTGCAGAGTAGGTGGATTGGCCATGCTAAATTGTCCCTTAATTGGAAAAAATGAATTGGGCACTCGAAATCTAAAACAAAAAGTAAATGGATCTATGGTGGAAAATGTTTAATGGTTGTGGAGTAAGAACATGGGTAGTGGGACTGATTAAATATCTCTTTCAAAGAGCTAGCATAGATATAATGGGCTGAATATAAGCCTTTGTTTGGAAGAACTTCAATAATAAGACAAAAAAGTGAGGTAAAGTGTTTGATGAAGTAACCAACGCAATAGTTGCACAATACCGAATGTGAAGCCTCAAGGAATTGCAGAAAGGTAATGAAGTGCAAATTGATAGCCCCGTAGAATTAGAAGTGAATGAAGGAGGATTTGGAGCAGACTCCCTGGGTCAGTACTTGGATCATTACTTTTATCTCAATCTGCATACAACACCCAGACAAGAAGATTTAAAGTGGAATGTCTAATTTTCTTGATGACATAAAGCTTCTTTGAGATGCAAAGTGTGTATAAGAGGCTGATTATAATTCAAAGGCAGTGGAAAGGCTCAACAGTCAGGCTGATGCCTAGTAAATGGCATTTAATGTGGATAAGTGCATGATAATGCAAATCACTGTAAATAACATTAAACTGGAATTACAAGATGTATGCCTGAGAAGGAGGCAGGAAAGATGCTGTGACTATTATCTGGTATGTCGCGACTGTGTTAAATCTCCTGGTGTTCCAGGCACTTTTATTCTAGTGTTTATTCCTATTGGATTCCATGCAGAGACCCACATGCATGTACGTCCTCCAGTGCAGCATGGTGGTGCAGTGGTTAGCACGGCTGCCTCACGGCGCCGAGGTCCCAGGTTCAATCCCGGCTCTGGGTCACTGTCCGTGTGGCGTTTGCACATTCTCCCCGTGTTTGTGTAGGTTTCGCCCCCACAACCCAAAGATGTGCAGGGTAGGCGGATTGGCCATGTTAAATTGCCCCTTAATTGGAAAAAATGAATTGGGTATTCTAAATTTATAAAAAACAAAAAAAATGCATGTATGCCCTCTCCACATTTGACTGTTAAGCAAGGCACCTTAGTCCTGGAACGCTGAACCATGCTTAATTTCAGTTTTCCCCCTTATTTTAGCAGTGCATCTTAATAAAGGTGGGTTGGCTCAATATCAGCAACCAAAACAAATGTCCACAACTGCCCCTTCTTAGGGAGCCACCACTAATATAACTTAGACATCAAGTCTAATTAAATAAAGTAACTTTTAATTCTAAATAATTGTCAATTAGATACTCTCAATACTTTGCTGTGGAAGGATAGACCTGCTGCATATTTTAAACAATTTCTGTTCCAATTTCAGATTTCTTTTAACCTGAAGATGCTTGTAACTTTCGTTACTCCTCCCTTATCTTATACGTGCTTGGGGCAGCACAGTGGCACAGTGGTTAGCGCTACATCCTACGGCTCTAAGAACCCGGGTTCGAATCCCGCCCCGGGTCACTGTCCGTGTGGAGTTTGCACATTCTCCCTGTGCCTGCGTGGGTCTCACCCCCACAACCCAAAGATGTGCAAGTTAGGTGGATTTTTTAAAAAGCTTATATTTGCTTCACTTGTGTTCAGCAGTTGTCTATTTGATGAATTCTCCAGCCTCTTCCCATTTTGCTGAAGGCACTGTCGTGCTGGAATAGTTTCACCAACACCAGGAATTCTCCAATAAGTTGTCATTTTCACATGGATTACTGGGCATTAAATGTTGGCAGCCTTTGTGATGATTCAGTGCATTATAACTAATTCCAAACCTGTCAATGCAGCTAGTTGTCCCTAAGTTGCAATCTGGAAATAGAAACTCTATAATAATAATAATAATCTTTTGAGACATCTTTTGTGGGCAGCACAAGTGGATAGCACTGTAGCTTCACAGCGTCAGGGTCCCAGGTTTGATTCCCCGCTGGGTCACTGTCTGTGCGGAGTCTGCACGTTCTCCCCGCGTCTGCGTGGGTTTCCTCCGGGTGCTCCGGTTTCCTCCCACAGTCCAAAGACGTGCAGGATAGGTGGATTGACCATGATAAATTGCCCTTAGCGACCAAAAAAAAGGTTGGGAGAGGTTATTGGGTTACAGGGATCAGGTGGAAGTGAGGGCTTAAGTGGGTCAGTGCAGACTCGATGGGCTGAATGGCCTCCTTCTGCATGTTCTATGTTCTGTGACATTAACGATCATTCCTGCTCCAGATAAAATCATCCATTTAAATATAAACCAGACTATAGAAGTGGGTCCTTGCATATAATAATATATATACATGGCGGACTCTGACACCACAACATCTGAACCATTAGACACTGAAACATTAAGAGTGTATGCTATTTTCTCTATAATTAGCTTCTTTCCCCCCCTCCCTCTCCGCCCCTAAATCAGCACTTTGTTGCCATTTCCTCTTTTCCCATTAAGGACAGAGAAGGAATCAACCATTCAATTGGAACATAATTGATCTGCAGCTCATTAAACACTTTTGATTCACGTGTACCTTACCTAACAACAAATATTGGACGCGATTCTCCGGAAAGATTTCAAAGTATTGTAGGTTCTGTAATGGCCTCCCGCCTACAAATTTCAAATCGGTTTTAGTATTTAATGGACCACTGGAGCGGTCGAGGCTTCGGAACCACATCCTGAGGAGTCCGATGCACCGCTCAATCACAGCCCGGGTGGCCACATGGGCGTCGTTGTACCAGGTCTCCACTTCGGTCTCCGGCCTCCGTACTGGAGTCATTAGCCAGGTCCTCAGCGGGTACCCCTTATCCCCCAAGAGCCAGCCGCCCATCCTGGGGTGATCCTCGAAGAGGCCGGGGATGACCGACTGCCCAGGATGTAGCTGTCCTGCACACTCCTGGGAAGCTGGATGGTGAGGGAGTGGAATCCCCTTCTTTTAACATAGGCACCCCCGGATAGCCCAGTGAGTGCATAGTGACATGCGTGGCATCTATGACCCCGCTTGGGCCTGGGGCATCCCAGCGATGGTGGAGAAACATGCTGGCATCTTGCTGGGCTTGGTCCATGTCAAAGATGATGTCGTTTTCCACTCGGACATACAGGGCATCCGTGATCTGTCAGATGCACCTCTGGGCTGTGGCCTGTGACATACCACACCTCAAATGATCCCGAGGAGTAAAAGTTCAGGGCTGCAGTGAATTTTACGGCCACTGAGAGCGGGTATCCTCCTCATGCATGTGGCGTCAAGTCCGTGAGGATATGGCACAGGTGTTTCACTGTCTCCTTGATGAGGCGGAGCCTCCTGCGACAGTCACTATCCATCATCTGTTAGAATGACCATCGGCACCTGTACACCCTGGGCCGTCATGGGACTCCCCCTCTGGGTCCCTCCCTGGCCTGATTGGTAGCCGGGTCCTCAGGGTGTGGGGCTGGGTCCGGCACATGGGCTGTTGCCTCAAGCATCTACAGACAACACTGCTGATGCTGCCGCCTTCTTCCGCGTCCAGCCGCCCGGCCGAGCAGCAGCACCACGAGGGCAAGTTCTGCATCCAATGTCCCTGCCATAACGTTCAATATAAGGCATTGGGAGAGGGCGTTAGGCTGACAAACAGCAGTGGCTCTGATCCCTTGGCCCTCCATGCCCCCCTCCTCCAAACCAGGAATGCTCTGCCCACAAACTCCAGCTGTAGAGGGCCCCTCTCACCGGACCCCAGAGCCTGTACCCCGGACACCTCCGCGTAATGTCACCTGGACCTGGCTCTGGTTCCCTCCCCGTGGCAGTCACCCACCCTCCGGCCATGGACATGTCCCCGGAGCTGTGTCCCATCCCCTGGGTGTTTGGATATTGGCTGCTGCGTGTATGGTGTTGCCTCCCGCAGTGTTCAGGCTCAGTGTTCAGGCATTATGGTCTGATGGGATGCCAGGCAATGACTCCCACAAGCTACATGGCCCGCTCACCTACGAGAATCCACTTAGGTTGTGTGAAGTACTCACTAAACCACAATTGCCAATTCCATATTAGCAATAGCCTTCACCCACATGGCCAGAGGACTCAGAGTCTGTGGGGGTTATGGGTGGTTGTTGAGGCAGACGGGCAGGGACAAGGATTGCCCTGGAATGGGTAAATGAGATCCAGGGGTTGGCATGTGGTGCCGTGAGACATTGCCCCCCCCCACCGCGGTTGCTCCCTCAGTGCCTCCCTCCTTTCCAGGGTGGCCCAGCCAGCTGAGGGTCCCTATCTCCAGCTGAGGGTCCCCTACCCACAGCCGTGTACTGGGGAGGCAAGCCCAGTGCACCGGGGGTTTTTGCCTGTGAACAAAGATGGCGACTCGGCTCCCCGCAGGTTCACATTTCTGAACAGGAGTACTAATCGGCCCCAGCATGACCACTTGCTGGGGAGGCCAATGAATGACGGGAGGCCGTAGGATAAGGGGTGGCTCCCGTTAATTGTATGGAAATGGGGTTTAAGTGGTAATAATTGGTTTTGCGCCTCACTATGGCATGATTGCGCCCATGGAAGCGGGCTGGTTGCACCACACCTGGTGAGGTTCTCATTATCTGCCTCTCCTATAATTTACCGGCCTCATTTCACTTGAGCGAGAACATATCGAGGATGGATAATCACACCCATTATCTATGATTTTAGTAGGCCATGCCTCAACAGCAATTTAGGAAAGAGAATTCCGGAGTTCCACCCTGTGTAAATGGATTCTCACATGAGAATTCACAGAATCTGGTCTACTCATATCATAAAAGTAAATTTCTGGATTTCGACAATTTTCTGAAAGAGTCTAAAGATTCTTTTATAGTCGCGCTTGGATGAATTTGGAGAGTGCGATACATCCAGAATATTGTTAGCCTACAATTTTGCATTGGGAGCACTGGCGATGGTTTCAGTAAGGTGAAACCTGGATACTTTCACGCACCGGCATACCCACCATCTGAATGGTAGCATTGTGGATAGCACAATTGCTTCACAGCTCCAGGGTCCCAGGTTCGATTCCGGCTTGGGTCACTGTCTGTGCGGAGTCTGCACGTCCTCCCCGTGTGTGCGTAGGTTTCCTCCGGGTGCTCCGGTTTCCTCCCACAGTCCAAAGATGTGCAGGTTAAGTGGATTGGCCATGATAAATTGCCCTTAGTGTCCAAAATTGCCCTTAGTGTTGGGTGGGGTTACTGGGATAGGGTGGAGGTGTTGACCTTGGGTAGGGTGCTCTTTTCTAGAGCCGGTGCAGACTCGATGGGCCGAATGGCCTCCTTCTGCACTGTAAAATTCTATGATACCAACAACAAAAAATAGATTTATGATTCTGTTGGTAGAAGGAAGCTGCATTTAGCAGAATAGAATATATATGGGCACATCTCCATCTCCCAAGATCCAAGCCAAACAAGCACCAATTGAAAAAGTGCCCTAATCATTACAAAGATAGGGCTTGACTCCTTACAATTTTCTGGATGTTTGGGGGGGGGGGGGGGTCAGTGGTTCTGTAACGGCCTCCCGCCTACAAATTTCAAATCGGTTTTAGTATTTAATGCGTTCTGTTGGAAAGTCACAGATGTGAAATGTCAGTTCACTGTTTTTCTCTCGCCACGGATTATAGAATCCTTACGGGTCAGAAGCAGCCCAGTGTCTGCACTGACCCTCTTAAAGAGCACCCTACCTAGGTCCGCATCCCCCACCAAACTTTGGGTTCACGAAGGGGAAATCTTGGATGAAACCCAGTGCAAACTCTACACAATCGCCCAAACCCCTGATCGAACCTGGGTCCCTGGTGGTGTGAGGAAGTACTGCTAACCATTATGCTATCCTGACCGATTGCGTGTTTCGACCATTCCTTGCCTTTGTTATAGATTTTCAATATCTGCAGCATTTGGGTTCTCTGCTCAATCTTGCTCAAGTTTTCAGCGTGTAACTTGCTGCATATGCTCCTCCCGTTACAAAATCCGAAGGTAATGTAATGGCCAACAATTGTCCATTCTGCGAAGAAGTGTTGATTACCGACAAACAAGAATTCATTACCTTAAACAAATACACGTGCTTTGTCGGTTTAAGACCCATTCTTTAATTTACCTCCTTATCCAGTGTATGTTGTAATTCTATTTAGGATATCACAGGACTGCTATATGAGAGTACACGGTTATATCATTTGATTTTTGGGAGCGTGCACCATCAATGCTTCACTTCATTAGGTTAGATCATTTAAGCTCATTCAACAGGGTAAGGATGCAGGGGAACTTGAAAGGCCATCTGAAACCTGATTTAAATCCAATCTGTATTTTTAAATAAAGAAAATGATAACGCGGTGCTTCTAAATAGATGTCTGCAATCATTCTGTTGCCACACTTTGAACTCTAGAATCCGGATCGCCTTTGTGCCTGGATTTCTTTGAACTTTTTTTTCTCCCCTGTCAAATCTTTAAAATTCTTTTGGGCCTATTTCAATGTTTTGCTCCGATAAGTCAAGTCCAGGCTTGCTTAACTTCTTTTGTTATTTCTAACCCCTGACGGTTGAATGGGGCTGATTAATATTCAAGCCCCACCCCCGTGGGGGACTGAGTGAAGAGATTTTGAAATTCCAAATGAGAAAATGCAAGGAAATCGCTCCACAGGTGATCCGTCACGATTATGTGTAAATGGCTATCTCCATAGAACAGTTAACTGCAATTCATTCATTAAGGAGTTTAATGAGACAAAACCCATCACATTGAGACTTTAACCTGATGACAAGAGGCTGTCTGTTTGTTTATTGACTGTCTAGGCTTCCTGGAAATGACGGAGTGTCTACTGTGCTTGAAGGCAGCAGAGTAACAGAGTGGGGACGGTTTGGCTGTCGTTTATCCGTAACACCCCCGAAAGTAGCAGGAAAAATAGGATCATTGCAGCAACGTCTCCTGTTAGACTGTCACTAGAAATAAATAATACCAGAGATGTAGATGGCACAGTAGGGAGTTATCAACCTTGCAGTAAGGAACAATGGTTACACTCAATCACAGAGGTGGCACAGTGGTTAGCCCTGCTGCCTAGGTGGCACAGTGGTTAGCACTGCTGCCTCACAGCGCCCAGGGACTCAGGTTCGATATTCCAATCTCAGATGATTGCGCGGATTTCCTCCCAGTGCTCTGGTTTCCTCCCACAGTCCAAAGATGTCCAGGTTAGGTGGATTGGCCTTGCTAAATTGCCCCTTAGTTTCCAAACATTAGGGGGGGGGTTGTGGGGAATAGGGTGGGAGATTGGGCCTAGATAGGATGCTCTGTGCAGACTCGATGGGTCGAATGGCTTCCTTATACATTATAGGGATTCTATGATTACCACTATTGATGTGGGTGAGAGAGTGGATTGCATGGATTCAGCAGGCCTGTCTTTAGCCCCGATACCCTTCGCAGTTTCCATGACCCACCACAACCATTGACGCTGGTGTAACATTGAAACTGAAAATGCTGGAAATGTTCAGCAGGTCTGTGGGCAAGTGTGGAGTGAAGGGGGAAAAAAAGGATTATTTCAGCTCTGTGAAAAAGAAGGAATATTTCAGCTCTGTGATCATTCGTCAGAACGTCCGTTCTCCTGAAAGGTCACAGACTTGAAATGTTTGTTAACTGTTTCTCTCTCCCCGTGCTGACAAAGCTGCTGAGTATTTCTAGTATTTTCTATTTATATTTCAGACATCCAGCATCCGCAGCCTTTGCATCGGCTCTGGTTCCTTTGTTGGCATCCTCCACCACTCCCTTGCCTCAACTCTTTCATGCAATCGTCCCCACCACATTTCTGATTATGCCTCACTGTATTCCCAGTATAACGACCAGGATTGTCCATTTGGGAAACTAAAGTGTTCCCGTCGGGACTGAATAGCTTGTGATTTGCACTTCCGTTGGGGGCGCTATGCAGGACATGCGAATGGGCAAGCACTCCACTCCACTGACGCAGACTCAGCAATTCCCAGCCCAGCAGGCGTTCTAACCGTTGTAGCTGGAATTAGTGCCAAAGAGCGTAACAGCTGAAGCTGTTTTTAAGCACTCCACTTGCCACGCATTCACTGCAGCCATGAAGATAGCTCACAGAAGACCAGCCCCCAGAGTTTGTGAGACTGAGATGGACGTACAGCTCCATGCCAGTGAGGAGAGGAGGGACACCCTCTTTCCCCACCCTCCTGAACAGCACCTGGGAGCTGGTGGCAGAGGTATTCAGCGCTGCTAGCTTCATCAGGAGGAGACAACTTGTGATCCTCAGGGGTGGGGGTTTCATACTGGCACAGTGGTTGGCACTGCTGCCTGATGGTGCCAGGGACCGGGCTCTGCGTCATTGTCTGTGTGGAGTTAGCATATTCTCCCCATGTCTGCATCGGTGTCACCCCTACAACTCAAAGATGTGCAGGATAGGTGGATTGGCCATGTTAAATTTCCCTTTCATTGGGAAATAAAAGTATTGGGTATTTGAATTTTTTTTTTAATGATTACACAGAAGATAAACTTATGTTATCCTTACCCTCTACACTGTGATGCTGCGGACCTAGGTTACCTAGGCTAGGTAGGGTGCTCTTTAAGAGGGTCAGTGCAGACACTGGGCTGCACTGACCCACAGTTTTGGCACAAGAGACTGAGGTATGCCAGAGTTTAGCACGATTTTAAAGTAAGTGCAGGAGGAAAGAGAAGAGTGAGGGGTTGGGATAGGAGGGGAGATGTCTGTACACTAAGCTTTGAAGATGGCAGGACAAGGCATATTTTTAAGTGTACCTAAAAATTAAGTATCAGCCTGTTATAGCTACAACACAGGATAACCTGCGTGCCAAACAGCATATGATAGACAGAGCGAAGCAATTCCACAAACTACAGATCAGATCTAAGCGCTGAAATCCTGTGACATCCAGCCATGAATGCTGGTGGACAATTAAACAACTTACTGGAAGAGGAGGTGGGACAAATATCCCCTTTCTCAATGATGGGGGAATCACAGCACAGCAATGTGAAATACAAGTCGAAACCATTTTGTAACAATCTTCAGCCAGAAGTGCCAAGTGGATGATTCATCCCTGCTCCTCCTGAGCACCACAGCATCAGAGATGCCGGTCTTCAACCAATTCAATTTGCTAATCAATAAACAGCTGAAGGCACTAGATCCTGCAAAGGCTATGGGCCCTGACAACATCCTGGCAGTAGCACTGAAGGACTCTGCTCCAGAACTTGCTGTGTTCCTAGCCAAGCTGTTCCAGTACAGCTACAACACTGCATCTACTTGGCAATGCGGATAATTGCCCAGGTATGTACAAAAAAAGGAGGACAAATCCACCCAACCAATTGTTGCCCCATCAGTCTTCTCTCAATTATTAGCAAAGTGTTAGAAGGGACTGTCGACCATGCGGCAAGTGCCACTTACTCAGCAATAGAACAAAGAACAATACATCACAGGAACAGGCCCTTCGGCCCTCCAGGCTGGTACCGACCATGATACCAACCTTGGCCAAACCCCTCAGCACTTCCTAATGCCGTATACCTATATTCCCATCTTATCCATGTGTTTGTCAAGATGCCTTTTGAATGCCATTAATGTATCTGCTTCCGCAATCTCCCCTGGCAGCACGTTCCAAGTACTCACCACTCTGTGTAAAACACCTGCCTCGCACATCTCCTCTAAACTTTGCCCCATGGCAGGGCAGCACGGTGGCCTAGTGGTTAGCACAACCGCCTCACGGCGCTGAGGTCCCAGGTTCGATCCCGGCTCTGGGTCACTGTCCGTGTGGAGTTTGCACATTCTCCCCGTGTCTGCGTGGGTTTCGCCCCCACAACCCAAAAATGTGCAGAGTAGGTGGATTGGCCACGCTAAATTGCCCCTTAATTGGAAAAAATAATTGGGTAATCTAAATTTATTAAAAAAAAGTTCCTTAATTGGAAAAAATAATTGGGTAATCTAAATTTATTTAAAAAAAACTTTGCCCCATGGACATTAAGCCTATGCCACCCTAGTGCTGACCCCTCCACCCTGGGTAAGTGTGCCTGCCCATCCACTCTATCGATGCCTCTCATAGTCTTGTAGACCTCTATCAGGTTACCCCTCAACTTCCATCATTATAATGAAAACAATCCAAGTCTATTCAGCCTCCCTGCATATCTAACACCCTCCAGACTGAGCAACATCCAGTAAACCTCCTTTGCATGCACTCCAAAGCTTCACATCCTTCTGCTAGTGTGGTGCCCAGAATTCTGTGCAATATTCTAAGTGAGGCCTATACAACTGTAGCATGACTTGCCAGTTTTTATACTCGATGCCCCGTCTAATGAAAGTAAGCATTCCATATGCTTTCTTGGCCACTTTGTCCACTGGTGTTGCCACTTTCAAAGATCTGTGGACCGGTACGCCCAGATCTCTCTGACTTTCTATATTCCTAAGTGTTTTGCTATTTACTGTACATTTCTCCTCTATGTTAGACCTACCAAAAAGCATTACCTCACATTAGTCCAGATTAAACTCCATTTGCCATTTCTCTGCCCGTCTCCAACCTATCTATGTCCTGCTGTATCCTCTGATAATCCTCAACACTATCTGCCACTCCACCAACCTTGGTGTCATCCCCAAACTTACTAATCAGACCAGCTAGGGCAGCATGTGGTGCTGTGGTTAGCACTGGGACCGCGGCATCGAGGTCCCGGGTTTGAATCCTGGCCCTGGGTCATTGTCCGTGTGGAATTTGCATATTCTCCTCATGCTTGTGTTGGTTCACCCCCAGAACCCAAAGATGTGCAGGTTAGATGGATTGGCCACACTAAATTGGAAAAAAAAATTGTGTACTCTAAAAAAAATTAAAAACAAACAAAAAAAATAAATTTCAAGTACCCAATTCTTATTTTTTCCAATTAAGGAGCAAGTTAGCTTGGCCAATCCACCTACCTTGTACAACTTTTGGGTTGTGGTGGTGAAACCCACACAGACACGGGGAGAATGTGCAAACTCTAGACCTTCCCTCCATCATAAGGGTTAGCATAAATGCTTCACAGCTCCAGGGTCCCAGGTTCGGTTCCCGGCTGGGTCACTGTCTGTGCGGAGTCTGCACGTCCTCCCCGTGTGTGCGTGGGTTTCCTCCCGGTGCTCCGGTTTCCTCCCACAGTCCAAAGATGTGCGGGTTAGGTGGATTGGCCATGCTAAATTGCCCGTAGTGTCCTAAAAAGTAAGGTTTGGGGGGGGGGGGTTGTTGGGTTACGGGTATAGGGTGGATACATGGGTTTGAGTAGGGTGATCATTGCTCGGCACAACATTGAGGGCCGAAGGGCCTGTTCTGTGCTGTACTGTTCTATGTTCTAAGTGAAGATGTTTGCTGATGATTGTGCAGTTTTTAGTTCCGTTTTCAACCCTCTTTTGTTATAAATTTAGACACTGAAGCAGTCTGTGCCTGCATGCATAAAAACCTGGACAACATTCAGGCTTGACATAAGTGGCAATTAACATTTATGCCACACAAGTGAAAGGCAATGGCCACCTCCAACAGAAGAGAATCTAATCATTTGCCCATGGTGTTCAATGGCATTACCATTTCTGAGTTCCTCACCGTCATCTTCCTTGGGGGTCACCATTGACAAGAAACATAACTGGATCAGCCATTAAAATGCTGTGACTATGTGAGCAGGTCAGAGACTGAGAATTCTGCTGAGTAACTGATTCCCCAAAGCTTGACCAACATCTAAAAGGCTAAAAACAGGAGTGTGATTGAATGCTCTGCACTTACCTGGTGAGTGCGGCTGCTACTTACGACTGCCAAATATTTACATTTTTACAACAATTAATGATAGTTTATTGGTCACCATTAGTTTCATATTGCAGATGTATTAATTAAATTTAAATTCCACCAGTTGTCATAAACCCATGTCCCAAGAGCATTAGCCAAGGCCTCCAGAATACTTGTTCAGTGACATTCATTCTATGCTGCCATCTCCTTAGAGCAGTAAAGGAAAATGTAACAGTTCACAATCATGAAGGCTTTTGATCCAGTAAATGGTAGTGGTGTGTTACTGTTCGCTTAAGATGTTTTACGAACATAGAATTTACAGTGCAGAAGTAGGCCATTCGGCCCATCGAGTCTGCACTAGCTCTTGGAAAGAGCACACTACCCAAGCCCAAACCTCCACCCTATCCCCATAACCCAGTAACCCCACCCAACACTAATGTCAATTTTGGACACTAAGGACAATTTAGCATGGCCAATTCACCTAACCTGCACATCTTTGGACTGTGGGAGGAAACCGGAATATCCTGAGGAAACCCACACACACATGGGGAGAACGTGCCGACTCCACACAGTGACCCAAGCCAGGAATCGAACCTGGGACCCTGGAGCTGTGACGCTGTGTGCTAACCACCATGCTACCACATGACAACAGGCACTTTTGCATGCATGTTGTAGCTTGGAGCTATGGTGGAGCCTCCAACTTCCTTTCTCTCATAAGGCTGACCAGGAATTTCTCCTGCTCTTGTGGGCTGATACTCAACCTGTTTGGACCCATCTGAAACGCACCTTCCTTGTCCATCAAGTCCTGGGGTGGGACTTGAAACAAGAGCTTCTAGCTGAGAGGCAGCAACGCTACCCACTGTGCCACTAGACCTCCCCGTGATCTACTAAATAAGGAGAAACTATTTCCTGTTACAGAAATGATAACCTGAGGACACATATTTAATATAATTATCAAACGGACTAGGGGCTTCGTACATACAAATTAGGAACAGGAGTAAGCCATTCAGCCCCTCAAGCCCGCTTCCCCATTCAATAAGATCATGGTTGATCTGAACTCTACATTTCCACCTATCCTGAAAACCATTCGTTTTATAAATTTAGAGTATCCAATTATTTTTTTTCCAATTAAGGGGCAACTTAGTGTGGTCAATCCATCTATCCTGCACATCTTTTTGGGTTGTGGGGGTGAAACCCACGCAAACACAGGGAGAATGTGCAAACTCCACATGAACAGTGACCCAGAGCTGGGATCGAACCTGGGACCTCGGCACATTGAGGCAACAGGGCTAACCCACTGCGCCACCGTGCTGCCCTTGCATGCAGGAATTCTATGGCCCTGCTTTCACTGCTCTCCAGGGAAGGGACTTCACAGAGGTTTTTTTTTTTTTAAATTTAGAGTACCCAATTATTTTTTCCAATTAAGGGGCAATTTAGCGTGGCCAATCCACCTACTCTGCACATTTTTGGGTTGTGGGGGCGAAACCCACGCAGACACGGGGAGAATGTGCAAACTCCACACGGACAGTGACCCAGAGCCGGGATCGAACCTGGGACCTCAGCGCCGTGAGGCATCTGTGCTAGACTTCACAGAGGTTAGTATTTTATTTCCGCAAGTTATGAGCTGGAATGTACTAACTGAAAGTTTGGTTCAAGCAGATACTCTTTTAGGCAGGTATTCCCAATTACTTACAATCATAGAATGGTTACAGCACACGAAGCCTTTCGGCCCCTCATTTCAATGCCACTTCTCTCCAAGACCAGCTCAGCTTGTCCCACTCCCCACAGCCCCGCAATTATTTTTCCTATTCAGATAATTATCCAATTCCATTTAGAAAGCCACAATTGAATCTTCCTCCCACACATTCTCAGTACCACATTCCAGATCCTAACCACTTGCTGCGTTAAATTAGTTTTCCTCATGTTGTTTGCTTCTTTTGTCAATCGCTTTTAAAATGGTGCTTTTAGTTCATGACCCTTCGATCAATGGGAACAGATATTTTTTAAATTATAAATGTAGAGTATCCAATTTTTTTCTCCAATTTAGGACAATTTAGCGTGGCTAATAGATCTACCAGGCACATCTTTGGGTCGTGGGGGTGAGACCCACGCAGACTCGGGGTGAATGTGCAGGGAACAGATTTCCCAACTACTTTGTCAGGACACAGGATCTCTATCAAATCTCTATCATTTGATCTCTATCAAATCTCTTCTCGATCATCCATTCTCTAAGGAGAACAGCCCAGCTAATCTATCCCTCAGTCTTGTGAGACACAAACATGTCGAAATAATAACATTTCTCATGATGAAACTGGTAGTTCCGAATTAGTGACAATGTGCCATAAGGTTTAGTCTTTCACAGCTTTTAAAAATAAATTTAGAGTACCCAATTAAGTGGCAATTTTGTAGCGTAGCCAATCCGCCTACCCTGCACATCTTTGGGTTGTGGGGGCGAAACCCACTCAAACACAGGGAGAATGTGCAAACTCCACATGGACATTCACCCAGGGCTGGGATCAAACCTGGGACCTCGGCATTGTGAGGCAACAATGCTAACCACTGCACCACCGTGCTGCCCTAAGTCTTTCATAGTTGAGTGGTCAAACAACCTATTGTATGGAAGTAAAATCCATTTTCATTGGCCAATTAGAATGTGCTCTGGTATCATCAGCCCAATTGAGTATAAAAATTGGCAAGTTATGCTGCAGCTGTATAGAACCTTAGTTAGGCCACACTTGGAATATAGTGTTCAATTTTAGTCGCCAAACTACCAGATTGATGTGGAGGTGTTGGAGAGGGTACAGAAGAGGTTTACCAGGATGTTGCCTGGTATGGAGGGCATTTGCTATGAGGCGAGATTGAATAAACTCGGTTTGTTCTCATTGGAATGACAGAGTTTGAGGGGTGACCTGATAGAGGTCTACAAAATTATGAGGGCATGGACAGAGTGGATGGTCAGAAGCTTTTTCCCAGCATGGAAGAGTCAATTACTAGGGGACATGGTTTAAATGCAAGGGGCAAAGCTTAGAGTAGATGTGAGAGGGACGTTTTTTGCACAGTAGGTAGTGGGTGGCTGGAACTCGCTGCCGGAGGTGGTGGTGGAAGCAGGTACGATTGTGATGTTGAAGGGGCGTCTTGACAAATACATGAGTAGGCTGGGAATAGAGAGATATGGACCCCAGAAGTGTAGAAGGTTTCAGGTTAACTTGGTTTTGAGTCCAATGACTCTTTGTCAAAGAGTCATCGGACTCGAAACGTTAGCTCTTTTCTCTCCCTACAGATGCTGCCAGACCTGCTGAGATTTTCCAGCATTTTCTTTTTGGGGTTAATATTTGCTGTGTTTGGGAAGACCAAGTTTATCGCTGTGATTAAGGACTTAATTCAGTTAGTCTGTCCCCCAATAGAAGGGTTTAAAATTGACATTCAGGATCAATGATTTGAATATATATTCTCTGGAGATAAAAGTATATAAAAATGGCCTGAAAAGCAGGTGATGGGCCAAGTAACACAGCATATGCATCACAACCTGTTCCCTTTTCTGAAGTGCACTGTCAAGGACTGAAAATCACAGGTTTATTAGGTAGGGTTATCAAGATATGTGAAAATTGGTGAGGTCAGCCAGTTATCCACTTGAATTATGGAACAGGCTCCAGGGTTAAACCAGCCTATTATTTTTCCTGATGTTATGATGCTATCCAAGGATCAGGACTTCTCCCACAGGCTTGCCTTCCCAGCCATTTCCTCAGGACAATGTCAGTGCATCCAGTGCCCTTTGCTTACTCTGCTCTAAAGCACCAAGAGGCTGACTTTCCCTGCATATGGCTTACTACGTAACCCTGATCCTTATCGAGTTTACAAATTTGTTTAAAGTACCCAATTTTTTTCCCCCCATGAAGGGGCAATTTAGCGTGGCCAATTCACCTACCCTGCACAAAGAACATAGAACAGTACAGCACAGAACAGGCCCTTTGGCCCTCGATGTTGTGCCGAGCAATGATCACCCTACTCAAACCCACGTATCCAGCCTATACCCGTAACCCAACAACCCCCCCCCCTAACCTTACTTTTTTTTTAGGACACTACGGGCAATTTAGCATGGCCAATCCACCTAACCCGCACATCTTTGGACTGTGGGAGGAAACCGGAGCACCCGGAGGAAACCCACGCACACATGGGGAGGACGTGCAGACTCCACACAGACAGTGACCCAGCCGGGAATCGAACCTGGGACCCTGAAGCTGTGAAGCATTTATGCTAACCACCATGCTACTGTGCTGCCTCAATCACATCTTTGGGTTGTGGCGGTGAGACCCACGCAGACAAGGGGAGAATATGCAAACTCCACATGTCATGATGTGGAGATGCCAGCATTGGACTGGGGTGGGCACAGTAAGAAGTCTTGCAACACCAGGTTAAAGTCCAACAGGTTTGTTTGGAATCACTAGCTTTCGGAGTGTAGCTCCTTCATCGGGCGAGTGGTGACTCCACAGCGAACCGGAGTCGTTATCAAACCCGGGTTCTCGGAGCTGTCAGGCAGTAATGCTAACCACTACGCCGCTCCAGAAGTTGTTTGGAATGACACTGCACCCTGGTTATAGGATGAATACTGCTGGAGGGGGGTGGGGGTATATCTGCCAAGTTGGAGAGATATACTGTCAACACATCGAAAGCCACTTAAAACCTAATGTACAGAGATAACAAAGTGTCAGTGGAGAACAAAGCACAGAGAAATCCTGAACAATAATGATTTATAAATTAAATCAATCCGCATCTCCATAAAACGGAGCTCCAGCCAAACATTTACAAGGCGATCAATCTTGTTTAACAAGTCCCGTGTATGTATATAAAACAAGTCTCTTGTATGTATAAAATCTGTTAATTTGAAAAAAAAGCTACTTTTCATGAGTCTTTTCAGGGTGAAGTTGGTCAGAGGGAAAGCCACAGATAACCGACATTCTCATTTCTCCAGGGGGGGGTGGCTTGCCCTTTTCTTCTGGTTGCTGGGCCAGCCTGAGCGGCTACCAGGAGAGTCCTTGCTCGGTCCCTCACATGCTGACCGGCTGCCTCCAGGCTTTTCGGCGTCCTTCTTCCATTTGATCCTTCTGTTCTGAAACCAAACCTTCACCTAAAATAACAACAAAAATTAGTCAGAAAAAAAATCCAAGCAAACTCTGCCAACTTTCTTGGCTTGTTTTGAAGTGACAAATTTGTCCTAGGAAACCCTTCAGGCAGTATAAACACAAAGCCCAAATTTCCAATTAATCCATTTTGAAAGGGTTATTAATAGTGTTAACTTCAGGTAGCATATTGTGCAGCTTGGTGGTGCAGTAGTTAGCACTGCTCTCTCACGGTGCCAAGGTCCCAGGTTCGATTCTGGGTACTCACTGTCCATGTGGAGTTTGCACATTCGCCCCGTGTTTACGCCTCCACAACCCAAAAGATGTGCAGACTTGATGGATTGGCAACACTAAATTGCCCCTTAATTGGAAAAAAATGAATTGGGTAAATTTATTTATTTTCATAAAGTTTGAGTACCTAATTCATTTTTTCCAATTAAGGGGCAATTTAGCGCAGCCAACCCACTACCCTGCAGATCTTTGAGTTGTGGGAGCGAAACCCACACAAACACAGGGAGAATATGCAAACTCCATACAGACAGGAACCCAGAGCCAGAGTCGAACCTTGGACCTCGGCGCCACGAGGCAGCAATGCTAACCACTGCGCCACTGTGCTGCCCTGGGTAAATTTATTTTTAAAAACTTCAGGCAGCATACACGCAAAGCTCTATTGCCACAATATTTCCGATTAATCCATTATTTTGAAAGGGTTATTGAGTGTTAATGTCAAAGGAATGTTTTATAAATGAGTAATTAAAAAGTACATTTAAACTACATGCATTTCCACCTTGGCTGTTCACCATTTCATTCACTGATTAAATCCAGATTACCCATGTTAGATTAAGGCCAGTTCACCCACACATGTTAGATTGGCACTGTCACCTGCAGTACTGTTAGGCCTAGGACAGCAGCCAAGGCCACCCTCTGAGGGCCGACAATGTAGCGGCTTTTCCTGAACTCCCTCTCCAACACTGCGAGCTGCTCCTGGGTGAAGATAGCCCTGAAGCGCTTTAACTTGACCTCTTTGGCTGGGCTGGGAGAGAGCAGGGGAGGAGGTGGACTGCATCGCCAATCTGAAAGAGAGAATTGGAACAAGAGACACTCAGGAACGTCTGAAATCACAGAACCCCAGCTTCAAACACTACAGCTCCCTGCAAAACAAAAAACGCCTCTTGCTCTCTGATCTACTTTTAATGTCATAGAACATACAGTGCAGAAGGAGGCCATTCGGCCCATCGAGTCTGCAGACCCCCTTAAGCCCTCACTTCCACTCTATCCCCGTTATCCAATAACCCCTCCTAACCTTTTTTGTTATATCCACACACCCCTCTTTCTATCCTCCTTCATTCCTAGTTTCTCAATGGACCTATTTTTTTCACTCCACTTTTAACATCCGCGGTTCAATTAGAAACAAGCCACAAAACGTTAACCCGAAGAAAGACTTCCTCCACCTTGAGATAGGGTGGTTTTTAAATCACTGAAAGCTACTGACCCTCACTCTGGGTCCCCGGGAATACATAGTGGCAGCCACTGGTGAGGAGAGTTGAGATTGCAAGAAAATGGAGAGAGTGAAAGAGAATTAGCAGACATAGAAAGCAAGAGGAAAATCGTGGAAAGTGTCCTAAAGGAGTATGTAAACTCCTGCACCTGTAAAGAAAAAGTCCCAATAAACTTCATAATTATACCCAAAACAGAGACAGATCAGATTGGGTGAGCTTTGACTAAGAGTCATCCAGACTGGAAACGTTAGCTCCTTTCCCGCTCCATAGATACTGCCAGACCTGCTGAGATTGTCCAGGATTTTATGTTTTGTGTCGGAGTTAACGGGCAGTCAAGTTAAAGAAATAACACATAACACACACGTGTCGCCGTGAGACAGAAACTTCCATGTACTAGAAGTCCTTACCTGCACCGTACATGTTCCATCTGCTGTACCAGGGTTGAGGATGGTAAGCCGGAGCCGGGGAGAGGACGGGGTAGCCCCCGGGCCCAGGGCCCCACGCAGCTCCAGGATTGACCTGAAGTGGCTGTCCGCTGCAGTCCCCGCCCTCTGAGGGAGACTTGGAGAGAAGGAACTCCACGGTGAAGGGACGCTTCTTGGCTGGAGCCTCCTCCTGAAGCTTGGTGGAGGGTATGGGGGGGCCGGGCCCCTGGTAAAAAGCACAGGGACCCGGCAGAAAAGCTGGGTAAAGGGCTCGCTCCGAGAACATGGGCTGCATTTTATTTCCTGAGGCGAGGGGGGGGGAAGATTCCCGGGTGGAAGATTCGTTCGTTTACGGTCTGAACCAGGCGAGTCTGATGTGAATGTGTCCGTTGAGACATTCTTATACTGTCCCCTCCCCCTTATCCCCAACCTGTGAGATGCAGAATGTCCCGAAGGCTTTTGTTTTGAGGAGTGTTGGTGAGAATCATTGATAACATTGAAGGTGGGATTAATTGAATTAAGTATTCCAGGTAATCGCTGGCGGCAAATACTTGAGTTTTAATGCTGTAGATCCTGTATTGCGCCGAATTCTCGTTGACGGGAGGGGGGCGGGTGGTGAAATGAATAAAAAATAACTAGATTAAGTGGGATTGGGAAATTTAAATGAAATGATAGAATCCCCGACAGTGCCATTCCGCCCATCAAGTCTGCACCTACCCTCTGAAAGCACGCTACATTACATTTGTACAAAGCCAAACGGTACAAACACTAATTTTGCATTGAAGAAACAGGGTACCCTCCCCTCTACCAATGTACAGGGAGTAGGGGTTAGGATACTCTGATTATTAAAACAGTTCACAACACAGCTGTACAAAAAAAATGGTACAAGCACTAAACTTTGCGCTGGAGGGACCAGATACCCTTTCCTCTGTGCCAACAGAAGGAAAGGTAGGGGAGGAGAGAAGGGGGGTCGTGGGGTCAGAGGGGAAAGGAGCGTTGGTCGAGCGTGGCCCGATAGGGCACTGCCTGAACTATATACGGGGGCAGAAAAATAAAAGAACCTTCAATTATGATGTTTCCAGTGGCAGACAGGCCAGTAATCAAAGGCACTGATTTGAGATAATTGAACAAGGGGAGAGATGGTATGCACAACAGAGGCTGTTATGATTTCCAGTGGACTGCCTGAATCGGCAGTGAGAATAGACTTCATTATGATTTACAAAAAGGAATTAGATAAATACTTGAAAGAGGAAAGACAATTGCAGTGGCCTGAAGAAAGAGCCAGGTGAATTGAATGGCTCTTCCAAAGAGCCAGTTTGGGCAGGGTGGTCCAAATGGCCTCCTCCTGTTATGTCTAATATGATTATATTGTGAAATGTCTTCAGTTCCTTTTGACAATATAAACTCAATTAACAATAATTCCTTCCCTTATCTCAACAGCACTGTGGCACAGTTGTTAGCTCTGCTGCCTCACAGCGCCAGGGACTTGGGTTCAATTCCAGCCTTGGGTGACTGTGTGGAGTTTGCACTTTTTCCCGTGTCTGCATGGGTTCTGCCGGGTGCTCCGGTTTCCACCCACAGTCCAACGATGTGCAGGTTAGTTGGATTGGCCATGCTAACTTGCCTCTCAGTGCCCAAAGATGTGCAGGTTAGGTGGGGCTATAGGGTTACAAGGATAGGGTGGGGAGTGGGCCTACCTAGATAGGATGCTGTTTTGAAGGGTTGGTGCAGACCCGATGGGACAACTGGTCTCCTTCAGCACTGTAGGGATCCTAAGGAGATGATTCCTCCACTTGTGTCTTCTGAGAGCAGTCACCAGGTTGGTAGTTGAGGAGAGAGATGGCCACAATGGTGATGGTGGGGACCACACAACCCCCAGGAAAAGGGATTTGTAGTCTGATTCAAATAGCCTGAAGACGAGTTCACATGTTTGGCAGGATCTCTCACAGAATCATACTTGGATGGTGCTGTACAAACTGGAGAGTTCAATCAGTCAGATTTGGTGGCATACCAGCTTGTTCAGACAGATACGTCCCCTTCAAAGCACAGCCAGTGAGCCAGATCATGTATGAATCAGCCTTGGAGCATTCTAAGTGTCTCTGAAGCTGTACTATTTGCTTTCATCTGACAGTGAGAATATGGTATATTATGTACATTTGGTGGGCACAATGCAAAGCAGATTGACAATCAATTCATCACATTAATCACTAAGAAGTTGCCTCCACACAAGCACAGCTTTTTAAAGTTTCATCAAATATGTGGAAATTGTTCAATCAGCATTGATTAAAGTTTAACATGTTTTTACCAGGATCCTTGCTATTTTCCTGATGGAACTGACTGGCACTGGATTAGGATTTCACAGGTGCCATCTATCTCCTGAAACCTCAGCATGAGATCCTGGACTATGAGTGATGAGAGGCCATTTAATTGTGAATGGTTACAGAAACAGAGAAACTAGGAGCAGGAGTAGGCCATTTGGCCCTTTGAGCCTACTCCACCATTCAATACAATCATGGCTGATCATCTATCTCAACGGCATATTCCCACTCTCTCCCCATACCCCTTGATGCCTTTAGTGTCTAGAAATCAAACTGTTTCTTTCTTAAATATATTCTGTGGTTGAGAATTCCACAGGTTCATCTTCCTCTGAGTGAAGAAATGTCTCCCCATCTCAGCCCCAAATAGTTTACCCTTGTTCTAGAGACCCCAAACAGAGGAAACAGCATCCCTGCATCTAGTCTGTCCAACCCTGTCAGAATTTTACGTTTCTATGAGATCCCCCCTCATACTTCTAAACTGCGATGCATAGGCAACTCCTGCCATCCCCGGAATCAGTCTGATGAACCTTCACTGTACTCCCTCTCTGGCAAGTATATCCTTAGATAGGAAACCAAAACTGCACACAATAAGGTGTGGTACTGTATCACCATTTAAATAAACATCATCCTACTTTTCCTGCCAGTCACGGCACCAAGGATCCGGGTTCGATCCCCGCCCTGGGCCACTCTCTGTGTGGAGTTTGCACATTCTACCCGTGTTTGCGTGTGTCTCAGCCCCCACAATCCAAAAAATGTGCGGGGTAGGTGGATTGGCCATGCTAAATTGCCCTTGAATTGGAAAAAAAATTGGATATACCAGAATGAATAAGTTCACAGTTATCCACGTTATACTGCATCTGCCATGTATTTGCCCACTCAATTTTCTAAATCCCCTTGCAGCCCCTTAACATCCTCCTCACCGCACACATGCCCACCAAGTTTTATGCTATCAGCAAAATTGGAAATATCACTTTTGGTTCCCTCATCCAAATCATTGATGTATATTGTGGATAGGTGGGGCCCAAGCACTGCAGGACCCCACTAGTCACCACCTGTCACTCCAAAAAAAGACCCATTTATTCCCATTGTCTGTTTCCTGTCTGCTAACCAATTCGCAATCCATGCAAATGTATTACCCCCAATCCCATGTACTTGAATTTTGTACATTAATCTCTTATGTGGGATTTTGTCAAAAGCTTTCTGAAAATCCAAACACACCGTATCCATTGGTTCAGTTTAATCTATTCTACTATCAATGCCCTAAAAAAAAACTCCAGTAGGTTTTTCAAACATGATTTCCTTTCAATAAATACATGTTGACTTTGTCTAATCCCTTTGAACTTTTCTAAGTGTCCTATTAATAGACTCTAGCATTTTCTCTACTACTGATGTTAGGTCAACAGGTCTGTAATTCCCTGTTCTTTTCCTCCTTTTTTAAATAATGGGGTTACATTTGCTTCCCTCCAATCTGCTGGGGCTGTTCCAGAAATTGCAGAATTTTGGAAGATGACAATCAAACATCCGCTTTTCCTTTAGTACCCTGGGATATATATTGTCAGATTCTGGGGATTGATCAGCTTTCATTAATTTCTCTGGCACTATTTATTTTACTAATACTAATTTCCTTCAATTCCTCCTTCTCACTAGACCTTTGGTTCCTTTGCATTTCCGGGAAGTTATTTGTGACTTCTTTTGCGATGACAGAAAAAAGTACCCCATTTGGAGTATTGTGAGCAGTTTTGGTCCCGGAACCAGGGAAGGATGTGCTGGCCTTGGAAAGGGTCTAGAGGAGGTGCACAAGAATGCTCCCTGGAATGAAGAGCTTATCATATGAGGAGTGGTTGAGGACTCTGGGTCTGTACTTGGAGTTTAGAAGGATGAGAGAAGATCTTATTGAAATGTACAGGATACTGAAAGGCCTTGATAGAGTGGACGTGGAGAGGATATTTCCACTTGTAGGAAAAACTGCACAGCCTCAGACTGAAGGGACAATCCTTTAAAATTGAGATGAGGAGGAATTTCTTCAGCCAGAGGGTGGTGAATCTGTGGAACTCTTTGCTGCAGAAGGCTGTGGGGGCCAAATCACTTTAAGACAGAGATAGATAGGTTCCTGATTAATAGGGGGATAAGGGGTTATGGGTAAAAGACAGGGTGGTTGAGATGAGAAACTTATCAGCCATGATTGAGTGTCGGAGACTCGATGGGCCGAATGGGCTAATTCTGCTCCTATGTCTTATGGTCTTACAGTCTTAATTGCTGCGCCATTTCCTTGTTCTCCATTATAACTTCTCTCATTTCAGACTGTAAGGAATGTACATTTGTCTTCACTAATCTTTTTGTTTTTCCATCCACTTTTATGTTCCTTGCATGTTTACTCTCATCCCATTTTTCCTCTTCATCAATCTCTTGGTCCTCCTTTGCAGAATTCTAAACTGCTCCCAATCCTTGCTATATTTTCCAGCAACTTTATATGACTCCTCTTTCGTTCTAATGCTATTCTTAATTTTGTTTGTTAGCCATGGTTAGACCACTATTTCAATTGTGTTTATGTACCAGAAAGGAATGTATAACTGTTGCAGTTGTTGCGATATCCTGGGCTCGTGCACGGTGAATTCCAGCCCCAATTGACCCGGAGCAGCAACACAATTGAAATTAGATTTTATACCAATACCCTTGGCTTTAGATGAGTTAAATTGACGAGCCATCAGGTTTGTTGAATTTAAACACGCAGCCTTTTAAAAAAATTAATTTAGAGTACCCAATTTGTTTTTCAATTAATGGGCAATTAAGCCCCGCACATCTTTGGGTTTAAAATTTAGAACAGTACAGCACAAAACAGGCCCTTCGACGTTGTGCCGAGCAATGATCACCCTACTTAAACCCACGTAACCCGTATACCCGTAACCCAACAATCCCCCCATTAACCTTACACTACGGGCAATTTAGCATGGCCAATCCACCTAACCCGCACATCTTTGGACTGTGGGAGGAAACCGGAGCACCCGGAGGAAACCCACGCACACACGGGGAGGACGTGCAGACTCCACACAGACAGTGACCCAGCCGGGAATCGAACCTGGGACCCTGGAGCTGTGAAGCATTGATGCTAACCACCATGCTACCGTGAGGTTGGGGGGGGTGAAACCCACGAAGACACGGGGAGAAAGTCCAAACTCCACACCGACAGTGACCCGGGGCTGGGATCGAACCTGGGACCTCGGCGCCATGAGGCAGCAGTGCTATCCACTGTGCCACGGTACCGCCCTATGTGCAAATCTTTTTAAGACGGGAATTTCAGGATCAGGAACAGTAATCCTATCTGGTTCTCCCCTATTCCCACTTCAAGGATTTGCTGAGGCCCATAATATTGCTATTCCTGCTGCGATACTGACTGAAATCAGCACAGACTGGTTCCACCAGCTCCCTGATCCTTATGGTTTATCCTTTCAATGGCTTAACCATAAAAGTACTACAGACAATTTACAACAGGAATCAGGTCGAAGACACTGGTCAGGAGCAGGAACCCTGGTTCCTTCTTTTCCAATATTGCAGCCTGGAACTGAGATTCCCTTGCTGGGAATCCAACTTTGGAACATCCTGGCCTGGGTGTCTCAGCTGCACATGAGGTGATGTGTGTCGTCACTCAGCCCATGGCTGTTTTTTCTTCACAGGAATAGACTTGTCCGGGCCTGTCGGCAGGCGCAGACAGTGAGATCGTCTGTGGCTGGACTCTGCTAGGTTGATACATTAGCATTTGAATAGTCAGAATGAAGTGAATTAGACTACAGAATTATCAACTACTTTTATATTGCTGTCACTTTAATTGGTTTCTCAGATTCTGGCAAAGATGAACTGACTCAACATTTAAGCTGCTAATTTCACTGCTCATCCCCCACCACCCCTCACCTCATGCCCCTGCTGCCCCCCACCCCCCTCGCCCCTCCACAACATCCCAGTAAATGCAATGGCTCTTTGCTAAGCAGATTCGTAAGTGCTGACTAACCTCTGGTAGTTATCCAAGCAACTGCTCTTTCTCTGTTACCGAGTGTTGACAAGTTATGCTGTTGAGCCCAAATTTGTCCTTGCCCGACATCCCAGCCAGGCACCTTTCTAGCTGTTTCATCTTCTTGGGCGGACCCTCAGGGTCGAGGATGACTTGCTTCCGTTCCAAGGAGGTGGGTTCTAGAGTGGCCGAATAGTCCAACCTTCGATCCGCAGACTCTGCCACAGGTTTGGCAGGTGGTGTTTGATGAGGTGGGTGTGTGGGTCACTCTGGATTCTGCGCTTTCCTTCTGCTGTTTATGCGTGGCCTCCGCGTGCTCCACCCTGTGACGCTTGAGGTGATTGCTGCCATTGCAGATGCTTCTTCTCCTGTTTGTGCGTTCTACAGCAAGTGATTCCCAACTGGATGATATCGATAGGGGTTGCCAAGGATACCGTATTAAATTTTTCTCTAAAAAATATACTTTATTCATAAAATACCTTATTAAATTTTTCTCAAAAAAGTACACTTTATTCATAAAATTTGTAAAAGTACATTACAGTGGTGTGGTAACACAGTGGTTAGCACTGCTGCCACGTGTCGATGGGGATGTTGCATTTATTTAGGGAGGCTTTCAGAGTGTCCTTTTTACTTTGCTACAAAGTGTTCTTACAGTGTTTCCTCTGCCCACCGAGTGATCGCCTAATATTCCTGCCCCTAACTGTACACAAATCTGCTCATCAAGATGAGGGCGACATTGGAAACGTTTCCCCTCCTGCTTATCTAGAGGTTTGTATATTGCGTACCTATCGATCCGGTCCATTTTCAATCTCCGGATAGAGCAGAGGATGGCTTGGGCGATTCAGTGGTGCAGTGGTTAGCACTGCTGCCTCATGGCCCCGAAGACCCAGGTTCAATCCCGGCCCTGGGTCACTGTACGTGTGGAGTTTGCACATTCTCCCCGTGTATGCATGGGTCTCACCCCCATAACCCAAAGATGTGCAGGTTAGGTGAATTGGCCACGCTAAATTACCCCTTCATTGGAAATTTTGTTTAAAAAGCAGAAGGTGGCTCAGGTGATTGCCAGCATAGGAGTGAGGTATGCACCAAACTTGGACTACATAGAGTAGGGTTTTTCAAACTACAAGTGGGCCAAGGGCTGGTGTCGGTGAGGTCACTGATCGATTGGTCGTGACGTTCCCAATCACGCGAGCGGCTTTAAAATTGAGAATTTAAGGGCAGCACAATGGTGCAGTGGCAGTGCCAAGGTCCCAGGTTTGATCCCGGCCCTGGGTCACTGTCCACGTGGAATTTGCACATTCTCCGTGTTTGCGTGGGTTTCGCCCCCACACCCCTAAAATGTGCAGAGTACGTGGATTGGCCACACTAAATTGCCCCTTAATTGGAAAAAAAAGAATTGGGTACTCTAAATTTATATTTTAAAAAATTTAGAATTCCGGCTGCGGCCGGCTTTTAAATTGGGAATGCCGGCCGCAACTGGCTTGTTAAAAATAAATTTAGATTACCCAATTATATATTTCCAGTTAAGGGGAAATTTAGCATGGTCATTCCACCTACCCTGCACATCTTTGGGTTATGGAGGTGAGACCCACGGGGAGAATATGCAAACTCCACACAGACAGTGAGCCGGGGCTGAATCGAATGCAGGTTCTCAGCACCATGAGGCAGCAGTGCTAACCACTGCACCACCGTGCCGCCCTTGTGACTGGCTTTTTAAATGGAACAATGTAGTTTTCCACCCTGAAGCGGCAGTAGAGAGCAGGTCATGCACCCGACATGTCCTTTTTTTTAAATTTAGAGTACCCAATTATTTTTTTTCCAATGAAGGGGCAACATATCGTGGCCAATCCACCTAGCCTGAACACCTTTGGTTTGTGGAGGTGAAACCCAAGCAAACACAAGGACAATGTGCAAATTGCAGACAGACAGTGAACCCGGCATGTACACTGATGTCACGCACCATGTATGTCGGTGCCTTTGGCACAAAATCACACAGGAAAGATTCCTCCATTTTCGAGCTGCGAGCAAGCAAGGCAACAGGACTGTTCATGTTTCTGAAGAACTGAAGATGGAGAATTTTAAACAAAGAAAAAATGAAATTGGGAACAAAGCTTTATAAAGATTCTGTTTTGAGATGTGTTATATGCAGTTAAATACAGGCAAATGAGAGTTTAAAACCCTCAAAACCTCAAAGGCGTTTGATGATTAGGCATGGCGGGTTCGAGGACAAACCTCTTGATTTTTTTCAAACGATACCGGGAGAACTTAAATCACCAGCTGAAATGTCCTCAGCAGAAATGTAACATTGAATGACAAAGCAAGTGAGCTCATCAGGACCAAACAAGCTCACCTGTCGCGTTAAAGATTTGCAAAAATGATGGGTCGCGAAGGTTGGCCAGCGTGGGTCCCGAAGACCGGATGGTTGGTAAAAGTGGGTCCTAGGAAAAGAAGCTTGAAAACACTGTCATGGAGCATCACCAAGAGAGGCACACACCTGGTTCTTAGCTGCAATAGAGAGGGAGCACCGATCCCGCATGCCTAATTCTTTAGGCACAGCGCAGTGGTTAGCACTGCTGCCTCATAGCGCCAGAGACCCGGGGTCAATTCCAGCCTTGGGTCACTGTCTGTGTGGAGTTTGCATATTCTCCCAATATCTGCGTGGGTTTCCCCCTGTGTGCTCCCATTTTATCCCAAAGTCAAAAGATGTGCAGGTTAGGTTAGGTTGTGGGGTTGGGGTGGGGGAGTGGGCCTAGGTGGGGTGCTCTGTTTGGAGTGCACAACCATCATGCGGGAATGCAATAGTCTGCCAAAAAGGCCTTCTTATGCTCTATTATCCATCCGTTGATAAGGATGTGTACCCTTGTCCTCCAGATGGGCAATTGTATCTTCTGAGCAGCATGAAGATATCAGCGATCTTCCTGTGGGTAGAATGCAAGTCTGATCAGGGTGGATTACCTACACCAGAGCAGACCTGACCTTGGACAGAATTTTATCGATGATGCAGTTGAGGTCACCGTCTAGAATGTGCGGCCTGGGCATCACCAGCAAGAGTGGGAGCTGCTGAAGGATGGCCAGACAGCCACTCTGTTGAGCTGGGACATGCACATTGTTTAGCTGAAGTGGAGCATTTCTAATTTATGCCTGTTACAAAGTGGCACCCGCCAACAACCACCCTGTAGCGGAATACTGAGGCCTGAAGTTCGAAACACATCACATAATAGACTCATCACTGTGCAATTTAATGGAAACAATCTTTAGACCCATTTTAAAGCTGTTTATTGCTTATCAGACCTGTTGCCTTTAATCGTTCTGCCCATGGGCATGCTGCCGCAAAAAACAATCTAATTTTGCTTCGACAGAGGATGTCACCCTGGTCGACCGCCGCTATTACTGTTCCAACTGGGTGACATCAATGGGGGTTGCGGGTGGGTACTTCATCAAATTTTTCTCCCCAAAATGTACTTTATTCATAACATTTGTGAAAGTACATTACAGCGGCGCAGTAACACAGTGGTTAGCACTGCTGCCTAAAATGCTGGGGGCCCGGGTTCGATTCCGACCTCGGGTGACTATCTGTGATGTGAGAAGTTGCACGTTCTGCCCTTCTCTGTGTGGGTTTTGTTCGGGTGCTCCGGTTTCCTCCCACAATCCAAAGATGTGCAGGTTAGGTGAATTGGCCATGATCAATGACCAGGGTTACAAGGAAGGAAGGATTGGGCCCAGGTACAGTGCTCTTTCGGAAGGTTGGTACAGACCCGATGGGTTGAATGGTCTCCTTCTGTGCTGTAGGGATTGTATGGATTCTATGAAAACCTTTCAACTTGAGAATTACAAAAAGTGCCATAAAACTGGGCTTGTTTCCGAACAGTGTATTCCATTCTTAGGTGCTGCTATACAATTGTAATTCTTTTGATATTTGCAATATGGGCGGCACGGTAGCACAGTAGTTAGCACTGTTGCTTCACAGCCTCATGGTCCTAGGTTCAAGCCCTGGCTGGGTCACTGTCTATGTGGAGTCTGCATGTTCTCCCCATGTCTGTATGGGTTCCCTCCGGGTGCTCCGGTTTCCTCCCACAAGTCCTGAAAGACGTGCTGTTAAGTAATTTGGACGTTTTCAATTCTCCCTCTGTGTACCTGAACAGGCGCTGGAATGTGGCGACTAGGGGCTTTTCACAGTAACTTCCTTGCAGTGTAAATGTAAGCCTACTTGTGACATTAATAAAGATTACAGGGATAGCACAGTGGCGCAGTGGGTAGCATTACCGCCTCATGGCACCGAGGTCCCAGGTTCGACCCCGGCTCTGGGTCACTGTCCCTGTGGAGTTTGCACATTCTCCCCGTGTTTGCGTGGGTTACGCCCCCACAACCCAAAAATGTGTAGGGTAGGTGGATTGGCCACGCTAAATTGCTCCTTAATTGGAAAAAAATGAATTGGGCACTCTAAATTTAAAAATAAATAAATATTGCAATATATGTTCTATGTTAGGCATACATTGGGGGGGGGGGGGACTTTTAAATTTAAAATTACATAAAGTGCAATAGAATTGAATTTTTTTCATATAATGTGTGCCTCAATACAATTTCAATAATTTTGTATTCAATTTTAAAAAACGTTTTTCCAAAAATAGGGGGCTATTTAGCGTGGCCAATCCACCTAGTCTGCACATCTTTTGGGTTGTGGGGGGCGAAACCCATGCAAACACGGAGAGAATGCGCAAACTCCACACGGACAGTGACCCAGAGCCGGGATCGAACCTGGGACCTCAGCGCCATGAGGCAGCAGGGCTAATCCGCTGCGCCACCGTGCTGCCCATAATTTTGTATTCATATTCAATGTTTATTATTTCAACCCTTCGGTGTACTATGGCTGAAAGGCTACCGTTCCCTATTGCGTCCCTGTGGTGGCTGCCCCAAGCTCTACTGCGTCCCTCAGCACGTAGTCCTGGGCCTTGGAATGTGCCAGTCTGCAACCCCGGGTCGAGGACAACTCTTTGTGGAAGAACAGCAAGTTTCAAGCCTTATCAATGTTTACCTTCCCTCACCCAGGCAACTGTAGCTAGCTGTATCATTGCCCCAGCTGAAAGATAATTCAGCACAGACTGAACACACTTACAGCAGAGGAGTGATACATTTCCCAAGTTAGCCCTCAGGGGAGATAAAACATGTTTTTTTTGCTTATTCACAAGACTGGACTTGTTCAGGCTGTGTTGGAAGGACTCAGTCATTGGCTAAACTCCATTCAGTTAACTGATTAACATATCTATGGCAAGAATGGGGAGTAATTCATAAAGACTTTTTATACTGCCCAGCTTTCTTTCTTCCAAGGTCCTCCTCTTCCTTTCCTCAAGGGTTGGAAAGGCAACTTATTATCTAAATGGAGAGGAACTTCAGAGTGCTTCACTGCAGAGGGATTTGGGTGTCCTCGTGCATGAATCGCAGAAAACTAGCATGCAGATGCAACAGGTAATAAGGAAGGCAAATGGAATTTTGACCTTTATATTATAAGGATCGAGTATAAAAGTAGGAAAGTGTTGCTGCAACAGTACAAGGCAATGGTGAGACCGCACCTGGTGTACTATGTACAGTTTTGGTGTGTAGTTGCATCAGAGGCAGTTCCAGAAGAGATTGAACAGATTGATTCTTGAAATGAGAGGTTTGTCTTATAAAGAGAGATTTAAAAAAATTTTAGAGTACCCAATTATTTATTTTTTCCCAATTAAGGGGCAATTTAGCGTGGCCAATCCACCTAACCTGCACGTCTTTGGGTTGTGGGGTGAAACCCATGCAGACATGGGGAGAACGTGCAAACTCCACACGGACAGTGACCCAGGGCCAGGATTCCAATCCGGGTCCTGAGCGCCGCAGTCCCAGTGCTAACCACTGCGCCACGTGCCATCCTTTATGTAGAGAGATTGAGTAGTTTAGGCCTATACTCTCGCGTTTTGAAGAATGAGAGGAGATGTAATTGAGGTGTTTAAGATGGTAATAGGTAGTGACAAAGTAGACGGAGAGCGGCTGCTTCCTCATGTGGGGCAATCTAGAACGAGAGGCCATAGTCTTAGGATGAGGGATAGCAGACTTAAAACTGAGATGAGGAGAAATTACTTTTCTCAAAGGGTCATGAATATGCGGAATTTACTACCCCAGAGTGCAGTGGATGAGATCGACAGATTTTAAATTAGTGATGGGTTGAAAGGTTATGGAGAATGGGCAGGAAAGTGGAGTTTAAGCTGAGATGAGATGAGCCATGATCATATTGAATGGCGAAGGGGGCTTAATGGGCTGAATTGCCTACCTCTGTTCCTAGTTATGTTTTTAGTGGGATATATTTCCATGGATGATAATACTTTCTTGTGCCTTGTCCAAGAAGCCTTGGAGTGAACATTTTTCAGGCTATTCAACCATTTTTTAAAAAAAAATTTGAGGACCCAATTCATTTTTTTTCCTATTGAGGGGCAATTTAGCATGGGCAATTCACTTATCCCGCACATCTTTGGATTGTGGGGGTGAAACCCAAGCAAACACGGGGTGGGGGGGGGGGGGGATTGTGTAAACTCCACACAGACAGTGACCCAGAATCGAACCTGGGACTTCCGCGCTGTGAGGCTGCAGTGCTAACCACTGGGCCATTGTGCAACCCTCAGGCTATTCAACCATGATGGCAGAATTACATCTCTACCCAATGGTCACACTGACTCAGTGGGGGGGTCGCTGGAAAATAATCATGTGTAGAGACCTGGCCAATTTTCACCTCCCTGACAAGGGTAATTACAAACATGTGGAATTAACAAATGGTACAGTTCAAATAAAGAGGCCAATTCTACAACCTACGAGAACTCACTGCACTTTCTGGAGGTATTGCAGATTTTTATTATTGTTTTCTGACTTTATTTCTTTCTCTCCGACAGATCTCATGTCAGTGTTGGCAGAATATTTGACTGCGTGGGTTTTGCAATCAAATATGATCCCACCCTCCCCCAATTCTCTCACATGCACATCTTAAGCCAAGAGTTACGGGACAACAGACTGAGGCAGTTCACAATCTACATTGGGCCACACCAGCACATTCCAGACATCATCTACTATATACACAATGTGGGGAGAGAGTTTCTGCTCCTCTTTGCTCGAACTACCAATGCAAAGTAGCTGTATTAATAAGGCTGCACCAGGGTACCATGCTTTATGCATGAATGAATATATTTTAATACAAAGGAAAGGAAGACATTGGAAAATGTTATCCAATTGTGCTGCTCCTGGACAATTTTATGTTTGTGATGATGCAAATAAATTTGGGCGTAACATTGAACCATACTGTTCACTTCAGAAAAACAGGGCAATTTCTAACACAATTTGTGCCCAGTTTCCTAAATACACCCCACGTGGAAATTCAACCTCAATTGAGTTTGCAAGGTTTAAGCCTTGGTTTTAACAAATTGACAACGTTTTAAGAGCGTACTTTATCAGTTTCACTACAGAGGTTAGTTATGGGACTTTCCAGAAATTGTCAACGTGAACACAACCAGATGTGTTCTGCAAGTCGGAGGCCAGTGGGATTGTGGTATGTCCTGTAAATAGCAAATCAGTCGAAGGTTGTATTCTCTACTTCCAGGAGTTGCCCACATAAAATTATAATGTTAGACCGAATCTTCTGAAGAATGGCAATCATGGTTGGATTGCCATCTGCTCCTATTTCCATATAGAACATAGAACATAGAACAGTACAGCACAGAACAGGCCCTTCGGCCCTCGATGTTGTGCCGAGCAATGATCACCCTACTCAAACCCATGTATCCACCCTATACCCATAACCCAACAACCCCCCCCCCCCCCCCCCTTAACCTTACTATTAGGACACTACGGGCAATTTAGCATGGCCAATCCACCTAACCCGCACATCTTTGGACTGTGGGAGGAAACCGGAGCACCCGGAGGAAACCCACGCATGCATATCTCGCATCAAAGCTCCTCATTTCTCACCAGTCCTCTGAACCAGGCTGCTTTAGAAATGTGGAGCATAGAGTCCTCCTTCGTAGTGTAGGATCATAAGTGGAAGCCAAGCCAGGCCCCCTTTTTACGGCACCAGTTGCCGTTTTCTGGTACATTTAAATGCCCAAAGCCATTTTGAGAAGCTACAAGAGAAGGTAAGTGTGTGAGATAAGTGGGTGAGGGGTAGGGTGGAGATCAGGATAGTGAGGAAGGTCGGGGGTCGTTGAGAGTTCAGGGGAGGTAGTTGGGTGGTGTAACAACACCCAGGGCCAGTGCACGTTCAAATCCAAATCCAAATTCCAGCCCCGCTTGATCTGGAGTCGCAACACAACTGAAATTAACTTTAATTTTAAAATACCCAGGGTCTTCGACTGAGCAATAACTATACCAAGTTGTAAATTTAAACACAATTAACTTTTTATTATTAACAGTAACTATAATGAAATAGGCAACAAATACAATTGGTTAACTGCTATATAATCTCTAACCGCTCCTCCCCCACTTTAAATCGCCCCCCCCCCCCTCTTTACACACACACAAACAAACAAACACAAAGGGGAAAGAGGGGTGTAAAATAATGATGAAACTAAAAGCATAGGAATCTTTGTTTCAGATGGACGGCTTCCAATTAATTTCTTTCTTCAATCTAGGCTTTCAGATGAATGTTATCTTTTCTTTCATCTTGTAATGGTTTCCACTGTCGGCCCACAGAAATAGCAGGCAGCCAGCATTCACGGGAGAAACAGCTTCTTCTTTCAGGGTCTAGAAGCTTCTGCCTTCAGACAGTAGGCAGTGGAGCAGAGAGAGAGAGAGAAAGAGAGCTGCGCCCACTTTGAGGGTCCAGTGGCTTCTCCCGTGTTCTCGCCGAAAAAACCCACCAGACAGGAACCAATCACTATCATTTGCTGGACGGAATACTGTCCCTAGCCAATCCATTGGTCATCAGCCAACAAGTCGAAACAAACCCCTACAATCTCTTGGGTTCCATAAATTGAGTTCTTCTGTTCAAAACACAAAACTTTATAACACAGTTTACTATTTTAACACTTTGAGTTCCTTACTTCCTCTGCTCGACTTAAAGGTATGACCCCATTAACGATCCATAGACCAAAAACAATAAAGACACAATAAAAGAAATAGGAACTAAGGGAATCAAGAGGAAGGGCCCTTGCAGTGGCCATGGTGGTAGTCAGGGAGCTCACGTGGTACTGAGGTCAAGATGTAGCTCGGGATTCAGGGATAGTTGGGTTGGGAGGGTAGTTAGGGGCTGGGGATGGTGGGGGTGGTGGGTTAATTGTGGCTCCAATGGAGAGCCAGGTGTGTCAGTAGAATAGTTACTCAGGAGTTAGAACTGGTTTTAATACTTCTGACATTCCTGGGTAACTATGCCGGTGTCTATGTATTTACATTGTGTACCTTGTGTTGCCCTATTATGTATTTTTTTTAAAATTTATTTTATTATACTAAATGATCTGTTTGAGCTGCTCGCAGAAAAATACTTTTCACTGTAGCTCAGTACACGTGACAATAAACAAATCCATCCATCCAGAATTGGAGCCATCCAAAATCTCGACTTTAGATCAAGAGTATCGGACGTTACCAGGCATGGGAATTTCCCACTGGAAGTCCGGACTTCCCAGGTAACTCCAGTGGAGTCAATGCATGAATACTTCTGAAGCAATACCCAGCGCATCTTTAGGGAGTACCTTCAGGATATGACCATCAGAGATCTGAATTCTGGTCCATTATCTATTGAAAACTAAGGTTTGTTAAGCATGATGGCCTGGTTCCTCAATACAGCTGGCTGCACTGCCATCTTCTGTCTGACTGAGTCACTGCAGCAGAGTGTCCAGCAATGTCATTGATATCCATAACGTCCAGGCTTCCTAGTGTCAGAGTCCAGGGATAGCCCAAAGATGCACTAAGGAATCCCTCGGATGTTCAAAGGTAAGGATTTGCAGTTGTACACTGCAATTGCCCAAAAGTGCAAACTTCCTCTGGACAGTTGTCTTGCATTGTACCCGCACAGGCACCATAGTGTGGCAACTAGGGGATTTTCACAGTAATTTCATTATAGTGTTAATGTAAGCCTACATGTGACAATAAAGATTATTATGGAAAAATGTGATATAAATTGCAAACTTTGGATGGTTCTGCCAGCGTTACACAAATAGTTACCCAGCAAAAGTTAGAACAATTAAAACCTATTATAACATCTGTATAACTAGGGCAGCACAATGGCGTAGTGATTAGCACTGCTGCCTCACGGCACCGAGGACCCGGGTTCAATCCTGGCCCTAGGTCACCGTTTGCACATTTTTCCTGTGTCTGCATGCATCTCACCCCCATAACCCAAAGATGTGTAGAGTAGGTGGATTGGTCATGCTAAATTGCCCCTTAATTGGAAAAAAAAAGAATTGGATACTTTAAATTTAAAAATAAACCTGTCCAACTATTGCAAAGACACAGATCGCTACCCCCACAGGCCTCCCCCCACACCACTAAATCCCCTGGGGACTACCCCCATCGCTCGACAAATCCACACCACCATTTTCACCTCAACTCCCACTGGGATAACTCCTGACCCCTTCCCACCACATGACCATCCGACCCAACCTGCCGACCCAACCCAATCCAACCATCCACCCACACGCAGACCCCCCAACCCTATGTTCAGGCCCGACTCAACTCACAACTCCCCCACCCCATCTGCAGACCAAACCCAACCTCCTACCGCAAGCCAAACCCAACCGATCCCACCTTCTCATAGGCCCGACCCGACCTGTCAAACCCCTCCAATGTCCGACCTTCAACAAAATGCAATTGACTCCTCATCCCATCAAAAACAGAGTCGACCTAATGTAAACTAATTTTTTATTTATTTCTTCATGGGATGTGGGCTTCGTAAGCTACGGCAACATTTATTGCACATCCCTAATCGCCTCTGAGACGTTGGTGATGAGCTGCCGGTTTTTTTTTCTTTTTTTATAAATTTAGTGCGCCCAATTATTTTTTTACCAATTAAAGAGCAATGTAGCATAGCCAGTCCACCTAACCTGCACATCTTTGGGTTGTGGGGGTGAAACCCACACAGACACAGGGAGAATGTGCAAACTCCACACGGACAGTGACCCAGGGCCAGGATTCAAACCAGGGTACTCAGCGCCGTAGGCAGTAATGCTAACCATTGTGCCACGTGCCGCCCGATGAGCTGCCTTCTTAAACTACTGCAGTCAATGTGTTGTAGGAGCACCCACAGCACTGTTAGGAAAGGGGTTCCAAGATTGTGAAGGAATGGAAACATAACTCCAAGTCCGGATGACGTGTGACTTGGGGGAGGTGGTGGGGGGGACGTACATGTCGTAGCTGCAGTATAAAGGTCTGGCACATACAAGGTTAATGTGGGATTGAGTTAAGTACAGCCCACACGGGCAGCATGGTTGCGCAGTGGTAGCACTGCAGTCTCATGGTGCCGTGGTCCCAGGTTCGACCCTGGCTCTGGGTCACTGTCCGTGTGGTGTTTGCACATTCTCCCCGTGTTTGAGTGGGTTTTGGCCCCACAACCCAAAGATGTGCAAGGTCGGTGGATTGAACAGGCTAAATTGCCCCTTAATTGGAGAAAATGAATTGGGTACACTAAATTTTAAAGAAAAAGTATTGCCCACACAATGATGTAAAAGAGCGCATGACCTGCACCCAGGGTCAGTCCAGCATTGACAGAGCCATGTGTACAAACAAGCATGGAGGCATCATCGAGTTTGTACCCTATCCTGTATATTTGTAAATAGTTCTATTGGTCAATAAAGACTTGCAGTTCGCCTATATATGACTGCAAAGACTTTTTCAGAGTACTGAACTGCAACCAACACCCGACAACATGGCGGCAGCTTGTGGGAACACCTAAAACCTTGCGGAAAATGCAGAGAAATAGTAAAATGCTGGAAGGCTGGGGAAAAGATTAACATAGCATTCTGACCTAAAAGGAAGCTCCAGAAACAGATGTGCAGAGGTAAATTGCCGACGACAAGCCCTAACGGTTTGGAAGTTGGAGACACAAATTGCTTACTGCAGCAAAATACTCCATTGAATCTACTTTCAAATTCCAGAGTTCAGAGCCAGCTGTCCAAACAGGGGTGAGCTAAATCTTTTAAACTTGCATGCTATAGAAAATCCTGAGAAATCAACTAATTCATATTCAGAAGTTCAGTTTGAAAAAGCCCGTCATTAAAACCTAATCCTTGAGTAGGCTCCTCTGCTCACTCCAAAGCAGAAAAATAATTCATCTAAAAACCCGGGGCAATCGTGCCTTCCAAACTCAGCTGAGAGCAAGGAAAATCCAGGATTCAACAAATTTGCAACTTTAAAGTAAAATGCCGAGCAGGAGAACTCTGCTGGCCATTGATCCAGGCAGCCATTGTTGATCTTTCCTTTCAAGTTGAGCACGATCGCCATTGTAGTACAGCCCACCAAAACAGGCAAGTGCAGGAAATCCCTTTGTCTCCAAGTGAATAGCGACACCACCTTGAAATTCAGGAAACTCTTGAAGCATGGAACAGAATCCTGCTCTTCCAGAACAATTTTTTGAAATAAATTTTGAGTACACAATTCATTTTTTTCCAATTAAGGGGCAATTTAGCATAGCCAATCCACCTAGCTTGCACATCTTTTGCGTTGTGGGGGTGAAACCCACGCAAACATGGGGAGAATGCACAAACTCGACATGGACAGTGACCCAGAGCCGGGATTGAAATTGGGACCTCGGCGCCGTGAGACCGCAGTGCTAATCCACTGCGCCACCGTGCTGCCCCTTCCAGAACAATTTTAACTTATCTATGGACCACTGACAACTGTGATGGGAATAGTCCTTTATTAAAATAAATTTAGAGTGTCCATTTCATTTTTCCAATTAAGGGGCAATTTTAGCATGATAAAAATTACCATGAACATTTTTGGACTGATGGAGAAAATTGGAGGAAACTCATACATGGGGGAAAAGTCCAAACGCCACACAGACAGGCTGGAATTGAAACCGGATCCGTGGCCCTGTGAGGCAACAGTACTAACCAATGTGCCACCCCCTTATCTTGAACACATTCCAGGAACTCTCGGTCCTCTTGTCCCTTTGCACCTAACAAGCACATCTTTTGGAACTTGTGGGAGGAAACCGGACTACCCAGAGGAAACCCATGCAGACACAGGGAGAACATGCAGAATCTGCAGACAGTGACCCACAGCTGGGAATCAAACCCGGGTCCCTGGCGCTGTGAAGCAATAGTGTTAACAAATAGTGCTACCATGCCGCCCATCTTTCAGAGAGTCAGTGTAGATGAAATGCAAATCAGGATGCAAAGCCCATGTGTGTTATATGCAGGGAAGTGCTGGCAAATGAAAGTTTAAAATCCTCAAAATCTCAAAGGCATTTGAAGACTAAGCATGGTGAGTTCGAGGACAAACCTTTTGATTTTTTCCAAAGGATGCAGCTAGAACTTAAATATCAGCTGAAGCCCTCAGCAGAAATGTAACATGGAATGACAAAGCAAGTGAGATCATGAGGACCAAGCATTAAATGTATGCAAAAATGGTGTATTACGAAGGTTTGCCGTCGTGATGGTCGGTTGGAGTGGGTTGCAAAGATCAGCCGGCATGGCTCCCGATGATCAACCGTCATGGGCCCCAAAGGTCGGTTGGTTAGTAAAAGTGGGTTTCAGGAAAAAAAGTTTGAAAAACACTGTGTAGAGAACCTTTGCACATTGATGAAAGATGATTTGTAATGGATAAATGAGAACTGATTAGAACACAGCATGTCACACAGGAAGTAGAACATTGCAAGACGACTTGCAGAGGCAAATGCAACAAAGATCAATCTTCAATTAATAAGTGATGAACTTAAGGGCAGCACAGTGGCGCAGTGTGTTAGCCCTGCAGCCTCATAGCGTCGAGGTTCCAGGTTCGATCCCGGCTCTGGGTCACTGTCCGTGTGGAGTTTACACATTCTCCCTGTGTTTGCGTGTGTTTCGCCCCCACAACCCAAAGATGTGCAGGGTAGGTGGATTGGCCACACTAAATTGCCCCTTAATTGGAAAAAAATAATTGGGTACTCTAAATTTATTTTTAAAAACGACTGAAGTTCAGTGGAGAATGTTCAATGAAATATTGGAACAAGGCCCTCAAGCTCGTACCCCTGCAAGAGGCCTCCACCACCTGCACCCGTTCTAACCCTCTCCCCACCATCATCTCACATTCTTGGCATTCACTGCCCAAAAAATAACAATGAGTGTCAGATCCTCTGCACTCCCAGTGTAGACAGCAAGCTGAATAACATGGTCGTACTGTTATTGGTTTTGTTAATAAAAGGGATTCTGGTGAAGGGACTTCTGCCTCCGTGGACTTATTATAGTGGCGATGAGGAAAAAGGGACGACCAGAGAAACATGCTCATTATCAGCCGCCACATATTGAGGGTAAGCTACTGACAGACAAAATGTGTTTATTTGGGAAATTTCACCCTGCACACCAGGCCTTTAGGTTGGCACATCGTTGTACTGCTGTTGGTTTTGTTAATAAAAGGGTTTCTGGTGAAGGGAGTTCTGCCTCCGTGGACTTATTACAATAATGCAACAGGTTTGGGATCACTAGCCCCCCCCCCCCCCCTTCCCCCCCACCACCCGCCTCCCCCTCTCCAAAAAAGCCCAACCAATTCTCACCATCTTGCCGGCCCGAACAAACTCAGAGATCAATTTATCCACCTGCTGGAAAAACGCCTTGGGAAGAAATACTGGAAGAGATTAAAAAACAAATTAAAATCTTGGCAACACAATCATTTTCACGGTCTGTACCCTCCCAGCCAATGACAAGGGCAGGGCATTGCACCTCTTCATATCCCCCTTGACCCCTCTACCAAGCCAGTCAGATTCCACTTATGCATAATGCCCAATCATAGGCCACCTGAATCCCAAATACCAATACCTTACCCTGGCCAGCTTGAATGGCAAGGCCCCAAGGTCCGCATTTCCCCCCTAGCATTCACCAGGAAAACCTCACTTTTTCCCATATTCAGTTTATACCCCGAAAACGTTCTGTATATCCCAAACAGGTCCTTAATTCTCTCCATACTCTTCAGTGGATTTGCAATGTACAACAATAAATCATTGCCGTACAAGAATACACTATGATCTTTACCCCCCAACAATCCCCTGCCGCTGATTTGAAGCCTGCAGCCCAATCGCCAAAGGCTCAATGGCCAACACACATAGCGCCGGAGATAGTGAGCATGCCTGCCTTGTCCCCCTATGCAACCTAAATTACCCCAAATTCATCCCAATCATCCTCACACTTGGTGTGGGGGATGCATATAATAACCGTACCCAGGCCACAAACTAAAACCTCCTAAGAATCTCAAACAGGTACCGCCACTCCACCCAGTCAAAAGCCTTCTCCGGAGCAATTGATATGATCTCCTCCGGCACCCTACTCCGCGACGGGGGCATAACACATTCAATGACCTCCTGATATTACTGGATAACTGCTGCCCTTTACTAAACCCCGTCTGATCTTTCAAGACCACAGGCGGCGCACACCCCTCCAACCACATCGCCAACAACTTGGCTAATATCTTCACATCCATGTTCAGTAACGAGGTGGGCCTGTAGGGCCCACATTCCGTCAGATCTTTATCTTACTTCGGGATCAAAGAGATACAGTATAGGCCTGTGCCATCTGTGTGGGTCTCACCCTCACAACCCAAGAAGAAATGCAGGGTAGGTCAATTGACCACGCTAAATTGCCACTTAATTGGAAAAAGAGAATTAGGTGCACTGAATTAGAACAAAAGAGAGATAGGCCTGTGCCAGTGTGGCTGGAAATTCCACTTTAGCCTTTGATACATTAAACATACTCAAAATATGAGGTGCCAACTCTGCCGAAGACTAACTACAGGCGAGCTTCAACTGACTGTCCACCAGGAAGGCGGTGCACCAACTGAGACAAGCAAGGGGTGCGGTTTATGAACATGGAGATAAGGCGAAGCGCATGTTAGCAGGTCAGCTCCGGAGGGAGGCAGCGGCAAGGGAATTTCTTCAGGTGAGGGATAGGGCCGGAAAGTTGGTGGTGGCTCCGAAGCTGATTACCAAGGTTTTTGAGGCGTTTTATGAGAGGTTGTACAGGTCAGAGCCACCCGGGGGTGACCGTGAGATGCACAAATTTCTGGATGGGTTGGGGTACCCGAGGCTAGGGAAGAGGGACAGGACTACATTAGAACGAGCGATAGTGGAGCAGGAGATAAAGGATGCGATTGGAAGGATGCCGTCGGGGAAGGTGGCAGGGCCGGATGGGTTTCCGGTGGAATATTATAAAAAATTCAAGGCTAGGGCAGCACGGTGGCCTAGTGGTTAGCACAGCTGCCACACGGCGCTGAGGTCCCAGGTTCGATCCCAGCTCTGGGTCACTGTCCGTGTGGAGTTTGCACATTCTCCCCGTGTGTGCGTGGGTTTCACCCCCACAACCCAAAGATGTGCAGGATAGGTGGATTGGCCATGCTAAATTGCCCCTTAATTGGAAAAATAATTGGGTAATCTAAATTTTTTTTTAAATAAAAAAATTCAAGGATAAGTTGGCACCCCTGATGGTGGGGATGTTTGAAGAGGCGATAAGGAAGGGGGTGCTGCCACAAACCTTGAGGCAGGCATCGATTTCACTGTTGCTAAAACGATAGCATAGTGGTTAGCGCAACTGCATCACAGCTCCAGGGTCCCAGGTTCGAATCCCGGCTTGGGTCACTGTCTGTGTGGAGTCTGCACGTTTTCCCTGTGTGTGCGCGTGAGTTTCCTCCGGGTGCTCCGGTTTCCTCCCACAGTCCAAAGATGTGCAGGTTAGGTGAATTGGCCATGCTAAATTGCCCTCAGGGTCCAAATTGCCCTTGGTGTTAGGTGGGGTTACTGGGTTATGGGGATAGGGTGGAGGTATGGGCTTGGGTAGGGTGCTGTTTCCAAGAGCCGGCACAGGCACGATGGGCCGAATGGCCTCCTTCTGCACTGTAAATTCTATGAAATAAAAAAAAATAATGGGGATTGACATATCTGTTGCTGAATATTGTTTATTGTTGGTGGGTGTAAATTCGGGAGAAAATGTGAAAAAGGAGGAGAATAAAAATATTTTTTAAAAACCTGCCAAAGACTGCTTATAAAATTCAACCAGAGGGCAGTACGATGGCGTAATGGTTAGCACTGCTGCCTATGGCGTTGAGGACCCAGATTCGAATCCCGACCCTGGGTCGCTGTCTGTGTAGAACATAGAACATAGAACATAGAACACTACGGTGCAGTACGGGCCCTTCGGTCCTCGATGTTGCGCCGACCTGTGAAACCATCTGAAGCCTATCTGACCTACACTACAGGCTTAGAGTTTGCACATTCTCCCTGTTTCACCCCCACAACCCAAATGATGTGCAGGGTAGGTGGATTGGCCGTGCTAAATTGCCCCTTAATTGGAAAAAAATTAATTGGGTACTCTAAATTTTAAAAATAAATAAATAAATAAAATTCAACCAGGAAGCCACCCGGCCCATGCGCCTTCCCCGATTGCATCAATCCCATACAGTCTATTATCTTCTGCGGTCCCAATGACGCCTCCAATGCCTGTTGCTTCTCCTCTTCCAGCTCCAGGAACATTAACCCATCCAAAAACCGCCCCATATCTGTGTCCTCCCCCCAGGCTCAGATCTATACAACCCCCGGTAGAAGGCCTCACACGCCTCATGAATTTTCTCCGTAGCTGTCACCAACCACCCCCCCCCCACCCCCCACCCCCCCCCCCCCCCCCCCCCCCGCCCCCCACCCCCCACCATTTCGTCCTCATCTGCACCATTTCCCGTGCCACTGCCTGCCGTCTCAACTGGTGGGCTAGAAGCCGACTAGCCTTCCCCCCATACTCATTCTGAACCCCCCTTAACTGATGGAGCTGACCCACTGCCTTCCTCATTGTCAGCCGATAAAACTGCCCATGCAATTTCTTCCTTTCCGCTAACAGCTCCCTAGTCGGGACCACCGAATACCTACGATCCACATCTACAATAGCTTCAGCAGCCTTTGCCTTTCGTCCCTCAAAACGTTATCCGTATAGGCCTTCAATGAGATAACCTCCCCGTGAAACCCTGTCTTCAATGCTTCCCAGAACGTGGCAGCAGACACCTCCCCATTTTGATTAAGCTGCACGTAATTCTTTATCGCCGACGTCACCTATTACAGAACCTTTTACCAGCCAAGAGACTTGAATCAAACCTCCACCCCAGTTTCTGCATCCGCCCCGCCTCAAACCTAATAATGTGCACATGATCCAAAATTAGTATTCATGTATACTCCGCCTCCATGACCCCTGATAGTACCCCCTTCCCCACCATAGAGAAATCAATGTGGGAGTATACCTGATGAAGATGCGAGAGGGAATACACCCTCTCTCCCGGGTGCCTAAACATGCATGGGTCCACCCCCATCCAATCCATAAATCCCCTCAACTCCCTTGGCATCCCCAATCTAGCCATTGACCTGAGACTAGATCTAGCCATCCTGTGGTCCAATACACAAATAAAATCGCCCCCATAATTAACTGATGGATATCCAAGTCTGGGATAGACACTAATATCATCTTATAAAGTTCGTATTGTCCCAGTTGGGTGCGTGTACACGCACCAAAACCATTGGTGTCCCCGCGAACACCCCACTCACTGTCACAAGCTTACACCGTGCCCTGCACCGAGCAGAGTACTTTCTCAATGGAAAGAGGTTAGGTGCAGTGGATGTCCACAGAGACTTTCCATTACGGGGAAATTTAGCGTGGCCAATTCACCTATCCAATACAACTTTTGGGTTGTGGGGGTGAAACACACAGCAGACATGGGGAGAATTTGCAAACTCCACACGGACAGTGACCCAGGGTCGGGATCAAACCAGGTCCTCAGTGCCGTGAGGCAGCAGTGCTAACCACGGCACCACCCAGTCCACTGAGACCTAGGGGTTCAGATGCATAGATCCTTAAAATGCCACGAACAAGTGCAGAAAATAATCAAAAAGGCTAATGGGTTGTTAGCTTTTTTTTTAAACAAACATTTTATGAAGGCATATATGGTTTTATAGAAGCTAAAGATACAAATACAAATGTAAACATAATTCAGTGCATAACACCCCCTCCATCTCTTCTCACTGTTCCTGCCTAAACCAAACTAAACTAACCTAACTCCCCCTGCCCCACTTAATCCCTAACCCACCCTACTGTATCTGCTAACAGTTTAGTTTTCCCCGAAGAAGTCGATAAACGGCTGTCACCTCTGAACAAACCCTAACATTGATCCTCGTAGGGCGAACTTAATTTTCTCAAGCCTGAGAAACCCAGCCATGTCCCTGACCCATACTCCTGATTTTGGAGGGCAGCACGGTGGCGCAGTGGGTTAGACCTGCTGCCTCACAGCGCCGAGGTCCCAGGTTCGATCCCGGCTCTGGCTCACTGTCACTGTGGAGTGTGCACATTCTCCCCGTGTTTGCGTGGGTTTCGCCCCCACAACCCAAAGATGTGCAGGGTAGGTCAATTGGCCACATTAAATTGCCCCTTAATTGGAAAAAAATGAATTGGGTAATCTAAATTTATATAAAAAAAGAAAAAAAATATGTGCCTGGTGAACCACCTTGAATTGTATCAAGCTGAGCCTGGCACATGGTGACGTGTTGACTCTGCTCAGGGCATCTTCCCATTTACGCTTCAGCTCACCAACTTAGTTTCCTCCCACTCCATAAGTTCTTCATAGATTTCCGATACCTTCCCTTCCCCACTCCCGTTCTTGAAACTCCCCTGTCCTGTATCCCCTGTGCTGGTGGAAGCGGAAAGCAAACCTGCCTTCTCACAATCCCTCACCTGCGGATAACGAAACCCATTCCCTCCTGGCAATTCAAACTCCTCTTCAAGATCCTCCAAAAACAGGGAAAGCTCCCATCAATAAATAGATCCGCCAGCCTTTACGTACCTGCTCTCTGCCACCTCTGAAACCCCCCATCTTACCTCACCGGGACAAACCGGTGATCACCACAAATTGGAGCCCACACCGACACTCCCTCCACTTCCATATGCTGCCACCACTGCCCCCAAACTCTCAGGGCCACCACTACCACCGGGCTTGTGGAGTACCAAGCTGGCAAGAACGGCAGAGGAGCTGTTACCAACACCCCCAAACCTGTGCCCTTACATGAGGCCACCTCTACCCACTCCCACACCGACCCCTTCCCAACTAACCACTTCCTAATCATGGCTATATTTGCCAACCAGTAATAGTTCCTAAAGTTCAGCAGTGCCAACCCTCCTTTGCCCTTGGCTCTGCTCCAGCAGCACTTGCCTTACTCGCGGGTTTTACCCACCCACACAAACCCAGAGATCACCGCATTCACTTGCTTAAAAAAGGCCTTTGGAGGGCAGCACAGTGGCGCAGTGGGTTAGTCCTGCTGCCTCACGGTCCCAGGTTCGATCCCGACTCTGGGTAACTGTCCTTGTGGAGTTTGCACATCTCCCCGTGTTTGCGTGGGTCTCGCCCCCACAACCCAAATATGTTCAGTGTAGGTGGATTGGCCATATTAAATTGCCCCTTAATTGGAAAAAAATGAATTGGCTATTGTCAATTTTTTTAAAAAGGCCTTTGGTATAAAAATAGGGAGACACGGAAAACAAACAAAAATCTCGGGAAAACCGTCATCTTTACGGTCTGTACTCTCCCTGCCAGCGACAACAGGAGCATGTTCCACCTCCGGAAATCCTCCTTTATTTGCTCAACTGACCGGGCCAGATTTAATTTATGCAACTGCTCCCATTCCCGTGCCACCTGAATTCCCAATATCGAAAACTCCCTCCCACCACTTTACACAGTATCTCCCCAGTCTCCTCTCCTGCCCCCTCGCCTGGATCACAAAAACCTCGCTCTTATCCATGTTCAACTTATACCAAAAAAACCCAAATGTCCGCACAACCTCTCCCATCCCCCCTAACAGGTCAGAAATATACAGGATAAGGTCATCTGAATACAACGAGACCCTGTGTTCCACCCCCACCCCATCCCCCAACACCATCACCCCCCCCCGCCCCCCCCCCCCCCGCCCCCCCCCCCCCCCCCCCCCCCCCCCCCCCCCCCCCCCACCCCCACCGGACTGACTCCTTCCAGTCCTTTGATGCCCTCAGTACCATCGCCAATAGTTGGGAGAGAAGACATCTCTGCCTTGTCCTTGTCCCCCGGTGCAGTCTAATGTGGTCCGAACTCACCTGGTTTGTTCACACACTCGCCACCGGTGCCTGGTACAGCAACCGGACCCAGTCAACAAAGCCCTGCCCAAACCGTCCCAGGACCTCCCACAGATAATTCCACTCCACCCGGTCAAAGGCCTTCTCCACGTCCATAGCGACCATTACCTCCACCTCCCTCCCCTCAGAGGGCATCATGATTACATTCAAGAGCCTTCTAACATTGGCTGTTAGCTGTCTGCCTTTAACAAACCCCGTCTGGTCTTCCCCTATCACCCCCGGAACATAGTCCTCTATTCTCAAGGACAAAATCTTGGCCAGCAATTAGGTGTCAACATTCAGTAGGGAGATTGGTCTGTATGACCCGCATTGCTCTGGGTCCTTCTCCCGCTTCACCATTAATGAGATCAAAGCCTGTGACATTGCCTCATAAATGCCCTCACCAGCAGCGAGCCCAGCGTCCCAGAAAACATCTTGTAAAATTCCACTGGTTAGCGATCTGGTCCCGGGGCCTTACCCAACTGCATGGCCTCCAATTCCTCTACTACTTCTACAATCCCGATTGGGGCTTCCAACCCCTCCACCAATCCTTCCTCCACCTTCGGAAACATCAACCACTCCAAAAACTGCCTCATCCCCTCCACCCCAGCTGGGGGCTCCGATTCATACAACTGTCTGTAAAACTCCTTGAACACCCCGTTCACCCCCCGCTGGGTCCAAGACCGTGTTCCCCCCTCTGTCCTTCACTCTTCCTACCTCCCTGGCCGCCTCCCTCTTCCTTAGCTGGTGTGCTAGCATCCTACTGGCCTTCTCGCCATACTCATATATCGCCCCTCTTGCCTTCCTCAACTGCCCCACCGCCTTTCCTGTAGCTATCCCACCAAGCTCCATCTGCAGCTTCTGCTGCGCCTTCAACAGCCCCGCCTCCGGGGCTTCAGAGTACCTTCTGTCCACCTGGAGTATCTCCCTAACCAACTTGTCCATCTCTGCCCACTCCACCTTCTCCCTATGAGCCCGTATCAAAGTCAGTTCCCGCCTAACTACTGCCTTCAGTGCCTCCCACACAGGTGCTGCCAAAACCTCCCCTGTGTCATTTATCTCCACATAATTCTGGATGGCTTACCTCACCCGCCCGCACACCTCCTCATCCACTAACTGTCCTACATCCAATCTCCATTGCGGCGCTGACCCCCTTCCTTGCTCACCCATAAATCCATCCGGTGTGGGGCATGGTCCGACATAACAATCGGCGAGTACTCAGCATCTACCACCCCCGCCAGCAAAGCCCTGTTCAAAATGGAAAAAAATCAACCCAGGAGTACACTTTGTCCAAGTGGCAAAAAAAAGAAAACTCCTTCGCTCTTGGCCATCCGAACCTCCATGTAGCCACCCCTCCCTCTTTCTCCATAAAGCCTTTTAATTCCTTCACCGTGGCTGGTGCCCTCGCTGTCCTTGAACTCGACCAATCCAACCTCGGATCAATGACCGTATTAAAGTCCCCCCCACCATGATCAGCCTATGTGAGTCCAGGTCTGGGATCTTCCCCAAACCCCGCCTCATAAACTCCAAGTCGTCCCTGTTTGGTGCATAGATATTCACTAATGACACCGGCATCCCCTCCAGCTTTGCACTCACCATAACCTACCTACCCCCCCGAGTCCGCCACAATACTCCCTACCTCAAATGACACCCGCTTATTGATCAAGATAGCTACCTCCCTAGTTATTGAATGTTAGCCTTTATATCTAGAGGATTGGAGTATAAGGACACAGAGATTATGCTGCAGCTATACAAAACCCTGCTTAGACCTCACCTTGAGTACAATAAGCAGTTCTGGGCACCGCATCATAGGAAGGATATTTTGGCCTTGGAGGGAGTAGGTTTACGAAAATGATACCTGGACTACAGGGGTTAAGTTACAATGAGAGATCACACAAATTAGGCCTGTTTTCGCTAGAACTTAAAAGGTTAAGGAGTGATCTGATCGAAGTATTTAAGATATTAACAGAGAAATACAGGGTAGATAAGATAAACTATTTCCACTGGTTTGAGTTTCTAAAACTACGGTGCATGGCCTAAAAATTAGGGCTGGACCATTCAGGGGAGATGTTAGGAAGAACTTCTTCACTCAAAGGGTGGTAGAGGTTTGGTACTCTCTCCCACAAACAGCAGTTGAAACTAGAACAGTTGTTAATTTTCAATCTGAGATAGTTTAGATATTAAGGGATATGGGCCAAAGGTAGGTATATGGAGTTAGGCCACAGATCAGCCATGATCTCATTGAATGGTGATGCAGGCTTGAGGGGCTGAAAGGCCTACCCCTTTTCCTATGTTCCTCCAACAGTGGTGCAAACGAGAAATTGAAGGGTTTTAAGGACTGCAAATCGCCTGAACCTTTGAATTCAAGGGCTCAAAAGGGGAGATGGGGATGTAATAACATAGCATTAACAACGTAAGTGTATGGGGCAGCACAGTGGCGCAGTGGTTAGCACTGCTGCCTCACGGCGTCGAGGTACCAGGCTGGATCCCGGCCAGGGGTGGATGTACTATGAAACTAATGAAGCTTAAGCTTCAGGGCCCCTAATCTCAGAGGGGCCCCAGAAGCGACTTTAGTCCACATTGCTTACAAATTTTGGGTCTACTGTATGAGAAGGGGGTTTTAAAAAATAATAATATTAATAATATAGTGTAATTCAATACAAAATAATAATTAAAATAAAAATTAAAAGGTTCTTAAAGTATCATGTAGGCTAGCCGTAAATGAAAAAACGTTCAAATTAAGGATGTTTCATTCTAAATATATTTAACATAAAATAATTATAAATAATTTAAAACACTATTAACATTTTTTAAAAAGTTAGAGCAGCAGTTAAGTTAAGGGCAGCACGGTAGCATTGTGGATAGCACAATCGCATCACAGCTCCAGGGTCCCAAGTTCGATTCTGGCTTGGGTCACTGTCTGTGCGGGGTCTGCACATCCTCCCCGTGTGTGCGTGGGTTTCCTCCGGGTGCTCCGGTTTCCTCCCACAGTCCAAAGATGTGCAGGTTAGGTGGATTGGCCATGATAAATTGCCCTTAGTGTTCAAAATTGCCCTTAGTGTTGGGTGGGGTTGCTGGGTTATGGGGATGGGGTGGAGGTGTTGACCTTGGGTAGTGTGCTCTTTCCAAGAGCCAGTGCAGACTCGATGGGCCGAATGGCCTCCTTCTGCACTGTAAATCCTATAATACCCAATTAATTTTTTTCAATTAAGGGGCAATTTAACATGGCCATTCCACCTAACCTGCACATCTTTGGGTTGTGGGGGCGAAACCCATGCAAACACGGGGAGAATGTGCAAACTCCACACGGATAGTGACCCAGAGCCAGGATCGAACCTGGGACCTCGGCGACGTGAGGCACAGGGCTAGCCCACTGCGCCACCGTGCTGCTCCACTATTAACATTAATGACAGAAATACAAACAGTAGATGATGTGTCGTAACAAAAACGGGGAGCCATTGAAAAGGCAATCAGAATGCCAACGTGAATTTTCAACGTGATAGCACTCGTAATAGCGATCTAGACAAGAATTGTTTTCAATAAAGTGTTCATAAGGATACAATATTTTAATTACCGCTACTCAAAAATAAATGTTATATTTAGAAAAGTAAGGTAAGTAATAAAGGTAAAATAGTGTTAGATTAGCCTAAGCCTATTGTTTTTATGAAGAGGTGAACAGAAGATAGGCTACGACCGGATAGCCTAGGCTAATACTATATTACAAGTATTTATGAAAAAGTAATAAAAGGGTGAATTTGTGTTAAATTACAGGTGTTTATTATGAAAAGTGTTCAAATAATGGTAAAATTGTGTTACATTACCTTAGCCTATGCGGTTTTGGTGGCCTAATCTTGTCTAACTTAGTCTAGCCTAGCGTAGGCTAGCTTGAACATAGCCAGAACACAGAAGAAAACACGCCATCTAAAATGCAATGCGCAGAAGTTCTTCAGCTTATTTGTGAGCAACACCTAATTGAAGTGTTCCCCAATATTACTACTGCGCTTAAGCTGTACTTGACAATGCCTATCACGAGCTGTGAAGCAGAAAGGAATTTTTCATAGCTATCCTTTATAAAGAACAAATTTCGGTCTGCCATGACTGAAGAGCGCTTAAATTCTTTATGCATATTGTCTCTAGAAAATGACATTGAGGGGCAGCACGGTGGCCTAGTGGTTAGCACAACCGCCTCACGGCGCTGAGGTCCCAGGTTCGATCCCGGTCTGGGTCACTGTCCGTGTGGAGTTTGCACATTCTCCCCGTGTCTGCGTGGGTTTCGCCCCCACAACCCAAAAATGTGCAGGCTAGGTGGATTGTCCACGTTAAATTGCCCCTAAATTGGAAAAAATGAATTTGGTACTCTAAATTTATAAAACAAAAACAATGTAAGTGTATTTTAGTAAGGCATGGGGAGTCCAAAGTCAGTAAAAGAAAGCAATATTTATTTTACAAAAGTTATATACATGAGCACTGATAGAACCTCACTGGGTAACCTCTCCTTACGGTCGGTTCCACACTGGCCAACCTTTTATACAGGTACGGGTAAGCTCCCCCACCCCTAGCAGGGGAGCTCGTACTCCTCAAGAAACATGAGTAATGAAGCATTTTGGCTCCAGTACCCAACAGATGAGCAGGACTGGTCAGCGAGTATCTCGTCAATGATTACGCCTGGACCGACCCACCCACTCGGCACACAGGGGGCGGAATCACCATCAGCTGAGCCCAAGATGGCATGCTACATGGCATCTGTCCATCAACCCATGCCCCAGAGCAGCACGATGGCGCAGTGGTTAGCACTGTTGCCTACTGCGCTGAGGTCCCATGTTCGATCCCGGCCCCGGGTCGCTGTCTGTGTGGATTTTGCACATTCTCCCCATGTCTGCGTGGGTCTCACCCCCACAATCCAAAGATGTGCAGGTTAAGTGCATTGACCACACTAAATTGCCCTTAATTGGAAAAAAATAATTGTGTACTCGAAATGTTTTTTGAAAATCAACCCATGGCCCGACTCGCCACGGCTTTCCACCCAAGTCACAGAGGGGCCACCTGGAAGGCGGCGCCAGACAACATTCAGCTCCATATCATGCATCTCCTGAATGCCCCATGCAGCGTTATCGTGGAAAAGGAAAATTTGCAGCGCCGCCAAATCACTAGGGAGGTCACCTTTCTATAATATTTTATAATAGCCACACAAAGCTCTTTTAAAAGAAAAGCCAGCTGGGTTCTATGCATATTGCACGAGGGTTAGCATGGCTATTTGGAATGAGCCAGACATTTCATGAATGACATTAATTCATAAAGACATAAATGGTGTCTTTAATATCTTATAGTATTCTCCAAACACACTTCGCAGAGAGCAAAATGCTGCCTGCAAAAGACCTTCATTTTAAAAAATAAATTTAGGGTACCCAATTATTTTTTCCAATTAAAGGGCAATTTAGCGTAGCCAATCCACCTATCCTGCACATCTTTGGGTTGTGGGGGTGAAACCCACGCAGACACAGGGAGAATGTGCAAACTCCTCACGGACAGTGACCCAGGGCCGAGATTTGAACCCGGGTCCTCAGCGCCGTAGGCACCACTGTGCCACCGTGCCACCCCTGCAAAAGACCTTCATGAAGGGTGTCACATCAGATCCTCATTTGCCTTTTCCTGCAGTGAATAACCCCTTAGCAAGTTAATTTGCAAGGCTTCCAGCCACACGATAACCTCCATCACCGTTTTCAAATGTCACTGTTGTTCATCCCGCTGACCAATTGGTCGCAGAGCGTGTCTGTCAATACAATGCTGTACTCTAAAAAATCTAGCAGCAAACTCGGAAATGAATCCCCAGCGAACCCCTACACTGTATTGAACCTGTATCGCTAAACAATGTTCGATCGTGTTGGGTTGAAACATTGCACCATCAATGTGATGAGCAGATCAAACAGTACCGTATCTGGTACCGCCAGAAACAGGAGGCCCCGGACCACTCCAAAATATGTGCTGCACAGGCTGACAGCAGAACCTCAGCCCGGTGCTCATTTTCCACATTACTGGCATTGACCAGGTCGACCAGGCCTCCCTGGTACCGTTCAGATTTTGGCTCTGGTTAGCTGTGCTCTGTCCGTCACCTTTACCTGTGTTAGGCTCATCCTGCGCATGTGGAGCTGAAGTTCATCCTGTGTAGGGCTTCAATCAAGAATCCTCCCCCTACCGGTGGCAGAGTGGTTGGAAGTGCTGCCTCACAGCACCAGGGACCCATGTTCAATTCCCGCCTTGGGTGACTGTGTGTGGAGTTTGCATGTTCTGCGTGGGTTTCCTCCCGGTGCTCCGGTTTCCTCCCACAGGCCAACATTGTGCAGGTTAGGTGGATTGACCATGCTAAAATTGCTCCTTATTCCTAACTGAGATGCAAAAGATTGTTACTGGCAAGTGAAGCTGGCTGAAAGTAACAATTTAAGGGGTACGGATGGTTATGTGCCGTTTGGCATTTCAACGGTTCCAGAAGAGCATCAACGCAGGCGGCTTGAGATGATCCATGATCTTCATGGAGTGGAAGCCATGGTGCAGGAGTAGCCAAACTGCAGCTCATGAGCTGCATATGGTTCTTTTAGGCAGAATGTGACCCCTTCCTTCTGCACTTTGGATGGAGGTAAACAGCCGGGTGTAGCTTGTCCATACTCACAAATCGGCTCAAGTGCAATGACCCAGGCCATGCTTAAAAGCCCAGCTAAACTATCCACAGTAACCAAACCTATTCAGCTCCTGAAACGTGTTCAGTGAAAGTTCCAGGTATGACAGTTAACTTTTGCATGAACTGTGCTATTCTAACAAATTAAAGAATTGCAGTGAGTGCATGATTTTAAAAGTGACAACATAGGGTACATTTTTCAGTTAGCACATTTGAGGCAGAGTCGCACCTGATGGGAACACAGATTCTACATTTGTGTGGCCAGAAAGGGACAGGAAATGAACACGTTCTATTCCTAGCCGCACAGATCGCCCACCACAATGGTGACCAGAAGGGGTTGAGGTAGATTGGCAGCAAAAATTATTCTCGGAATCCTGTAATCTTGTGAATTTTTACCCGAGTTGTGTGCAATATGAATTGCTTCCCAAATCAAATCAATTTGACATTAAACAGTCCTACAGAGATCTGTTCCATGTGGTAATGAACCATATATTGATGATGGGATCCCAGCAAACATACAAACAAGGAGTATGAGTAGGCTATTTAGCCCTTCGAGCCTGCTCTGCCATTTAATCACGTCATGACTGATTTGATAGTAATCTCAAATCTGCTTCCCACCGACCCCTGGTAACTTATCACCTCCTTGCTTATGAAGAATCTATTCACCTCTGCCTTAAAAACATTCAAAGACTCTTATTCCATCATCTTTTCAGGCAGAGAATTCCAATCACTCACCTGGGTCACTGTCCTTGTGGAGTTTGAACATGATAATAATAATTTTATTATTGTCACAAATAGGCTTACTTTAACACTGCAATGAAGTTGCTGTGAAAAGCCCCTAGTCACCACATTCCGGCACCTGTTCTGGTACACGGTGGGAGAATTCATAATTTCCAAATTACCTAACAGCACATTTTCCCCCTGTCTGCATGGGTTTCACCCCCACAACCCAAAGATGTGGAGGTTAGGTGGATTGGCCATGCTAAATTGCCCCTTAATTGGAAAAAAATATTGGGTACTCTAAATTTATTTTAAAAAAGAGACTTCCAAACACTCACGACCCTCTGAGAGAAGAAAATTACCCTCATCTCTGTTTTAATTAAGCAATCCCTAATTTTTAAACCCTGACCCTTAGTTCTTAGTTCATGACAGTTCATGGCACTGTCCATGTGTGCATATTCTCCCTGTGTCTGCGTGGGTTTCACCCCCACAACCCAAAGATGTGCAGGTTAGCTGGATTGGCCACACTAAATTACCCCTTAATTGGAAAAAAATTAATAATTGGGTACTCTAAATTTACTTTTTTGAAAGTTGCCTCTTATTCTTCTAAACACCAGCGGACACTAGCATGGAATCCCTTCCATGGAATTTCACGCTCTTCCTTGGTGAACAGAAAATTCTAGCAATGCAGTTATTAGGAGAGATTTTTAAAGAAATAGATTTAGAGTACTCAATTCATTTTTCCAATTAAGGGGCAATTTAATGTGGCCAATCCACCTACCTCGTGTGGTGAATGTATAACCTATAAATCCACACTGTATATTACTGTGTCCCTGTGGGCTCCATCTGTGAGCCGTTGCGCGGCTCTGCCCACAGGGGGAGATCAGGAGCATGTACAGGGCTCCGTCCTTGGCTCCATCCCCAGCAGGAAGTATAAAGTGCTGCGGTCTTGCGAGCCTGCCTTCAGTTCAGCTAGTCGCAGGCAGGCTCAGTTGCAAGTCGATTAAAGCCACAGTTTACTTCAACTCGTATCTCTGAGTGAATTGATGGTCGCATCAATTTAATCGACTTTTAAAAAACTACCATGGAATCAGCCCTCAAACCTGATCGACTGGAACTCGATCCACAGGCCGCTGAAGCGAAGGAAATATTTTTGCATTGGCTTCAGTGCTTCAAGGCCTATCTGGCTGCGTCGACTACCTCCGCTGTTGTGTTACTTATTGGGTGATGCAATCGAGGGGAAACATCTCAATGTGAAATAGGAGGAGGCCAAGGATAAATCCTCGAGGAACACCAAGAACAATTTTGAGGTGAAAAGTCAGTTAAATAATTTGCAAATAATTTTAACATCTAGATATTTGGCAAGAAATTAAATGAAACTAGTATGTTTACAGGCACATTCCGAACATTTTCTCTTTGTGGTCGAATGCTTAGGTACCAATTTCTCTTTTCAACAAGAGGGCTACCGCTTTATTCACAGTGGATTTTTGAGCTACATCAGATGGTCATAATTTTGCATGTGGAACCAATTAAGATTTTGGTTAATCTAATTGCATCATCTAGAAAATGCATTAAAAGAAAGATAAAGATGGACTTCATTAGAACATAAGATGTAGGAGCAAGAGAAGACCAGAGAGCATGCAGAGTTTTTTTTACCATTCAATTTGGGGCATTGCCAATTTAGGGCTTCAACCCCACTTACCTGCACACTTCCCATAACCTATCATTCTCTGAGAAACAAAAAAAGGTCTCCTTGAGCCTTTAATATATTCTTTGATGGAGCATCCACAATGTTCTGGGGTAGAGAATTCCGGAGATTAATTTTTAAAAATAAATTTAGAGTACTCAATTAATTTTTTCCAATTAAGAATTTAGCGTGACCAATCCACCTACCCTGCACATCTTTAGGTTGTGGGGGCGAAAACCACGCAAACACGGGGAGAATGTGCAAACTCCACACGAACAGTGACCCAGAGCCGGGATCGAACCTGGGACCTCGACGCCGTGCTAACCACTGCACCATCAAGGACTCATAACCCCTTGAGTGAAGGAATTGCTCCTTGACTCCATCTTAACTGATAATTTCCATATCCTGAAACTGTGTCTCCATGTTCTAGATTCCCTAGCAGGGAAAATAACTCTCAATATCCACCCTGTCAAGCCCCTATATAACCTTGAATGTTTAAATGAGATTATTTCTCATTCCTCTACCCCATGTCTGCATGGGCCCCTCCTCCACACCTCAAAAAGATGTGCAGGGTAGGTGAATTGGCCATGCTAAATTGTCCCTTAATTTGAAAAACAGAATTGGGTACACTAAACTAAAAAATAATCTCTCATTCTTCTAAATTCCAGGGAATATAGACGCAGTCTACTCCGCCTTCGGACAACCCCTTCATCCCATGGACTATTCTAGTGCACCATCACCTTCAATGAAAGTATATCCTTCCTTAAACATGGAGACCAAAACAGCACACAGTGGAATGGAAGATTATAGGAACAGGAGTAGGCCATTCAGTCCATTGAGTCTGTTCCACCATTCAATGAGATCATGGCTGATCTGTGACCTAACTCCATATACCTGCCTTTGGCCCATATTCCTTAACAAAAATCTATCTATCTCAGATTTAAAATTAACAACTGATCTAGCTTCAACCGCTGTTTGTGGGAAAGTGTTGCAAACCAAGGGAGCACGGTAGCATGGTGGTTAGCATAAATGCTTCACAGCTCCAGGGTCCCAGGTTCGATTCCCGGCTGGGTCACTGTCTGTGTGGAGTCTGCACGTCCTCCCCGTGTGTGCGTGGGTTTCCTCCGGGTGCTCCGGTTTCCTCCCACAGTCCAAAGATGTGCGGGTTAGGTGGATTGGCCATGCTAAATTGCCCGTAGTGTCCTAAAAAAAAAAGTAAGGTTGGGGGGGGTTGTTGGGTTACGGGTATAGAGTGGATACGTGGGTTTGAGTAGGGTGATCATGGCTCGGCACAACATCAAGGGCCTGTACTGTTCTATGTTCTAAACCACTTTTTGAGTGAAGAAGTTCTTCCTAACATCTCCCCTGAATGGTCTAGCCCTAATTTCTAAACCATGCCTCCTCGTTTTAGAATCTACAACCAGTGGAAATAGTTCATCTTTATCTACCCTTTTCTTTCCCTGGTAATATCTTTTAAAAAATAAATTTAGAGTACCCAATTAATTTTCTCCGATTAAGGGGCAATTTAGCATGGCCAATCTACCTAGCCTGCACATCTTTGTTTCACCCCCACAAACACGGAGAGAAGGTGCAAACTCCACACGGACAGTGACCCAGAGCCGGGATCGAACCTGGGACCTCGACACTGTGAGGCAGCAGTGCTAACCACCGCAGCACCGTGCTGCCCCTCCCTGATAATATCTTGAATACTTCGATGAGATCACCCCTTAATCTTCTAAATTCTAGCGAAAACAGGTCTAATTTGACTAATCTCTCCTCGTAACTCAATCCCTGTAATCCAAGCATCGTTTTTGTAAACCTACGTTGCTCTCCCTCCAAGGCCAAAATATCCTTCCGAAGATGTGGCGCCCAGAACTGCTCATTGTACTCCAGGTGGGGCCGTATCAGGATTTAGTATAGCTGCAGCATAACTCGTGTATTTATACTCTTATCCTCTAGCTATAAAGGCTAGCATTTCACTAGAACACTGGTCCCAGATCGGTTCAGGTTAAGACCATCCCAATGGTACAGATTCCTCCTGTTCCGATACTGATGCCAGTGCCCCATGAAATTGAACCCCACTTTCTCGCACCATTCCTTTAACCAAGTGTTTACTTCCCTAATTTTCTCATCCCTATGCCAAGTTGCATGTGGTTTGGGTAATAATCCAGAGATAATAACCCTTGAGGACCTGTCCTTTAACGTTGTTCTTAGTTCTTGATATTCCCCAATCAGGTCCTCTTTCCTAGTCCTGCCTATGTTTTTTGTCCCAACATGGACCATGACAACTGGATCCCCCCCCCCCCCTCCCTCCCACTCCAATATCCTTTCAAGCCGGTTAGAGATGTCCCTCTCCTTGGCAGGGTAGGCAACATACCAGCCATTGTGATTCACTGTTTACGCCGCCAGCTCACCACCACCCACGGGCTTCCCAGCAGTGTGGAGTGGCTTCAATGGGAAATCCCATTGACAAGGAGCAGGAGTAGACAATCCTGCCAACAGTGATCAGCACGCTGCCGAGAAACATGTGGCTGGAAAATCCAGCCCGGTATTTTTGGTGTGGTCTCACCAAAGTCTCATGCAACTGTGGCAAGATTTCTTTATTGCTGTACTCTAATCCCCTTGCAATAATTTTTAAAAATACATACATTTTAAGTACACAATTATTTATTTCCAATTAAAGGGCACGTTAATGTGGCCAATCCGGTACTACTGGGCGGCCAACGTGTCGATGGTGCGGTACTACTGGGCGGCCAACGTGTCGATGGTGCGTAAGTGGGTGATGGAGGGGGAGGGGGCAGCATGGAAACGGATGGAGAGAGCGTCCTGTGGGGATACAAGCCTGGGGGCCCTGGTAACGGCGCCGTGGCCACTCCCTCCCACGAGGTATACCACGAGTCCGGTGGTGGCGGCTACCCTCAAGATTTTGGGGCAGTGGAGGCGACATAGGGGAGAAGTGGGGGGCTCGATGGAGGCTCCGTTAAGGGGGAACCATAGGTTCGTCCCGGGGAACATGGATGGGGGATTTCGGGGATGGTATAGAGCGGGCATTAGACAGCTGAAGGACCTGTTTATCGACGGAAGGTTTGCGAGCCTGGGGGAGTTGGAGGAGAAATTTGGGCTCCCGCCGGGAAACATGTTTAGATATCTGCAGGTAAAGGCATTTGCTAGACGGCAGGTGGAGGGATTCCCTGCGCTCCCCGCGAAGGGGGTGAGTGACAGGGTGCTCTCGGGGGTCTGGGTCGGGGAGGGGAAGATATCCGATATCTACAAGCTTATGCAGGAGGTGGAAGAGGCGTCAGTAGAGGAGCTGAAAACGAAGTGGGAGGGGGAACTGGGGGAACAGATCGAAGACGGGACATGGGCTGATGCCCTGGAGAGGGTAAATTCTTCCTCCTCGTGTGCGCGGCTTAGCCTCATCCAATTCAAGGTGCTGCATAGGGCCCACATGACTGGGACGAGGATGAGTAGGTTCTTTGGGGGTGAAGATAGGTGTGCCAGGTGCTCGGGGAGTCCAGCGAACCATGCCCATATGTTCTGGGCATGCCCGGCATTGGAGGAGTTCTGGAAGGGGGTGGCGAGGACGGTGTCAAGGGTGGTGGGATCCAGGGTCAAGCCAGGATGGGGACTCGCGATCTTTGGGGTTGGGGTAGAGCCGGGAGTGCAGGAGGCGAAAGAGGCCGGTGTGCTGGCCTTTGCGTCCCTAGTAGCCCGGCGAAGGATTTTGCTACAGTGGAAGGACGCGAGGCCCCCAAGCGTGGAGACCTGGATCAATGACATGGCGGGCTTCATTAAGCTTGAGAAGGTTAAATTCGCCCTGAGAGGATCGGTGCAAGGGTTCTCTAAACGGTGGCAACCTTTCCTCGACTTTCTGGCTCAACGATAGGGTACTGGGACAGTAGCAGCAGCAACCCGGGGGGGGGGGGGGGGGGGGGGGGGACGTTGATTATGTTAGCTTATTTTATTTAAATTTGATTTATCTAATTTTAATTTATGGTTAAGTTCTCTTGTTTGGGGGGGGGGGGTGGGGGAATGTGATACATGTGATGTTACGGTATGGGGGGAATTGTGGGTGTTATGGGGCTGTTAGTTGCATATTACTGCTTTTTGCTATACTTTTTGATATATTTTCTGTAAAAAATTCCAATAAAAATTATTTAAAAAAAAAAAAAATGTGGCCAATCCACCTACCCTGCACATCTTTGGGTTGTGGGAGTGAGACCCATGCAGGCACGGGGAGAATGTGCAAACTCCACATGGACAGTGACCCAGAGCCAGGATCGAACCCGGGTTCTCAGTGTCGTAAGGCAGCAGTGCGAACTACTGCGCCACCGTGTCGCCCAACCCCTTGCAATAAAGGCCAACGTGCCATTTGCTTTCCTAATTGCTTGCTGTACCTGTGTACGAACGTTTTGTTTTCCTTATACTTGTACAAGTATACCGAAGTCTCTATACATTAACATTTAGAACTTTCAAGCCTCTGAAGGAATATTCTGCTTTTCTATTTTGATGACCGAAGTGAATGACCTCAGACGTCTCCACGTTATACTACATCTGCTATCTTATTGTCCAGTCACTTAACCTGTCTACCTCTTTGCAGCCTCTTTGTGTCCTCTTCACAACTTAAATTCCCACCTAGCTTGGAATCGTCAGCTAATTGAAATACGTTACTCCATCTTCAAATCATTAATATAGATTGTACTGCCACCGTGGGGAACAGGCTTGGGGGGTTCCCTGGGCACGTGGTGGGTTGAGGGAGAGCTATGGCTGATCGGCGCGGAGGGAGGGGGAGGACCTAACCTTCTCAAGCTTAATGAAGCCCGCCATGTCATTGATCCAGGTCTCCACGCTTGGGGGCCTCGCGTCCTTCCACTGTAGCAAAATCCTTCGCCGGGCTACTAGGGACGCAAAGGCCAGCTGGTCGCATGGAACATGAGGGGGCTGAATGGTCCGGTGAAGCGGTCCCGGGTCTTGGCACACTTGAGGGGGCTGGGAGCGGATGTGGCTATGCTCCAGGAGATGCACCTCAAGGTTACGGATCAGGTGAGGCTAAGAAAAGGCTGGGTGGGACAGGTGTTTCACTCGGGGCTCGATGCGAAGAACTGAGGGGTGGCAATCTTGGTCGGTAAGAGCTTGTCGTTCGTTGCGTCCAATGTGGTGGTGGACAGTGCAGGTAGATATGTGATGGTGAGTGGGAGACTTCAGGGGAGCGGGTGGTCTTGGTTAATGTTTATGCTCCCAACTGGGACGATGCGGGCTTCATGTGGCGAATGCTGGGCCTGATCCCGGACCTGGAGACAGGGGTGGGGACTTTAATACGGTGCTGGATCCGGCTCTGGATCGCTCGAAGTCTAGGACGGGCAGGAGGCCGGCAGCGGCTTCGGTGCTGAGGGGGTTCATGGATCAGATGGGAGGGGTGGACCCTTGGAGGTTCTTGAAGCCGGGGAGTAGGGAGTTCTCCGTTTTTTCCCATGTTCACAAGGCGTACTCCCGGATTGACTTTTTTGTTCTCAGCAGGGCACTAATCCCGAGAGTGGTGGGGGCGGAGTATTCGGCGATAGTCATATCTGACCATGCTCCACATTTGGTGGATCTGGAGCTGGGGGAGGGAAAGGACCAGCGACCGCTATGGAGGTTAGATGTGGGGCTTTTGGCAGAGGAGGAAGTGTGTGGGCGGGTCCGTAGGGGCATAGAG